>NC_083425.1:52225079-52525079 GCF_020745735.1 Hemiscyllium ocellatum
TGGAGTGTGTGTGTGTGTGTGTGTGTCTGTGTGTGTGTGTGGGGTGGGGGTGTGTGTGTGTGGGGTGGGGGTGTGTGTGTGTGGGGTGGGGGTGTGTGTGTGTGTGGGGTGGGGGTGTGTATGTGTGTGGGTGTGTGTGTGTGGGGGGGTGTGTGGGGGATGTGTGTGTGTGTGTATGCCCTTAGCTGCTTCCACCCCCTGCAGTTCAGGTGTAGAGTGCTGCAGGAGGCCATTCGGCCCGGTTTTGCCTGTGCTAACTCTCTGGAGGAGTAATCCACAAAGTCAGCACAGAGGAACACAACGTCACCTCTGACTCAGCGGTGACTCCTGTGTGGTTAGATTCCATCTTCAGTCTCAGGTGCCTGCCCAAGGTGTGACAATGTTTAAAGCGCCAAAGGAATTCTTGTTCGAGGAAAGCAGGATATCTTTTAGGAAGGTGGGAGACTGGTTCAAGCTGATCCAGGTTAACCGATCCTAGACAGTAAGCAGGCTCAGCCAATAACATTGCAGTCAAATACTATGATTGCAAGGAGTTTGTGGAATTTGAGTAAGGCTTCCTCTGCTGCAAGATGTTGGCGAGATGTTTATTGAAGTACACTTGAGGGACACAAGGATACACCTCAGAATAAAAGGAAAGCCATTTCAGGTTGAGATGAGGAGAAATTTCTTCACTTCGAGGATCTATACAATCTCTGAATAAGAGGAGGCCACTCAGCCCTTTAAGCCTCGTGCACCATTCATTAAGATTGCTGCTGATCTGATTTTAACTTCAACTCTGCATTCCTGCATATCCCCCGATAATCTTTCATCCCCTTAGTCATTGAGGGATTAACTGCCTCGACCTGAAAAATATTTAAAGGCTCTGCATCCACTGCCTTTGTGCGAGATGGAATTCCAAAATCTCAGCCTTCTGAGAGAGAGAAGTCTCTGTCTGAAATGGGCTACCCCTCGTTTTTAAGCTATGGCCTTTAGTTCTAGATTGTCCTGCAAGAGGAACCGTCATTCTGATCCCAGAGTGCTGTGCCAGCTCAGGAGGGAGCATGGGAATGAAGAAAATCTGACAATGGCATCACCCGGTATTGGGATAGCATGCGCCTTCTGTTGATGTTTGTGGGATCTTGCTGTGTACTGATTGGCTGTGTGCCACTTTGGGAATAATGTGTCTTCCATTCATGCGTGTGGGATCTTGCCATTGACTGTTTACCACGTCGGGAATAATGCTCCATCTTTCATTGATGTGCTGTGCACTATTTGTCTGTTTGCCATGTCGGGGATGGTGTTCCATCTCCCTCTGATGTTCCTGCGGTCTTGCTATACACGAGGAGAGAGTGAGGACTGCAGATGCTGGAGACCAGAGTTGAAAAGTGTGTGGTGCTGGAAAAGCGCTGCAGGTCAGGCAGCATCCGAGGAGCAGGAGAATCGGCGTTTCCGAAGAAGGGCTTATGCCCGAAACGTTGATTCCCATGCTCCTCGGTTGCTGCCGGGCCTGCTGCGTCTTTCTATACACTGGCTATTTTGCCACGTCGGGGAGAGTGTTCTGTCTTCCATTGATGTTTGTGGGAGCTTGCTGTGCACTGTTTGACTGTCTGCCCCACACCGTGCACTCCAGTAGTGACAACATGGCAGCATTCCATTGGCTGGAAAGGTTGTGAAAGGCACTATGCAAATGAAAGTTGACTGGCCACTTTTTCATGAGCTGAATGGTGGTACTTCTAAAGGGTGTGTGTGTGTGTGTGTGAGTGAACGAGCGAGACAGGAAGAACTTGAGGAGGGGAGGTGCTAGGACAAGAAGGGGCATGTGAAGAGCATTGAGAAAAAGGCTTCATTTACATTCAGCAGACAACTTCAATCCAGCCGCACGCAGCCTGACTAAAAAGCTTTGAAAGCAGGAAAGGTAACTTTTTGATCAAGTGCTTTCACCTCATGTGCTCCTACGCCGACATCTGAGCAATTATGTGGGGGCACGTTTGAAAGTGAATAACTGGTGGTGTTGTCGGGGTGACTGAACAAGGACAGTGTTGTCCACTCTCTGAGGCAAATTGAGAAATTCCAATATGGCTGACTGCCCATTTCTCATTAGTAAGTAAACAATGAATAGTTAAGCACTGTCTTCACATTTACATAGCGTAGGCATGGGGATATCTAACCTTCAGCAAAGTGAAGAGAGGGAAAGCAGAGTGTCAGAGCACATTTTATTTTCTTGTGCAAGGCATTTTAAAAACACGATTGGTAGGAATAGGCCATTCGGTCCTTTGAATCTGTCCTGTCATTCAGTGCAATCACTTTGAACTCCCAATTAAATTCCTTTTCCCACCCTGTCCCCCATCAGATGTAGGAGCAGAAATAGGCTATTCGGCCCATCGAGTGTGCTCTACCAGTCATGCCTAATCTGATCATCCTCAACTCCACTTCCCTGCCTTTTTCCGGGTGGTACGGTGGCTCACTGGTTAGCCCTGTTGCCTCATAGGACCCAGGTTCGATACCAGCCTCCAGCGACTGTGCAAACTCCACACAGACATTCTCCCCGTGTCTGCGTGGGTTTCCTCCGGGTGCTCCGGCTTCCTCTCAGAATCCAAAAAGATGTGCAGGTTAGGTGAATTGCCCATGCTAAATTGCCCATAGTGTTAGGTGTATTCAAAATATTCAAAAGATCCCACTTATACAGGTTATTGAGGAAACAGGTTCCAAAGACACTCAAACCTCTGAAAGAAAGATTTCACCAGACTTCCATCCTAAAGGAGCAATCTCCCATTTCAAAAAAAATGACGATGACTGTCTGTGTGGTGTTTGCATGTTCTCTCCGTGTCTGCATGGGTCTCCTCCAGGTGCTCTGGTTTCCTCCCACAATCCAACCATGCAGGTCAGGTGGATTGGCCATGCTAAATCATCCAGGGATGTGCAAACTTGGTGGATTAGCTGTGGGAAATGCAGGGTTACAGGAAGTGGTCTGGGTGGATGTTTTCCAGAAGGTTGACGTGAACTCGATGGGCTGAATGGCGTGCCTCCACACTCTCAGGATTTTGATTCCCTATAACTCTTGATTCTCTGACTGAGAAGTGATTGCTGGGCCTCTTGCTGAGATATTTGTATCATCGATAGTCACGGGTGAGGTGCTGGAAGACTGGAGGTTGGCAACAGTGGTGCCACTGTTTAAGAAAGGTGGTAAGGACAGGCCAGGGAACTATAGACCGGTGAGCCTGACCTCGGTGGTGGGCAAGTTGTTGGAGGGAATCCTGAGGGACAGGATGTACATGTATTTGGAAAGGCAAGGACTGATTAGGGATAGTCAACATGGCTTTGTGTGTGGAAAATAATGTCTCACAAACTTGATTGAGTTTTTTGAAGAAGTAACAAAGAAAATTGATGAGGGCAGAGCAGTAGATATGATCTATATGGACTTCAGTAAGGCGTTCAACAGGCTTCCCCATGGGAGACTGATTAGCAAGGTTAGATTTCATGGAATACAGGGAGAACTAGCCATTTGGATACAGAACTGGCTCAAAGGTAGAAGACAGATGGTGGTGGAGGGTTGTTTTTCAGACTGGAGGCCCGTGACCAGTGGAGTGCCACAAGGATCGGTGCTGGGTCCTCTACTTTTTGTCATTTACATAAATGATTTGGATGCGAGCATAACAGGTACAGTTAGTAAGTTTGCAGATGACACCAAAATTGGAGGTGTAGTGGACAGCGAAGAGGGTTACCTCTGATTACAACAGGATCTGGACCAGATGGGCCAATGGGCTGCGAAGTGGCAGATGGAGTTTAATTCAGATAAATGCGAGGTGCTGCATTTTGGGAAAGCAAATCTTAGCAGGACTTATATACTTAATGGTAAGATCCTAGGGAGTGTTGCTGAACAAAAAGACTTTGGAGTGCAGGTTCATAGCTCCTTGAAAGTGGAGTCGCAGGTAGGTAGGATAGTGAAGAAGGCATTTGGTATGCTTTCCTTTATTGGTCAGAGTATTGAGTACAGGAGTTGGGAGGTCATGTTGCGGCTATACAGGACATTGGTTAGGCCACTGTTGCAATATTGAGTGCAATTCTGGTCTCCTTCCTATTGGAAAGATGTTGGGAAACTTGAAAGGGTTCAGAAAAGATTTACAAGGATGTTGCGAGGAGGATTTGTGCTATAGGGAGAGGCTGAACAGGCTGGGGCTATTTTCCCTGGAGTGTCAGAGGCTGAGGGGTGACTTTATAGAGGTTTGCAAAATTATGAGGGCATGGATAGGATAAATAGACAAAGTCTTTTCCCTGGCGTCCAGAACTAGAGGGCATAGGTTTAGGGTGAGAGGGGAAAGATATGAAAGAGATCTACGGGGCAACGTTTTCACACAGAGGGTGGTATGTGTATGGAATGAGCTGCCAGAGGAAGTGGTGGAGGCTGGTACAATTGCAACATTTAATAGGCATTTGGATGGGTATATGAATAGGAAGGGTTTGGAGGGGTATGGGCTGGGTCCTGGCAGGTGGGACTAGATTGGGTTGGGATATCTGGTCAGCGTGGACGGGTTGGATCGAAGGGTCTGTTTCCATGCTGTACATCTCTATGACTCTATGACCTCGCATTTATCTGAATTAAACTCCGTCTGCCATTTCTCAGCCCATTGACCCATCTGGTCAAGATCCTGTTGTAATCTGAGGTAACCCTCTTGGCTGTCCACTACACCTCCAATTTTGGTGTCATCTGCAAACTTACTAACTGTATCTGTTATGCTCGCATCCAAATCATTTATGTAAATGACATTGTTCAAATCAACAGAGTGACTTCCTGTTCAAGGCCCACAAGCTCTGATGAAGGGGGAGCTCCCAGCATGAGATGGTGAACAGTGAGCTGTCTTCAGCCCTATTTTGGGTGGAGAGCTCAGGAGAGCTTCTGGCTTTTGGAATGGGGGTCAGTTCTGGGGCGGGAGTGCGTTGGGGAGGGTCTCCAAGGCTGCAGTGACCTGATGCATCCTGTTTATTCCTCGTTCTCTCTCACTCACACACACACACACACATACACACACATACACACACACTCACTCACTCCTCATAGGTACCGCATGAAATGTTGCCCTCCCCACCAATTCAAAGCACCTACGTGGCCACTCCCAGTCCTGCCTGTATGGTCATGGAGTAGACTGCAGCCTCGGTCAGTGGGACAGGAAGCTGTGTGACACTCTGCTGTTTCCAGCCCACGCTCAGTTTCATCAGGTTATTATCGATGTGACATAGTTACAAATCCTGAAGCCACACGAGGAAGTGAAGGGATTCACATCAGGTGACCAGATGAGTGACGTGTGGAATTACATAAAGGTGATCGTTCAAGGTTCAAAACAGTTGAACAAGTAGTTTAGGTTGACAGTTCAGTGGAGTACGGAAGGATTGCTACACTGTCTGTGACACCTCCTCCTAGATTCAGTCAGTTCTGCTGTAACCCCTGTTTCTTCAACACAAATTAGCTTTAAAACGATTGAAGAATTTATACCATTATTTGTAGAGCTTTCCTTACCTGTATTGACTATAACGTGATTCTGACCCCATTAGTTTAAGTGGTGGGGCTATTGCATGATTTTCTTATAACGTGAGATTGCATGAAACGGAACTATCGGGTTATATCAGAACCGACTGGATGAGTTAGAACAAGGTAGGCTATTCTAAGAAAAGTCGTTGTGTCCTTTTTGGTGATCTCATCGACATTTACCTCTCAACTAGCGATACCTTTTATTTTAAAAAAGTTATCTGAGCTCATCATATCAATATTTGGAAGACTTTGCTGTAAATAAATTGGCTGCATGTTTCCTGTTATTATCAAATGTCTCATGGCAGTACATTAGTAGGACTTAAAGGTTATTACAAAAGTTATACCTCTTAATCTTATTTAAAGGCAAGTGTAAGGTGCTGTGTTCCAGATGTAATTCGATTGGTTACATTACTCAGCTTTAAACAAAACACACTTTGTTTGTCATCAAGATTAGGGTGGTGCTGGAAAAGCACAGCAGGTCGGGCAGCATCTGAGAAGCAGGAAAATTGATGTTTTGGGCAAAAACCCTTCATCAGGAATGAATGATGAAGGAATGAATCATTCCTGATGAAGGACTTTTGCCCAAGACGTCGATTTTCCTGCTCCTCAGATGCTGCCTGAGCTGCTGTGCTTTTCCAGCACCACTCTAATCTTGACTCTGATCTCCAGCATCTGTAGTCCTCACTTTTGCCTACACTTTGTTTGTATTTTATCTGTAAAGTAAAATAAAGAAGAATTGGTAAAGCTTTAACTCTATTGGCAGACTTACCAGAATAATAGATTATTTGAACTGTTGCTGTTTAAAAGTTAAATATAGTAACATCCCATAAACACACCCTTGGCAAAGGCAAATTCAGTAAAATAGATTGTCTCACATGTGATGTTTCTGCAGTCCAGGAGGAAGGAACACCAAGAGAAAAATGGGAGGGAGAGAGAGAGAGAGATATGGCCACTTCCACAGCCAACTTCAAATCTCCAACAACTAAACCAAAACCCAGAAGCCTGGCTCCACCAATTCAAGCTGCTTCTGTTGTTTCAACTTTTAACAAAAAAAATCCAAAGCTTCACAAGCTGTTTACCTTAATCGCTTGGAGGAGACAGCTCACTAACTGTGGCTGTTCAAAAAATAAGGACAAAATACATGTCTTAAAGGCATTATCACAATAGCATCACTGTGAACTGAGGATATGAAGGTCTTTTACTCCATCTTACCCTGGGTTCACGAGAAGTGTGACTGTCTTCTGGAAACACGCTCTCCTGCTGTAATCAAATACAGAGGAACCTGTTATCGGAATGACACCAACGGGGAGTATTTTGTTCGGATAATCGAATGTCGGATAATGCCGTTTAGTCAAGGGTTGGGACCTTGAGATCTTGTTCGGATAATCTGAAATTCGGATAATGGAATGCTGTATAATCGAAGTTCCTCTGTAGCTTCATACTAGCCCAGACTCTTGTGTGTCTGTGAATGGAAGGATTGAAGGTAATAGTCAGCTGAAAGTAACCTCTGTTGGATCCTTCAATACCACAGTATCCAAGCCCAGTTTTTTTTTTATGTTACAAAGGATAAGATGAGCATTACAACGTCAGCTAAAGATACCCTGCTGGAGGCAAAACCCACATCACTCCCATTTGACACATTGGTGTTTAAAAAGAGGACTATTTTTGGAAACACATTTGCACACAGTGTACTAGCTGGCTTGCCATAGCCTTGCTACCTCCATGTCTGCTGTGAGTTGCTGTTACTTTCATTTGTGGTAACCACTAAACATATACTTGGAACAAAGGTTATTGTCAATAACAGGCTTTGGCATCCTGTGGTCATGAAAGGCGCTACAGAAATGCAAGTCTTGTCTATTTTTAAAATTCTAGTGGCGCCTCCTAGAGAGGAGTACATAAACAGCATTAAATCTGAGTGTGGGAGGTAGAGGGTCAATTTGCTGAGTTGCTGTGGGCTACTGTTCTTGGATGTGTTTTCTGTCACTGAACTCTGCCTGCTTGAAAGCATGTGAATGATCCAATGGAAGAAACAGTTTCCAATCATCAACCACAAACACATAAAGTGTTCTTTCTTGGTTCTTCAATCCACAGACAATCATGTACACAGCATTGTGTTTCACTATTAATCTCCTCCCAGACACTGGAGATTTTCTGCTTTACCTCAAATAAAATGAAATTAATACCATATCTTTATTCATTGAGACCATCTGTCTCGTGATCCTCTTGTTCTTGTGTTCGAACCTGCACATTATTAATTATAACATACACAACCAACATTATGATTGAGAAACACGCACAAATGCAATTCTGAGTAATTTGTGGTGGGTTCAGCTCGGTTTTTCATGCCTTTCAGGTGAGACATTAAACAGAGATGCTGTCTGCCTGTACCGGTGTAAATATCTCCGGATCTTAGTTGACGTCGGTCCTGAAGCAAAAGTCATTGAAATGATTTAATGGTCAGCTGACACATTGCTCTCCGTGGGAGCTTGCAGTGCCTGGGGACCTGCTCAAATCACCCACAGTTCAGCAGTGATTACGCTTCACTTGTACTGTGTTGGCTGTGAAGCACTTTGGGAAAGGCGTGAGGGAGGACGTGAGAGTTGCAACATTGCGGTCCTGCTCCAGCGAGGCTGTTGGCATTTGACAAGCACCACCAGCAGCCTTGTCATTGCCAACAGGGGCCAGCAAAAAAAACTTTATGCCACCTTTAGTGCATGCAGAAAGAGAGATTTTGCATTTATATATAGCCTTTCACATCCTTCTGGGTTTACAAAAAGCTTTATAAAGGGTTGTAAACAGTTGAAATGGAGGAAATGCAATAGCACAGCAAGTTCCTGCTGATTGGGATGAGTCTGTCTGTTTTTGTGCCCTTGGTTGGGAGTTGACTGTTGGCCATTGAAATCATCCTGCTGCTGTCTGAAATACTGTCCCCCATCCCGGCCCCCACCCCCCCCCCATCCCCACCCCCACCCCCATCCCCACCCCCATCCCCACCCCCATCCCCACCCCCATCCCGATTAGTGAGCGTCAACTTGACATGACCCCAGTTTATCGTCCCATCAGAAGCAGAGCCCACCCTGGGAACTGCACCGGCCTGCGGGCTACGATTCCACTCTCTCATCTCCAAAGGGAGTGTTTGACCGTCCCAACGTTGTGATTTCGATGGGAGAGTGCTGCCTTCTGAGCAAAGAAATGGATCAAGGACATTCATCGCCAGGAGGAAGTGAGGACTGCAGCTGCTGGAGCTCAGAGCTGAGAGTGTGGAGCTGGTAAAAGCACAGCAGGTCAGGCAGCATCCGAGGAGCAGGAGAAGCCCTTCATCCAGAATTCTTCGTCTGCTCAGGTCGCACCTTGATCAATTGAACTTCATTGTTGAGGGTAGGCAGAAGCCTTTAATGAGTGGGTACTGCACCCCCTGGTAGATGATGTTAGCTGATTAGCCTACATGACCTTTAGAATTCCTCACCTACTGATGGTCCAGATGGATACGAAATGCTGCATAAAAGCAGACATGGTACTTGTTCATGACTTTGGTGGGGTGGGGGGAGAAGGGTGTGGAGTTAATTTCAACATGGTCTTCTGATTGGCCTCCCATCCTCCATCATGACTGTTCCTCCATTGCTGTTCTCCTGCTGTCCTCAACCCAGCCCCATTCCTCCTGGGGAGTGGGCAATTGAATTGTGCCCAGTCCTCTACACATGCCCTAGCCGCATGTTGCTCTGCCACAGAGCTCCTTTGTGGTGGGAGTCATTGTGAATCCACAATGTCTGGCAACACCAAAACTCTCCGAATACAACTGTTTCCAGTAGAAACATTCAGCAGGCGGAAGAAATACCGGTGAAGATGATTTATTGCTCTGACTGACAGTTGTTTCCTTGCCTGGGGAAATCGCAGAAAACCCCAAGACTTGCTTGGCATAGAGCATACAGTAGCAAAACAGGCCAATCAGCCCAACCAGCCCATGCGCGTAAATACTCCCCAGTCCTGTTTTGCCTCTCGCTGTTAGTGAGTTTGGGGATGGTCTGCAGAGGAGAACTGCCTTAAAGTCTGCCTGGAAAGAAATGCAATATCTCCACCATCTCAAAGGAGTCTCCATCCAAATGGGAGAAGAACCTCTGTGAAGGAGCAATCATTTCAGGCAGCTCCTTGAGGCCCAGATGGAGGCGTTACACAGACATGAGAAGGCGTGTGTATGGGCCCATGTCCCACCTCCAGCAGTTTATGTTGATCCAGTTTTGGAGGATTTTGTCACCTCAGGACACACAACTCCAGAGAGAATGAGGATCATCGCTGATGCTGAGGGGCAGCCTCAAGAAAAGGGTCTGCATCTTTGTCATAGAGTCACAGCATGGAAACAGACCCTTCTGTCCAACTCATCCATGCCGACCACATATCCTAAACTAATCTAGTCCCATTTGCCAGCACTTGGCCCATATTCCTCTAAACCCTTTCTATTCATGTACGCATCCAAATGCCTTTTAAATGTCGCAATTGTACCAGCCCCCTCTACTTCCTCTGGCTGCTCATTCCACACACGCACCACCCTCTGCGTGAACAATTGCCCCTTAGGTCCCTTTTATATCTTTCCCATCTCACCTTAAACCTATGCCCTCTAGTTCTGGACTCCCTCACCCTCAAGAAAAGACATTGTCTATTTACCCTGCTGATGCCCCTCATGATTTTATAAACCTTCATAAGGTCGCCCCTCAGCCTTCGACGCTCCAAGGAAAACAGCCTCAGCCTATTCAGCCTCAGCCTGCAGCTCAAACTCTCCACCTTTCACCTTCATGTGTTTAACTTCCCCACAGTTATTCAGCTCGTGCGTCCTCCCCACCGTGTGGTGAAGACGTTTCTCCTGAGTTGCTGATTTGAATTATTGGTGATCATCTCATATTGCTGGCCCCTTGTTCTGATCTCGCCCACAAGTGGGAACATTTCTCCAAGTCTACTCTGTCAAACCCTTGTACGATTTTAAAGCTTTCAATTAGGTCACCCCCCAGATGAGAGCCTCCGTCTGCTCAGAGTTTCCAGATCATCGTAACCTGGCAAATCTATTGTACCATTGTCTCTGTGTCCTTTTGACAGGATGGAGACCGGTCTCGGCGTAAAGGGTCAAGAACATGGCCATGCTAGCAATTGTTCAATCTAGTACAAACTCAAAGGTCATCCAATATTTGTTGCTATCGAACACAGATCCTCCCTCACCTACACCATCTATCCAATTCCATGAGGGGGTATTATACCACTGTGTGGTACAAAGAGTGGGGTTCACTAATACATCAGTTTCTTTTCTGTCCAAGGACAGTTGATGCATATTGGTTGACTGTTCACTGCTCCGTGCAAGTCTGTTCCCCTAGGATCTAGTCCAGCATGGACTTCCAACTGGAGGGACAAGTCTAGCGCACTCTGGCACACACAAACTGCCACACACACTCCGTCACACTCAAACTGACACACACACTCCTTCACACACAAACTGACACACACACTCCTTCACACACAAACTGACACACACACACATACACCCACCTCTCCCCATGCATCCCTCCCCCCACACAAACACGCACAGGCAGTGTACAGCCTTGTAAACTGACATCTGCCATTTTGGTCATCCTGGGCCTCAGCCTGAAGCCCCCATTTCAAAGTTTGTTTTAAATTGCTGTTGGTTCCCTGGTTTTGTTCTTTGGCTCCACCTGTGCAACACACCCATGTGAGGTGAAAAGGCGGCCTGTTTACAGATCTGTGTTGGCGCCACAACCTTGGAGATTGTGAGTGCGAGTGCCAGAAACCTGGCAGGAGGTGAGTCACCTGTTTGATGGATGACTCACCATTCCTTCCATGCCCACTGAAGAAAAATAAAAAGATCTTGATGCGGCTTGTTGATTTTCTGAATTTAACTTTTTACGCTGAGGGTACCTGGAAAGATTAGGCGGGCTTTTTAAAGATAGGATGATCTGTTTCATCAGCATGCACACCCAACATTTAATTAAATATGCATGGGGCCCAACAATTTCAAAACTTAGTACAAATGCTCACATGTTCACCTTTTATCTTTTTTGTCAAATAGAAACTGGGCCTCTGGAGAGAGAATCTGTGTGAAATTCTGTCCTCCTTCCTATCAACACCTATCATGGGGTATTGGATATATCAGATCCTGTACTCCTCACTACACCCTCCCTTCGATGCAAAATGTCAATAATGAGTCAATCTCACACACACTCTGACACGCGCACACACCCCTACGCCAACAGACACACACACTCTGACACACACACACACACCCCAACACAGACACACACACACTCTGACACGCACACACCCCCCTACGCCAACAGACACGCACACTCTGACACACACACATCCCTACACAAACAGACACACACGCACTGACACGCACACATCCCTACACAAACAGACACACACACTCTGACACGCACACACCCCCCTACGCCAACAGACACGCACACTCTGACACACACACACCCCAACACAAACAGATACACACACTCTGACACGCACACATCCCTACACAAACAGACACACACGCACTGACACGCACACATCCCTACACAAACAGACACACACACTGACACACACACATCCCTACACAAACAGACACACACGCACTGACACGCACACATCCCTACACAAACAGACACACACTCTGACACGCACACACCCCTTCAGAAACAGACACACACTCTGACACGCACACACCCTTACACAAAAGGACACACCGCTGTGAGCACATGTTATGATACACCCTACCCACACAAACAGACACACACACATTCTGACACACTTACCTCCCCTATACACACACTCTAACACACACAATCCTACACACAGACACATACACACATTCTGATACACACATACACCCCTACAACAAACACAAGCACATCTTCAAACACACACATGCATACACACACTCTGACACACACCTACACATACACATCTATACACACACACATATACACACACACACACACACACACACACACTGACACACACATACCTTCACACAAACAGACAGACACACACCCACCTCCCCCATACACGCACATTCTGCCCTACACCTCTGGGGCACACAGACATTTCAACATGCCCCAGTTTTGACTCTGGAAGTCTGGGTCACCTGACCTAAATGTTCTCCATGATTACTGTAGAGTCAGGTGTGCCTGAGGGACCAAGGTTCACCTCCGAGTTTCCCAGGTGGAGGGGCTGACCTGGGTGCTTGTCTCTGACAGTCCTGAATCCTGGCCAAACCTGGAGACAGCACTTTCACACTGAATGGGTCAAACTGGAGTGGGAATGATCGGTGGAGTCACTGGCAGGGGCGCTGGTGTTACCTCATGCTGTCACTGACCTTCTATGAGGCCATCATCGCTTTCCTATTGGCAGCCATGCTGACTCCAAAATCTTTCTCATGGAGGTAGTGGTGGCTCGGAATGTGAATGTATCATAAAGTGACAGAAGCACAAACAACAACAATTGGTTTTTTTGACTGGGAAAAAGGAGGATTGTTACTCAATTCTTTGCCTTAGGATAAGGAAGCTGAAAGATTTCATTAAACGTGGCCGGGGAGATTGCAATGAAGCAGGAACAGAATTAGAATTAACTTTATTGTCACATGTACTCACGAGTGCAGTGAAAAGTTTACAAGTCACCACTAATGGCACCATCTTAGGTACCAAGCTATCTAGGTACAGATTCTAAAGTACAAGTTTTGAGAGGAGAAGAAATAATTAAGTAAAGAAATGAAAAAATACAGCAATAATTTAGAAAAGTAGAGAAATTAGACCATTTCTCCCCTTGAGTCAGCTCCGCCATGCAATAAGATTGTGCCCTGATTGGTTCAATTCCGAATTTTACAATCCCAACTACCTAGATAACCTTCAATTCTCCTTTTTAACAAGCATCAATCGATTTCCATCTAATTAAAGATTTACATTGGTTAGGCCACTTTTAGAATACTGCAATCAATCCTGGTCTCCCACCTATAAAAAGGGTGTTGTGAAACTTGAAAGGGTTCAAAAAGGATTTACAAAGATGTTGCCAGGGTTGGTGGGTTTGAGCTGTAGGGAGAGACTGAACAGGCTGGGACTGTTTTCCCTGGAGCGTCAGAGGCTGGGGGGTTATAGAGGTTTATAAAATCATGAGGGGCATGGATAGAGTGAACAGCCAGGTCAAAAGGGACCAGTTTTCAAAGCAGAGGGTGGTGCATGTATTGAATGAACTGTCAGAGGAAGTGATGGAGGTTGGTTTATTACAACATTTAAAAGGCATTTAGATGGGTATATGAATAGGAAGGGTTTAGAGGGATATGGGCCAAGTGCTGGCAAAAGAGACTAGATTCATTTCGGGTATCTGGTCAGCATGGACACGTTGGATCAAAGGGTCTGTTTCCATGCTGGACATCTCTATGACTCTATTTATAATGATTCTGTTTCCTCTGCCTTCTGAGGCAGACAGCCACACTACCTTCTGAGAGGAAGATTTCCCTCATCTCTAACACAAAAAGAACTCTATATTGATGAAGAGAGATTGGAGAAGACTGTTCTCTTTAGCAAGAGGATGGGTGAAAGGAGATTTCATAGAAGCTTTCAAAATTATCACTGAGTTGGACAGGGAGAAACTGGTTCTCCTTATGAAAGGGTTGAGGTTGAGAGTGCATAGATATGAGATGAATTGTGAAAGGAGCAAATGTGAGGTGAGAAAATGCTTATTCACTCAGTGAGTAGTTCCTGTATTCTTTTATTTATTCATGGGATGAGGGTGCTGCTGGCTAGAGCAGCATTTATTGCCCAGCGGGCAATTAAGAGTCAACTACATTGCTATGGGTTTGAAGTCCCTTGTAGGCCAGACCATGATGACAGTTTCCTTCCCTAAAGGATAGTAGTGGGTTTTTCCAAACAATCGACAATGGGTTCATAGTCATCATTAAACTTTTAATTCTAGATTTTTTTATTGAATTCAAAATTCCACCATCTGCTATGGCTGGGATTTGAACCTGGGTCCCCAGAATATTACCTGCGTCTCAGCATTAACAATCCAGTCCTTGTAGAATTCATACAACTAGGCCATCTCCTCCCTCATATGGCCTGAAATGCACTGCCTGGAAATGTGGTGGAGACAGGTTCAACTAAGGCATTCAAGAGGGGCACCGGATGGATTTTTAAAAAAACTAGAAATAATGTATGTTATGGCGAAGGACCGGAGATTGGCATCAAGTGATGATGCTCAGTGCTGTCTTCAGGTGCTGCCTGGCATCCTCCTATGCCATAACACTTCTGTGTTTGTGATTGTAGGAAACTCCTGTCAAACCTTCTGTTAGCCTTGCCCTCTGCTCCAAGGAAAACAGTCCTTCAATCTTTCCTCCCAACTGAAGCCTCTCATTCCTTGACCCATTCTTGGTAACCTCTTCCCTATCTTCTGAAATGTATTCACATCCTTCCCATAATGCCTAGTACTGGACTCAATACTCCAGCTGAGGTCTAACAAGTCTCTCTCTCTCTATATGTTTATATATATTCAGCATGACCTGCCCTTGTATCTATCCACTGATAGTAAAGCCTAGGATCCTGTATGCTGTATGAACTGTGCTGTCCGCCTGACCTGCTGCTTCTAATGACTTACACACGTATATGCTGCAAACTCCCTGCTTCTGCACAGCCTTTAGAATCGTCCCTTTATTCCATGCTGTCTCTCTATATGCTTTCCACCAAAATGTATCACTCAGTGACAACTTACCAAGGTTCCTCACCACTTCCATCCAGAAGCACAAGGGCAGCAGGTATATGGGAACATGAACCCCTGCAGGTTCCCCTCCAAGCCACTCACTGTCCTGTCTTGGAAATATAATCACTTTCCTTCAGTGTCACTCAGTCAAAATCCTGGAATTTTCTCCCTGGTGGCATTGTGGGTCTACCTACAGCACATGCACTACAGAGGTTCAAGAGGACAGCTCACCTCTCCCTACCTTCTCAAGGGGCACCTAGGGACGGGCACACTGGGTGAGAGTGGGCAGACAGCACAGTTCATGAATGAGGGCATCTAAACAGGGGTGACGGCTTTGATCTAAATATCCCACTCATTATCTGATTGATCGATTTTCTCTTCAACTCTCTTGTGTCAAGGTTCCAGACTATGGCATTGACAGTTGCGACTCTCACTCTGTGCCAAAGCATCGTGGGTCTAATCCAAGACCGGAGACTGAGGCACAGCAGTCTAGGCTGACCCTCCAGTGCAGTACTGATAGATTGCAGCACTGTTTGTGGGGTGGGGGAAGGGGAGAGGGTGGGGGAACAGTTTTCAGATGAGACATTGAGGTGTTTGCCCCCGCAGGTAAACGATCTTTCAAAGAACAAATTTGTGTCTCTTAAGCAAGAATATTATATAAAATAAAGATTATTCAACCAGTGTCAGACTGTGGGATCTTGCTTTGTGTAAATTGATTGCTGCATTTGCTGTTTATAAATTAGGACCAAACAGCACCAGCCTCTCAAACTTGCTTTGCCATTCAAAAAATTCACGGCCGGTCTAATGGCTTCCCGTTCCAAACATCCCCCAATAACCTTTCAGTCTCGAGTAACCATCTACCTTCAAAATATTCAAATGAGCCCACTTCTCTATGGTATTGAGGAAGCAAGTTCCAAAGACACTCGAACCTCTGAGAGAAATATTTAACCTTACTTCCATTCGAAATGGGCATGCCCCATTTTTAAACAATGATGACGACTATCTGTGTGGTGTTCTTCCCCTGTCTGCGTGGGTCTCCTCCGGGTGCTCCGGTTTCCTCCCACAGTCCAAAGATGTGCCAGGTAGGTAGATTGGCCATAGGAAATACAGGCTTACAGGGAGAGAGTGAGTGGTGGGTCTGGGAGGGACGGTCTTCAGAGGGTTGGTAAAGGAACTCAATGGGCTGAATGGCCTGCTTCCACACTGTAGAGATTCTGTGTTTTAATCGAGTTGCTCTTATCCAAATTTCTTGGATACAAGCCTGTACAACCTTTCTTTATAAGAAATTAATTCATTTCAATCAGTTGGTACCCTTAAAAGGTGTATTATTGGTTGTCCACCACTATAGGATGCTCTGAGGTTGGGAAAGGTGCTATATAAATGCAGCTCTTTGTGCAAGAGGAAGTAGTGTGTGAGAGATGAAGTGAAATTAACCAAGTGGCTTATTTGATTGCAGACAATGAGGGGAGGCCATTCCTCGATACAGGTACTAGATCTTATCCTATTCTCTGCCCATTCACTCACTCTGTAATTTTATTCACAGTCAAAAATGTCCAAATTTCTTGCAGCTGCTGTTCCCTTTCTGTAAGGACGAGCAGGAGCAGGTGTGAAGGAATGATATTTATCATCCGGCCATCATCATTGAAGCAGATTCTCTGGTCGTTGCTACATTGCTGTTTGCGGGAACTTTCTGTGTCAGTATTTGTTTTGGGGATGCACATTTTATTGACTTGGCAGCTGCTGCCCATCCTGTAAAGGTGATGGTGAGCTGCCTTCTTGAACCATTGCTATCCAAGTCACTTAGATAGACACAGGATTCCAGGAATTTTGACCCAGCGATACTGAAGGAACAGCGATACATTTCCAAGTCAGGAGTGACGTGGAGGTGAGCTTGCAGGTAATGGTGACCCTGCTATGCTTGTCTGTTAGGTGAGAGAGTTTGCAGTTTTGGAAGGTGCTGTCTAAGGAGCCTGGGTTGGTTGCTATGCAAATTGTTTGGTGTGTTTCCGACGAGACCTGGTCTTGTATAATTTGACAAGATTAACTCACAATGTTCAAATCAAGGCACCCCTAGGTAGTAGCAACTGCAATATGATTGAGTTTGAAAAGGAGAAGACTGGGTCTAACTCTAGTGTCATAGAGGTGTCCAGCACGGAAACTGACCCTTCAGCTCAACTCGCACATGCCACCAAATTTCATAAATTAATCTGGTCCCATTTGTCAGCATTTGGCACATATCGCTCTCAACCCTTCCTATTCATATACCCATCCAGATACCTTTTAAGTGTTGTAATTGGACCAGCCTCCACCACTTCCTCTGGCAGTTCATTCCATACTTGGAGGTGATTCAAAAGTGATTCACTAAAGTGATAGCTAGATGGGGTAACTTTCGGAAGAAAGCCTGGACTTGTTTACATTGCCGTTTGGGAGAGCGGTGCATAGCTGGGATTGTAGAATGTAAGATCCTGAATGGTCTTGACATGGTGGATGTAGGGAGGGTGGCCCCTCTTGAAGGTGACTCCAGAACGAGGCAACATTATTTAAAAATTGAGGTTGATCCTTTTAGGATAGAGATGAGGAGAATGTTTTTCTGAGGGTCGTTTGATTTTGTAACTCACTGTCTCAGAGGGAGCGGAGGTGGGGTCATTAAATATCTTTAAAGGCATTGATAGAGAGCTTCTTGTTAGGGAAGGGAATCAAGGCTATTGATGGGAAATTGGAATTGAAAGGCCAAACAGATTGACCATGATCTTATTGAATGGTTGAGCATATTCGAGGGGCTGAATGGCCTATTTTGGCTCCTATTTCCTGTATATGTGCTAATTCAATAGATTAGATTACATTAGATTAGAAATGTGTGGAAACAGGCCCTTCGGCCCAAAAAGTCCACACCGACCCGCTGAAGCGTAACCCACCCATACCCCTACATTTACCCCTTACCTAACACTACGGGCAATTTAGCATGGCCAATTCACCTGACCTACACATCTTTGGACTGTGGGAGGAAACCGGAGCACCTGGAGAAAACCCACGCAGACACGGGGAGAACGTGCAAACTCCACACAGTCAGTCGCCTGAGGCGGGAATTGAATCCGGGTCTCGGGCGCTGTGAGGCAGCAGTGCTAACCACTGTGCCACCGTGCCGCCCACACTTCAGAAGGGCTTCATTGGCTGCTAAAGGCTTTGGTTTATCCCAATGCTGGGAAAGATGCTTCACACATACAGTACATGCTTCCTCTTTATTAGGTGTTAGTCAACCTGCAGAGGGTGAACAGTCACCAATCGGATAGTCAATTGTGCAGATTGTGTGTCTCCAGGATATGTTAATGTCAGGATTATAATCAGTTGCTTCTCTGTTCTAAATGCAATGACACCCTTGCTATGCCAAGCCTGACAGTGTCACTGTGGATCACTGGGGCAGCCTGTGCTCCACATTCCACTAACCTGGACCACAGAATGCAATGGCTGCTGGGCACAGGAAACTGCCTAACCTGGCACTCTGGGTCAGGAGGGTCCAGGTAAGGTGGCACCAACACGATAGGGAGCAGCCTTTCTCTTCTGGTAAGTTCATAGTTCAACTGAAACTTTCCCCTTCTAGAGTTTAAATGCATCATTTAAAATTGAGCGGCTTACATTTCCTGTTGATGGTTCCATCAGTGTAGACACCACACTCCAGGGCAGTGTAGTGTTTATGTTCACTGTCTCTGCAACAGATATTACACTCATTTCCTGCTTAGACTGGCTTCTGTAATCCTGACTTCCCTGCTCTTCAGCCCTAGGCTTTACACTCGACACAATAGTCGAATTCTCCCATCTGTCTGATTCCGTGTCTTGCGTCGTCTTTTTAAAAGCCTTTGTTCCCATGGTATCAACTCTCTTAATTTAGCTTCTTTGCTTTTGGATTGATTCCCATAGGTTTAACTTAGTGGTACTTCCCATATCTGTCAGTGCATCTCTCTCTCTCTGACTCTATCTTCTTGTCTCAATCTCTCTCACCTGTCTCTGGGGTGAAAAACAAATTCTTCTGAGACTGAATGTGGCTTGTTCAGTGTTTGGTTCAGGATTTAAACAGGTCTGTAACTCATGGACACGTGTCTTCTCATCTTCTAACCCATTCTGTGCCTGACTGGAGGCTATGATGGGACCACTTTAAACTGCATCTCAACTGTGTTCAATCAATGTCAGGAGTGTTTCATGGGAACAGTGTAGAGGAAGCTTTACTCAGTGTCTGGCCTCAAACTCGCCCTATCCTGGGAGTGTTTGATAGGGACAGTGTAGAGAAAGCTTTACTTCGTATCTAATCCCATACTGGTCCTGTCCTGGGAGTGTCTAATGGGGGTAACATAGAGGTGGCTTTACTCTGTATCAAACCCAGTGCTGACCCTATCCTGGAAGTGTTTGATGGAGATATTGTAGAGGGAGTTTTACTTTAAGTTTAAAAAAAGCAAAGGGAGTTTAGCTTTCAGGTCAAAAGAATAGAAAGAGTTTTACTCTGTGTCTAACCGTGAAGGGTTTGGAGGGATATGGGCCGGGTGCTGGCAGGTGGGACTAGATTGGGTTGGGATATCTGGTCGGCATGGACGGGTTGGACCGAAAGGTCTGTTTCCGTGCTGTACATCTCTATGACTCAATGTTTTGACCCAGCCTGGGAATGTTTGAAGGAGACAATGTAGAGGAAGCTTCACTCTGTGTCTAATCCTGTGCTGTACTTTCCTGGGAGTGTTTGATGGGGACAGTGTAGAGAGAGCTTTCATTTCAGTTTAATAGAATCAAGGGGGCTCTACTCTGTGATGAATACCATGGTGTTCCTGTTCTGGGAGTGTTTGATGGGGACAGTATAGAAGGAGTTATACTCTGCATCTAACCCTGTGCTCTCCCTTTTCTGGGAGTGTTTGATGGGGACAGTGTAGAGGTGGTTTTACTCTGTATCTTACCCTGTGCTGTCTCTCCCCTGTGGGTGTTTGATGGGGACAGCGTAGAGGGGGCTTTACTCTGTATTTGACCCCATGTTGATCCTGTCCTGGGAGTGTTTGATGGGATTTCTGGTAAACCTTCTTGCCTCAGAGTGATACTGGGTAAATGATACAGGAGTAGGGAATAGAGGGACACGAACTGTGTGCAGGCAGATGGGATTAGTTTAGAAAGGCATGATAGGCACAGACCTGATGGGCCGAAGGGCCTGTTTCCATGCTGTACTGTTCTGTGTTCTGTACTAATTGTTGCGTATTTCACAAGTCTGTCGGCAGCTCCTGCCTCTGGATGTTTTAAAGGCACCAGGCTGTCCAGGTCATGTCAATGCTGTTGATGATCAGTTGTTAAATCCTCCTCTGTGTCCTTGTGTTTCTCAATAATGACTGGGTGGGGGAGCACGGGGTTTTGTTTTCTTGGATTGAAGTTGAATGGTGTAGAAGTTGCAGTGCTGCATTGTCTGTGTGACTAGCTGTGAACTGTCGCTCGATGACGCTCACACCCTGTGTAACACAGCGACTGTGGAATTCATTGCCAGTGGCTTCCAAGGCGATGCTTCGAGTATCCGATTGCTACAGCTTGTTAACCTTACACAAACTGCAGAGTACCTGCCAGGAACATTACACGAGGTGTGGCAAACAAACCTTTCCCATTTATTACTGGATAAATGGCAGGGATGCCTGGGGCTTACAATGGAGTCTCACGGTATGAGCCTGTTATTCTGTCATGATCCTGCCCCTTCCCATTGGCCCACTGTCTCCGAGTGAGTCTACCCCTGTGAGTCAGTCCTCATGGTGGTCCTTCATTATGTACAAACTCTGTCTGAGTGTCGGATGTGTGCTGTCCCTGCCTGGTTACAGAGTGGGGAATTTGCTTGCAGGGGTATTTAGTTCGACAGGAGACTATTAGGAATGTACAATTTCTCTCCCATCTTTTTTCGGTTTGTCATACAATCACGCTGTCTCCAGTTCCCTCCTTTCTTGGCCTCTCCGTCTCGATGTACACACTCTTTCCATCTCTCGCGCGCTCTCTGTCTTCACCCCCTCCCCTCGCCTCTGTCCCTTCCTCCCTCTCTTGCTGAGGTTCTGCACACACACTGCCCTGTATCTGTCCCCCTGAGTCTATGTGCAGAATCTGACCACAATGCTGTGGTTCCAATGTGGTGGATTTGAAACTTTCCCAGGAAAGGAATAGTGTGGGAAGGAGGAAATCAACAGAGCTTTTCCAAAGAAACCTCTGGAGAGCCACTTACGAAGAAGTTTTATTGTGTGTCTGATCTGTGTTGTAGCCTCTCTAGCCTCAGTGAGGACATGTTTACACACAAGTATAGAACATTCACCTTCTTGACCAGGGTCCAAATTCCATATTCCTATCTCCACCCAATTCCTCCATCTCCTGCCTAACAGGAATCTATCAACCTCTGCTTTAAATAATATTCAATGACTCACCTCTACATCCTCCTGACAGAGAATACAAAATCCCGCTTCTCACCTTTGCCCTGAGGGGTTGAGCTCTGCCTCAGGACTGACCCACAAGAGGAAACCTCTTTTCCACATCCACCTTGTCAAGAAAATTCCGGACCTTAGATATTTCAATCCAGTCACCCCTTGCACCTCGAAACTCCATTAGAAACTCACCCAGCCTGTCCACTATGTTGGCTTTCCTGTCCTTTTCATTTGAAGTGGTTTTACATTGAAATACAAAGGAAAACAATTCCAGCCAAGCCCGCTTACTTTTGATCAGTGGTCAGTTCCCAGTGGAACAATATCTGATGCAACACCAATTCTGACAACTGTGCCTGATTGATTCCAGTTCCCAGGGAGATGCCAAGCCCAGTTTTCTGAATGCTCTTCCCAATATTTAACAGGGATGGTCATCCCAGTTACAGGGTTGTGCGTTCAGAGAGCAGTATTGCCAGATTTAAATTCCGTGTACGATTCAGTGGATGAATATTTCAAAAAATGCTGGGTGAATTGCTTCCTTTATTATAATGGAGTTCGGATTAATTCGTCACATTAATACTATTTGAACTTGCAAAAGAATACATAGTTCTATAATTATAGACAGTCTGCTTTTACTGACACCAAGAGACATTAGCAATGTTCTCTCAAATATTGTAAGAAATAATTATGAAGACTAACTAATGATACAGTTTTAATGGGTGTGTGTGTATGTGTGTATACATATCGAAATAATTCACATTTTGACAATCCACCTCTTGGCCATGTCATTGACACATTGTCCGTGGCTATCAAGTCCTGGAGTAGGACTTATACCTGAGTTTCTGTCGCAGTCCCTTAAATCGCTGACAGTGATTGGGAAAGAGGTTATCATTGATCTTACCAGCACTAAGACAATTCCAGATTTGCCAATTTGCCTTGGATTAATTTTGGAATACTTTGTTTCCTGCGTCTCTCGCTTTCCCAGCCCCAGATTCCCAGCACTGGTGCCTGGCCTGGCCTAGCCATGATGGAATCAGTCACCTCACAGCCAGCTGGAGAGCAAACCAACTCCCTGCGACCAGGTAGAATGCTTATTGAGAACCAACGGACAGAAAAACACACAATTATCTTCAATCCTTTCTGTAATGTTTCTCAGGTTTGCTTGCGACAGGTATCGGGGTGTTTAATCTTTACTTTCTGAAGTTTCCAGCGCAATCCGGGATCTCCTAGCACTAGCACTTGTGAATCTTACATCAAGGGGTTTAGATAGCTTAGCTGGGAGAAACCTTACTTCTGACATAATGATGTGACAATCAAGACTATTAGTTTGAAACTGAAGCCTGAGGCTAAGGTGAACCAAATAGGACAAACTTAACATTTGTCTCACAGTCCTTTATCTTTAGTCCAGGGCTTCAGAATATCTAGTGTTGAGTGTCCAAATCATCCAGACACATAGGAAAGTGGTTGTCGTTCTTGGAGGTCAGTCTTCCCAGCTCCAGGACATCTCCACAGGTGGTCCTCAGGGTAGTGTCCTCGGCCCAACCATCTTCAGCTGCTTCATCAATGACCTTCCCTCCATCGCAAGATCAGAGGTTGGGATGTTCGCTGATGGCTGCACAGTGTTCATCACTATTCATGACTCCTCAGATACTAAAGTAGCCTATGTTCAAATGCAGTAAGATCTGGACAACATCCAGGCTCGGGCTAACAAGTAGCAAGTAACATTCATGCTACACAAATGACAGGCAATGACCATCTCCAATAAGAGACACTTCAATCGTAGCTCCTTGACATTCAACATTGTAGGGATTACGATTGGTGAGAAACTGAACTGGACTCACCACATAAGCACAGTGGCTACAAGAGCAGGTCAGAGGCTAGCAATGCTACAGCAAACAACTCACCTCCGTTCTCCCTAAAGCCTGTCCACCATCTACAAGGCACAAGTCAGGGGTGTGATAGAATATCTCCATTTGCCTGAAATGATAGGCAGCTCCAACAACACTCAAGAAGCTCAACACCATCCAGGACAAAGCAGCACCACATTCACAAACATTCACTTCCTCTACTGATGCTCAGTAGCAGCAGTGTGTACTATCTACAAGGTGCACTGCAGAAATTCACCAAACTTGCTTAGACAGCATCTTCCAAACCCACGATCACTTCCAGGTACAAGGGCAGCAGGTACATGCAAACACTTATGAGTCACTTTCTGAGCCATTCACCATCCTGACTTGGAAATTTATCGCTGTTTCTTTAGTGTTGCTTTGTCAAAATTCTGGAATTCCCTCCCTAACAGCATTATGGATCAACCTACAGCAGGTGGACTGCAGCAGTTCAGGAGGCCACCTTCTGAAGGGCAACTAGGGACAGGAAATAAATGCTGGGCACAGCCAGTGATGCCCATGTCCCATGAGTGGATAAAACTAACAACATGCTGAATGTTTCTGGTTTTACACCATCATTCTCAGTTAGGCTCTGACTTAGAGGTGGTCAAGTTGAGGCCTGTGAAATGATTAAAGGTTTTGATAGAGTGAGTAGAGATACTTATATGGGGAAGATCTTGGCTAGAGGCCATCAATGTATTATAGAGACCAGGAAATCCAAGGGGGAATTCAGAAGAGTGCTTAGAATGTGGAGCTCAGGGCTGTGAGTGAGAGTTGCAGATGCTCCATCATCGAATATAGTTTTGATCTCTTTGAGAAGTAAGGGACATAGGAGATGATGGGAAAGTGGAGCTGAAACCATAGATCAGAAACAGTTGTTTTGAATTTTAGAGCAGACTCAGATAGGCTGTCCAGTCTACTTAGAGTCATAGTGTTCCTGTCACATTGTTATAATGTCGGAAACAAGGCAGCCAATTAACACGCAGTAAACTCTCACAAATAGATCATTCACTGGGTGATGACTTGAATATTAATTGTAATGTAATAAGAAACTGTACACTGTGTACAACCTGGGAGATGCAGTTTGCACTTGTAATCGCAGTAAGAAGCAGTCGCCATTAGAGCTTTATTAATCTTTGTTAAACTTAAATCTGTATGTTCTTTGAGTTTAGGTGTGACAATAATGACCTCTTTTGATAATGTTGATTGATGAGCAGGACACTGTGGAGATCCCTGTTTGTCTTCAATATACTGCCCTGAGATCTTTTACAGCCACAGATAGACAGGGCCTTGGTGTGACATCTCAGCAGTGAGACCGTACCTCCGACAATGCACTGCTCTCTCAGTCCTGCACCACTTTATTATTCTGAAGCCCTGGAACTGGATGTGAACGTTGTTCTTTCACAGATCAGGGTGTCATCAACTGAACTTCTGCTGACCTAGCTACTGCAAAGTGTGTCAAACTCTTGACAAAGTTGTTAAAATGATTCTGTAATGCAGCGTTTTATTTTGAATGAAGGATCCTGAAGCTTGCAATGAGGTTACCTCTTTGAATGTTTTAAAGGCAAAGATAGATTTTTGAACAGTAAAGGAATTATGGGTTATGGTAAACAGGCAGGTGAATGGAGTTGAATCTGCTAAAAGATCAGGTGTGTTCATATTGAATGGTGGAATGGCTCAACAGGCCAAATGGTCTACTCCTGCTCCTATTTCTTACGTTTTTATGTCTTTGCATCTTCCTTTATCTCAGTATTTCCTGTTTGCTCACCAGCTTGTTTATGATATCTAATCGAATAATCTTCACCATAAAACATCCAGTGCCCCCTTGATGTGCCTTTTGTTCTTATTTCAAGGTCAGATGCACGGGTGCCTATGGGAAAGAGTTTGTGTTGATATAGCTCCTTTCAGAACCTATATGGTGTAGAAGCAAGCCATTTGGCCCTTTGTATCAGTGCAAGCTCTCTAAATGAGCATTGCCCTTAGCATCATTCTCCTGCTTTCCCTCAGTAACCCTACACCTTGTTCCCTTTCAAATAACAGTCTAACACTCTTTTGAAAACATCGACTGTCTCCACCACGCTCTCAGGCAGTACATTCCAGACCCTAACCACTCGCTGTGTGAAAAAAAAGCTTCTCCTCATATCACCTGTGCTTCTTTTATGAGTTACTTAAAAGCTGTGCCCTCTCATTATGATCCTTTCATTAATAGGAACATTTTCTCTCTAATTACCCTGTTCAGACCGCTGATGATTTTGAATATTTTAATCCGATCTCCTCTCAGTTTTCTCTTCTCCCGGAGAAATAGTCCCACCTTCTTCAGCTTGTCTTCTGTGTTTATGGTTTCAGCGTATTCCAAAATGCTTTACTACTGAGCCCAGGCGATTGCTTTCTGGTTTTCAAGGGAAATATAGTAAAACACAACCCGCAAAAACAGCAACACATGAAGTGATCATATCATCAGTGGCAGCAATGTTGCTTTAGGGATCGTTGTTAAGTCAGGACATTCAATAATCCCTCATTCTCAACTCCCTCCCTTGGTTTCTACATTAAATGATCAGTCTACATTTGTGTGCTCATGTCTCAGAATCGAACTTGAATCTATGACCTATTGAGCCAAAGCTAAGCACCTGCACCCTTTTGGTCTCTATTTGATCTCCCTCCCCACAAATTCCTCCTATTACTTCCCAATGTTAGAGGCCCTGGGAAAGGATTTGTTACTTTAAGTTGTTGCTGTATCTTGGGCATCCTGCTCAGTGCTGCCACCACTGTTCCGACATGAATCTGCAGCAGAGGCAAAGCTGCAGTTCCTTGACTGGCCTGGAGTGTCGCTGTAAGGCAACCATAGTGAAAGTGGAGTAATGTGGCCAGATACCTGGAGCATTGGGCCAGCAGAGTGGGAGGACAGAGAGTTGGTAACAGGGTGGAGGACAGACAGAGGGTAGCGAGTTCAGAGAGGGGGTAATAGATGGTGAGGGCTTCATAGGTGAGGGTCAAAAGGGGACTGGGGGGACAGAAGGGACTATAAGTGGGGGTTGGACAGAGAGGCAGTGACAGGGAGTGGGCAACAGGGGCTGGGGTACAGAAGAGGGTAACAGGTGGTGGGGAGAAGGGGGCAATTGAGGATGGGGACATGGGCAAGAGAAGGTGAGGGACGGGGACGCAACAGAGAGTGGGTGGCAGAGAGGGCAATAGAAGGTGGGGGACAGAAGAGGCAATGGGGAATGGGGCACAGAGAGGGGGAAATAAAGGCTAGGATAAAGAGAGGGGGCAACAAGACAGCAACAGCAATGGGTGAGGGGACAAAGGGGGACAACGTGAGAGATGGGGAAATAAAGTTAATAGGTGGGGAGGGCAACAAGACAGAGGTAAAAACAAGGGTGGGGATTGAGAGGGGTAACATTCCATCCTGATCCACCCTCCACCATATCCTTGCAACCCTGCATTTCTCATGGCTAACCCACATAACTTGCACGTCCCTGGACACTCTGGGCAATTTAGCATGGATAGTCCACCTAACCTGCACATCCTTGGATTGTGGGAGGAAACTGGAGTCCTGGGCACTGTGAGACAGCAGTGCTATTCATTCTACCTCTGCAAGGTGACACTTATAAAGATTTGTTTATAGCTTTATGGAACTGGTGCAAAAGGCATGGAGGTGTGAGAGCTGGACCTAACACCAGAATTCTGGGTCAATAAACAGCGATTTCTCGTATATTAGTCTAGCATGGTGTCCTTTTGTCTGCTGGTTTAATGGGAGCTTTAACCTGTCTGTTTCAAGTGCTTTGTTGAACTAACTGGTGTGACGTCACTGCATTGAACATGGTCCTGTGAATATCGCAGTGATTTTGAGGCTACAGTGCAGATGGACGGGGGGGTGAAGGAGGGAATCGAGGAATGACTGGACAAGACCAGTTTGCCTTTCACCGACCTGGCCTGCCCAGTGTAGACACCCTGTCAGCAGTGACTGTCTTCATTCAGGTTCCTCACCACCAGTACAATCATTACACACCCCAGAAATATGCTGTCAGCAGGGAGGCTCAGGGGTGACCTTACAGAGGTCTGTAAAATCATGAAGGGAACAGACAAGGTGAATAACAACGGTCATTTCCCCAGACTATGGGGAATCCAAAACCAGAGGGCATAGGTTTAAGGAGAGAGAAGAAAGATTTAAAAGGAACCTGGGGGCAACTTTTTCACGCAGAGAAGTGGTGCGTGTATGGAATGAAGTGCCAGAGGAAGTGGCAGGAGCAGGGGCAGTTAAAACATTCGGACAGGTACATGAATAGGAAAAGTTTAGAGGGATGTGGACTAAACGCAGGCAGGTGGGACTAGTTTAGTTTGAGATTATGGTTGACACTGATGAGTTGAGCCAGAGGGTCTGTTTCTGTGCTGTATGACTCTAATTAATAGAATCGAAGAGAAGCTGATTTTCCTTGTAACTTGGTGCCCTACGTTGTGCATTGCTGCATTTTAGAGTGGTTAAGAGTCGCAGTGGTGGGGGAAGCGAGAGTGGTGTGCGGTGTGCATCAATCTTGGTTCGTGGTGGACAGGGTTCGGGGATCTTAATGTTTAAGAATGAAAACGATTGGAGATTGAGATTAGATTAGACTTACAGTGTGGAAACAGGCCCTTCGGCCCAACAAGTCCACACCGACCCGCCGAAGCGCAACCCACCCATACCCCTACATTTACCCCTTACCTAACACTACGGGCAATTTAGCATGGCCAATTCACCTGACCCGCACATCTTTGGACTGTGGGAGGAAACCGGAGCACCCGGAGGAAACCCACGCAGACACGGGGAGAACGTGCAAACTCCACACAGTCTGCTGTTTGATTCCCTGGACAGCTGGTTACAGTCAACTAGGAGAAGGTGAGGACTGCAGATGCTGGAGATCAGAGTTGAGAGTGTGGTGCTGGAAAAGCACAGCAGGTCAGGCAGCATCCGAGGAGCAGGAGCATAAGCTCTTCATCAGGAATGTGTGTGTGTGTGTGTGGGGGGGGTGTGCTTGCGGGGCAAGGAGCCTGAGAGATAAATGGGAGGGGGATGGAACTGGGGCGAAGGGAACTAGGTAGATGAATGTGAGGGCAATGGTGATAGGTTGGAGTTGAGAGGTGGGAAAGAAGATGGACAGGTAGGTTAGTTCAAGAGGGTGGTGCCAAGTTGGAGTGTTAGATCTGAGATAAGGGGGAGGAAGGGGGGATGAGGAAATTGGTGAAATCGACAATGATTTCAGATGATTGGAGGGTCCCAAGGCAGAAGATGAAGCATTCTTCTTCTCGGCCACAGGTTGCTAGGGTTTGGCAGTGGAGGAGGCCCAGGACTTGCATGTCTTTGGGGGAGTGGAAGTGTTTGGCCAC
This sequence comes from Hemiscyllium ocellatum, assembly GCF_020745735.1. Lineage (NCBI taxonomy): Eukaryota > Metazoa > Chordata > Chondrichthyes > Orectolobiformes > Hemiscylliidae > Hemiscyllium > Hemiscyllium ocellatum. The sequence goes on from NC_083425.1 coordinate 52,253,981, forward strand.
AGGGCAGTAGGGTTGTTTGATGCATGTGCCCCAGAGATGTTCTCTGAAACGTACCAAAAGTTGGCATCCTGTCTCCCCAACGTAGAGGAGACCACGTCGAGAGCAACAGACACAGTAGATGAGGTGTTTGGATGTGCAGGAAAATCTCTGCCGGATACGGAAGGATTCCTTGGGGCCTTGGATGGAGGTGAGGGGGGAGGTGTGGGTGCAGGGTTTACACCTCTTGCAGTGGGAGGGGAAGGTACCAGGAATGGGGTGTGGGTTGGCGGGGGGCATGGACCTAATGAGGAAATCATGGAGGGAATGGGGTCTCTGCGGAATGCTGAAAGGGGTGGGGAGGGAATATATATCCCTGGTGGTGGGGTCTGACTGCAGGTGATGGAAATGACAGAGGATGATGCGTTGTATCTGGAGGTTGGTGGGGTGGAAGGCGAGGACCAGAGGGGGCCGGTGAAAAAGCATTTGTTGAGTGTGTGGATTCTTCTCAGGATGAAGAACAGCAGAGGTCCTTTGCAGGTCTGGGGGAGTGTGGCCCTGAGCTGGGGCTGGGCTGACTGTAGGGAGAGTAGGTGGCAGCACATGGTTGTGAGTGTGGAGCGGAGGATCTGAAGGGAGAACCATTTCAGGAAAGTTTTGGATTTGCTGTAGGTAGTGGCTGTCCTGGTCAGATCCATATTGTGATGGTCTGAATGTAGTCTGGAGTCCATGCTGGATCAGTTGGTTGCCTAGGCAGGCGCTGAGGAAGGAGATGTAGCTGTGGTAGTGGGTCTGCTTCAGGACATGACTGGAGAGTTTCAGGGCAGAGATGACTTGGGGGGTGCAATGAGAGAGTAAGAGAGAGAGAGAGACTCACTGAGATCCTTAGAGAGGAGGAGAAGTTATTCAAGGTAGGCATCCTTGGAAGAGGCTTCGCAGTTGGGTTAAAATCAACTAGGAGAAAGTGAGGCCTGCAGATGCTGGAGATCAGAATCAAAAAGTGTTGAGCTGGAAAAGCACAGCCAGTCAGGCAGCATCTGAAGAGCAGGAGAGTCGATGTTTCAAGCATAAGCTCTTTATGAGGAATGTGGGGCAGCCCAAGGGGGCTGAGAAATAAATGGGAGGGAGATGGGGCTGGGGGGAAAGTAGCTGGGAATGCGATAAATGGATGGAGGTGGGGGTGATGGTGATAGGTTGGAGAGGAGGGTGGAGCAGATAGGTGGGAAGGAAGATGGACAGGTAGGACAGTGCCAAGTTGGAGGATTGGATCTGGGATGAGGTGGGAGGAGGGGAGATGAGGAAACTGGCGAAATCAACATTGATTCCTTGTGGGTGGAGGGTCCCAAGGGGTGCCCTGGTCCTCACCTTCCACCCCACCAACCTCCAGATATAACGCATCACCCTCCGCCATGTCCGCCACCTAGAGTCAGACCCCACCACCAGAGATATATTTCCCTCCCCACCCCTACAGCATTCCGCAGAGACCATTCCCTCTGTGACTTTCTCGTTAGGTCCATGCCCCCCCCGCCAACCCACACCCCACTCCTGGTACCACCCCCTGCCACCGCAAGAGGTGTAAAACCTGTGCCCACACCTCCCCCCTCACCTCCATCCAAAGCTCCAAAGGATCTTTCCACATCCAGCAGAGATTTTCCTACACATCCAAAAACCTCACCTATTGTGTCCATTGCTCTCGATGTGGTCTCCTCTACATTGGGGAGACAGGACGCCAAGGTGCGGAATGTTTCAGAGAACATCTCCGGGACACATACACCAAACAACCCTACAGCCCTGTGGTTGACCTGCCCACTCTGCCAAAGACATGCAAGTCCTGCACTGCCTTCACCACCAACTCCTAGCCATCCATCAACCGGAGGAAGGACGCTTCACTTTCCGCCTTGGGACCCTCCAACCACATGGGATCAACATCGATTTCACCACTTTCCTCATCCCCCCTGCCCTACTTTATCACATTGGTTGACAGGAACAGCTCCTGCAATCTGGATCAGCTCCACTCCTGGACACAGCCAGAGGGCAACAGTGAGACAGTGAGTGGGGGAGAGGGTGCAGTCGTTCCTCTGTGACCCAGTTCCTCTGGCCCAACATGGGACACTCATACAACCATCCCGTTTGCAATGTAAAGGGTTGGTCTCTTAAATAAGATCATTTACAGCAGCATTAGGAAGTAATGTAAAATCACATGATTACTCAGCTGACTCTCTCTGGCAATCTCATGGTGGATGTGAGTTGATGTCCTATACATCATCTGTATCAAACCCCACGTCTCATAGATTTTCCTTCCTCCACAAATTATTGTGCAGTTCACTTGGTTCATCAAGCAGCCTGTGAGATGTCCTGTGATTGGGCAGCTCGGTGTAGGGAGTTAATGCAGTATGAACTAAAAAGAGGGCTCCCAATCGCTCACTCTCCTGATATCCTGGGGGTCATGACAGTGACAATTCTCATTGGAGGGGCTTTCTCTGATTTTGACACACCGTGATGTATGAGCAAGCTATTAGCTGATTCGCTGATGGGCATTGTTTCTCCTGGGTGGTGGGGAAGGGAGGGACTGCAAAAGACTGGCAAGGCAACAGGTCAGTCCAAGAGCTGGACCATGTCTTGAACCAGGCCTTGGCAGCTTGCAGCAATGTACCAGAGTTATTAGCCTGGCATAGGAGGGTAACTGTGAAGTGTTGGTTGTGTTGCCGATGGGTGAGGATTGCTGGTCTGAGTAAGGAGGATTGACACTGGTAAATAGTTCAACCTGGGCTGCCTGAGATGATGGACTGTATGCTGTGCTCTGAGGTTAGCTGCAGAGACCATTTGTCTTAATCTATTCCTGAACCCTATCACTCTATGTCAGGCCGGAAATGAAAACAGAAAGAGCTTGACACGTGCTCCTGCCCTGTGAAGGGAAAGGACAGCCTAACAATGTGGGCAGAGGCCCTTTGTCAGGACTCCCACCCATCAGGTCATAGGGCATCTGTGACCTCATTGTACTCTGACCCCTGCAGGTCAAGGGGAAGGTGCGGTACCACACACATGCATCATCCAGGGCTCAAGGGACAGACAGGTGTCCCCCCTCCCCATCTCCATGACCCCCCCATTGTTAATTACACCCAATCCTGAGGTCAAGGGCCGGCAGGTGACCTGTGACCTGTGTCATTTGCTCTGAAGTGAGGAACTTTAAACCATGGATCACACATGTCAGAATTGTAATTCTAATGCCCATTCCCCCCCCCCCCCCAAACCACAGATGATCAAAGAGCAACCCTCACAGGGATACCAACACAACCAAAGGGACTTCCAACCAATCAGTCAGGGTTGTAACAGACATAAACACGAATGACATTTGGCCCCTCTAGTTTGTTACACTATTCAGTAAGATGAGGATGGATGGTGTGGGTGGGGGGAGAGGATGGTGAGCAGTTGTAATGTCACTGGAATAAAGATCCAGAAGTCCAGGCTAATGCCCTGGGTACATAGTTTTCAAGGAGAAAGTGAGGACTGCAGATGCTGGAGATCAGAGCTGAAAATGTGTTGCTGGAAAAGCGCAGCAGGTCAGGCAGCATCCAAGGAAAAGGAGATTCGATGTTTCGGGTTCCTGAAGAAGGGCTTATGTCCGAAACATCGAATCTCCTGCTCCTTGGATGCTGCCTGACCTGCTGCGCTTTTCCAGCAGCACATTTTCAGTTACATAGTTTTCAACACCAACATTGAGTTCAATAAATCTAGAAAATAAAAACTACTCGCAGTGACTGTGACCATGAAACTATCAGCAGCAATTGTTGGCAATCTGCTATCCACATCTGCCTGGCCGATGAGTCTCACCAGACCCAAAGCGATGTGGTTGACTCTTAATTGTCTTCTGTAGTGGGTGAGCAAGCCACCCAGTTCAAGGGCAATTAGAAATAGGCAACCAACATTGACTGTGCCAGTGATGTCCATGTTCTGCGAAAGATTAAAGAAAGGTCATGGCTGATCTGACCTCAACTCCATATTCGTGTCTGTTCTGGATAACCTTTGACCTCCTTGCTAGTCAGCAGTCTCTATCTACCTCTGCCTTATAAGTGTTTGATGATGCTGCAGGATAATTCCAAAGCCCAGATTTCCTCATTCCTTGCTGTCTGCTGTTTCTTCACCTTGAACTTTCTTTGCAAACTGTTGCGTTGGTTCATTAAATAGTCTGTAGCGCACGTCGCAGTACAGTTTCCCCACATTGTACACAATCGGAGTAGTTTTGTTAAAGTTTCCCAACCTATTGTTCTGTATCGTCTCTGTAGCTGCTGCAATCTTTGAAGGGATCAGTAGAGTTGCTGAAAGGTGACTGTTCATCCTTCACCCACTGAGAGAAAAACATTCCTCATTCTTTCTCTCCCCCATAAGCGGGAGATCTCTTATTTGTAAATAGTGTTCCTTCATTCCATGCTTTTGCAATGAAAGGGCCATATCTAATCCACTGCCGCTCCCAGTCATTTCCATCCACACAGTCCAAAGATTGGAAGGATTAAAGGTTCTTGCCAAAACCCTCTCGCTGTTTTGAGAGCTGGCTGAACTTTTCTTTGGTATCTGATACAGATAAGACGTCTCAAGGTGTCAGGTACGCTGTCCTGTTGTTATAGGGAGAGCCTGTATTTTATGGTAAATTCAATTGTATTTAAAATTTGAGAATTAGGAATTCTCTTCCCCACCATCCAAAAAAAAGCTGCGGTGGCCAGGTTTACTGAAATTTTTGTTGGACAGGAAATAAATTATAGTGCCTTGTTCATTTATGTGGTACCTTTTGTGACTAGATGATAGCCCAGAGAACTTTGCAGGTGGCGAATTACTTTTTTGAAAAGTGGTTGGTTATGTTGCAGTGGCCAGTTCACACACAGCGGGTACCCACCAACAGGAGAGATAAGAACATAAGTACCAGGAGCAGGAATAGTCCAATCAGCCCCTTGAGCCTGCTCCAACATTCAGTACGATTAGGAGTGATCTCATCGTGGCCTCAACTCCACTTGCCTGCCCACTCTTCAAAATCTTTTAACCCATTACTCATTTAAAATCTGTCTGTCTCCTCTTTAAATTTATTCAGTGGTTCTGGCATCGAATGGGAGAGTGAATTCCACAGATTCATGACCCTTTGAGAGAGATAATGCCTCCTCATCTGTTTTAAATCTGCCACCCCTTTATCCTAAAGCAATAACCTCTCGTTTCAGGTAACCCAACAAGGATAAACATCTGCTCTATGTACACTTTGTCAATCCCCTTTAACAAACGGATCTCCTCTCATCCCTTATAGACTCTACTGAGTATAGGCCTAAGGTCTAGGATAGGATGTTTCATTGGTGGTTGAGGGTTAAGTATTGAGTAGGATTTTATGGAAAATCTTCCCAGTTCTTCCATAGGTGAGTGCATTGGGATCTTTTCCATTCATCCCAGAGGCTTCAGTTCGATCCCACATCCATTTGGAATGTACCTCCAGCGGTGCAACATTGCATCTCCCTCACCACTGCACTGAGATAGTCAGCCTGCATTTCACACTAAGTTCACGGGGTGGGGAGCCTTAAATCCACCTGTTCTGACTTGGGAAGGTGGAGTGGAGTGGGCTGTACCTTAGGCAGATGTGGGCATCCACTGTGGGTGAGTCACGTTGAGATGCAGATCAGCTCAGAGGTAGATCAGCTCAGATATAATTGCATGGCAGAAGCAGGTAATAAAGCTGAAAGATCTCCTGCTGCTAGGGTAGAGTGGAGGCAGGGTTTGAAGGGTGTGCAGGACAAAAACAAACAAAAAAAACCAAATTGGAACACACTAGTTCAAGGTTGTGGTTTTCTGACACCTTTAGACATGTCATTGGAAGACTGAAGAATTTTGAAAGAATGGTTTAGAGTAAGATGGGGGAGGGTGTCTGTGTGGGGTGCTGTTCGGAGGGTCAGTGTGGACTTGATGGGCCAAATAGCCTCCTCCATGTTGTAAGGGTTCTATGATTCTAAGGTTCTACCAATATATGGAAAATGGTGACTCGAGTGTATTGGAGGGAATGGATTGATTGTTTGTCATGTGTGCCGAAGTACAGTGAAAAGTTTTGTTTACAAGAAGTATAGGCAGATCATAGTGAGCAAGGATGTACAGAACAAAAGGTTTAGACAGAGGCATACAGGTTACATTGCACGGGGTGTACAAGAGAAATCAACGTTCACAAATCAGCATTATTGGAGGCTAGAGAGTCCATTCTAGTAATGGCCGGGAAGAAGCTGTTCCTGAACCTGCTGGTGCATGGAACACCAATGTTCAGAAACCTTCATGAGAATGGGGAGACAGAGTTATAGAGCTGTACAGCACGGAAACAGATCCCCCCTCTCGCCCCATTATTCCCACCCCCCCCCAAACACCCGGTCCAACTTATCCATGCCTACCAGATATTCTAAATTAATCTAGTCCAATTTGCCAGCATTTGGCCAGTATCCCTCTAAATCCTTCCTATTCATACACCCATCCAGGTGCCTTTTAAATGTTGTAATTGTACCTGCCTCCACCACTTCCTCTGGCAGCTCATTCCATACACGTACCACCCTCTGGGTGAAAAAGTTGCCCATTTTGGTCCCTTTTAACTCTTTCCCTTCTCATCTTAAACCAAAGCCCTCTAGTTTTGGACTCCCTTACCCTGGGGAAAAGATCTTGGCTATTCACCCTATCCATGATAATTTTGTCATTATTGTATAAATTTCATGATTTCATAAAGCTCTATAAGGTTGCACCTCAGCCTCTGATGCTCCAGGGAAAACAGCCCCAGCCTCTTCAGCCTCTCCTCATAACTCAAACCCTCCAACCCTGGCAAGATCCTTCTAAATCTTTTCTGAACCTGTTGTTGAAAGCCAGGATGACGTGAAAGAGCGGGGATTTGGGATTTGGGTTCCTGACACTAAAAGCTGCACGTCACATACGAAGGAGGTTAGCCTGGAAAATAATCATTGAAAATGGGATTGACTGCCAAGAGGTGAATGTGAACAAAGTCACTCCAGAATGCAGCCAGATTCCACGTTCCCAGAGCTGGGTGGTGAAGGAAATGGTGGAAACTTCCTCCCTAATCGGTTTTAGAGCACAGACTACACAGAGTTTGTGTGTGTGTGTGTGTGTGTGTGTGCGTGTGGTTTCTGGGTGGGTCAGACCTCTGATGTGTAATCATAAGGGCATGATGAAGGGCTTTTGCCCGAAACGTCGATTTCGCTGCTCGTTGGATGCTGCCTGAACTGCTGTGCTCTTCCAGCACCACTGATCCAGAATCTGGTTTCCAGCATCTGCAGTCATTGTTTTTACCATGATGATTGCCAGGGCAACTTTGACCTTCTCTGTGAGGAAGAGGAGGGGGAGGAAGGAAGGAAGGGAGGGAGGGAAGGAGGCATCTGTCAGATCCAGCTCCCTCTGAGTAAATCCCTCGCTTTCAACACTTACCAGCATTTTTTGTTCTTCTGTTTTCAACCATATTCTTTGTTGACATCTTTAAATTATATGCTGTGCACAAAAGAAATCCCACACCAAATTGATCTCACATTTCCAATAACCCAAGTATGCATTGCCCTGCGATTGAAGTGCTGTGCAATTGTCTTTGCCTCTCTCAGTGCTGTGTCAGTAGCTGGTGAAGGGGCTGCTGGTTATCAGCAGGGAATAAGACGGTGTTATTTTCTGGGTCTGTAAATTGTGAAGGAGCAAAAATGGCTTTTGCAGTGATATGTACTTCTTGTCAGATGTGGGAGTTTAAAGAGAGTTTAAGGGTTACTGCGGATTATATCTGCAATAAATGTTGTTGGATGCGAATCTTATCAGAGAGACAGATAGAAGCAATGAAGAATTTGCAACAGCAACAGTATGTGATGGACGGCAGTTATAGGAAGGGGGGAAAGTCTCAGATACAGTCACATAGATGGGTTAACTCCAGAAAGATAAGAGAGGTCGGCAGCTAGTGCAGGAGTCATTTGTGGATATACCCATTTCAGACAGGGTATGCTGTTTCGGAAAATGTAGGGGGTGATGGATTCTCAGAAGAATGTAGCACGAACAGCCAAGTTTCTGGTATTGAGACTGGCTCTAATGCAACAAGGGGTACATCGGCTTCCAAGAGATCAATTGTGTTAGGGGATTCTGTAGTCCGAGGTACAGACAGATGTTTCTGTGGCCAGCAGAGAAAAAGCAGAATGGTGTGTTGCTTCTCTGGTGCCAGGATCAAGGATGTCTCAGAGAGGGTGCAGAATGTTCTCATGTGGGAGAGGGGCCAGCAGGAGGTCATTGTCCACATTGGAACCAACGGCATTGGAAGGGAAAAGGTTGAGATTCTGAAGGGAGATTACAGAGAGTCAGGCAGAAATTTAAAAAGGAGGTCCTCAAGGGTAGTAATATCTGGATTACTCCCAGTGCCATGAGCTAGTGAGGGCAGGAATAGAAGGATAGAGCAGATGAATGCATGGCTGAGGAGCTGGTGTATGGGAGAAGGATTCACATATTTGGATCATTGGAATCTCTTTTGGGGTAGAAGTAACCAGTACAAGAGGGACGGATTGCACCTAAATTGGAAGGGGACTAATATACTGGCAGGGAAATTTGTTAGAGCTGCTCGGGAGGATTTAAACTAGTAAGGTGGGGTGGTGGGACCCAGGGAGATAGTGAGGAAAGAGATCGATCTGAGATGGGTACAGCTGAGAACAGAAGTGAGTCAAACAGTCAGGGCAGGCAGGGACACGGTAGGAATAATAAATTAAACTGCATTTATTTCAATGCAAGGGGCCTAACAGGGAAGGCAGATGAACTCAGGGCATGGTTAGGAACATGGGACTGGGATATCATAGCAATTATAGAAACATGGCTCAGGGATGGGCAGGATTGGCAGCTTAATGTTCCAGGATACAATGCTACAGGAAGGGTAGAAAGGGACGCAAGAGAGGAGGGTGAATGGCGTTTTTGATGAGGGATAGAATTACAGCTGTGCTGAGGGAGGATATTCTCAGAAATACATACAGAGAAGTTATTTGGGTGGAACTGAGAAATAAGAAAGGGATGATCACCTTATTGGGATTGTGTTATAGACACCCTAATAGTCAGGGGGAAATTGAGAAGCAAACTTGTAAGGAGATCTCAGCTATCTGTAAGAATAATAGGATGGTTATGGTAGGGGATTTTAATTTTCCAAACATTGACTGGCACTGCTATAGAGTTAAAGGTTGAGATGGAGAGGAATTTCTTAAGTGCATACAAGACAATTTTCTGATTCATTATGTGGATGTACCTACGAGAGAAGGTGCAAAACTTGACCTACTCTTGGGAAATAAGGCAGGGCAGGTGACTGAGGTGTCAGTGGGGTAGCACTTTGGGCCCAGTGACTATAATTCTATTCGTTTTAAAATAGTGATGGAAAAGGATAGACCAGATCTACAAGTTGAAGTTCTAAATTGGAGAAAGGCCAATTTTGATGGCATTAGGCACGAACTTTCAAAGGCTGTTTGAGGCAGATGTTCGCAGGTAAAGGGACGGCTGGAAAATGGGAAGCCTTCAGAAATGAGATAACAAGAATCCAGAGAAAGTATATTCCTCTTAGGGTGAAAGGGAAGGCTGGTAGGTATAGGGAATACTGGATGACTTAAAGAAATTGAGGGTTTAGTTAAGAAAAATAAGGAAGCATATGTCAGGTATAAACAGGATAGATCGAGTGAATTCTTAGAAGAGTATAAAGGAAGTAGGAATATACTTAAGAGGGAAATCAGGAGGGCAAAAGGGTACATGAGAAAACTTTGGCAAATAGAATTAAGGAGAATCCAAAGGGTTTTTACAAATATATTAAGGACAAAAGGGTAACTAGGAGAGAATATGGCCCCTCAAAGATCAGCAAGGTGGCCTTTGTGTGGAGCCACAGAAAATGGGGGAGATACTAAATGGATGTTTTGCATCAGTATTTACTGTGGAAAATGATATGGAAGATATAGACTGTAGGGAAATAGATAGTGACATCTTGCAAAATGTCCAGATTACAGAGGAGGATGTGCTGGATGTCTTGAAACGGTTAAAAGTGGATAAATCCCCAGGACCTGATCAGGTGTACCTGAGAACTCTGTGGGAAGCTGGATATATTTGCTGAGATATTTGTATCATCGATAGTCACAGGTGAGGTGCCGGAAGACTGGAGGTTGGCAAACGTGGTGCCACTGTTTAAGGGTGGGCGGTAAAGACAAGCCAGGAAACTATAGACCATGAGCCTGACCTCCGTGGTTGGCAAGTTGTTGGAGAGAATCCTGAGGGACAGGATGTACATGTATTTGGAAAGGCAAAGACTGATTAGGGTTAGTCAACATGGCTTTGTGCTTGGGAAATCATGTCTCACAAACTTGATTGAGGTTTTTGAAGAAGTAACAAAGAGGATTGATGAGGGCAGAGCAGTAGATCTAATCTATATAGACTTCAGTAAGGTGTTCGACAAGCTTCTCCTTGGAAGACTGGTTAGCAAGGTTAGATCTCATGGAATACAGGGAGAACTAGCCATTTGGATACAGAACTGGCTCAAAGGTAGAAGACAGAGGGTGGTGGTGGAGGGTTGTTTTTCAGACTGGAGGCCTGTGATCAGTGGAGTGCCACAAGGATTGGTGCTGGGTCCTCTACTTTTTGTCATTTACATAAATGATTTGGATGCGAGCATAAGAGGTACAGTTAGTAAGTTTACAGATGACACCAAAATTGGAGGTGTAGTGGGCAGCGAAGAGGGTTACCTCAGATTACAACAGGATCTGGACCAGATGGGCCGATGGGCTGAGAAGTGGCAGATGGAGTTTAATTCAGATAAATGCAAGGTGCTGCATTTTGAGAAAGCAAATCTTAGCAGGACTTATACACTTAATGGTAAGGTCCTAGGGAGTGTTGCTGAACAAAAAGACCTTGGAGTGCAGGTTCATAGCTCCTTGAAAGTGGAGTTGCAGGTATATAGGATAGTGAAGACGGCGTTTGGTATGCTTTCCTTTACTGGTCAGAGTATTGAGTACAGGAGTTGGGAGGTCATGTTGCAGCTGAACAGGACATTGGTTAGGCCACTGTTGGAATATTGCGTGCAATTCTGGTCTCCTTCCTATCGAAAAGATGTTGTGAAACTTGAAAGGATTCAGAAAAGATTTACAAGGTTGTTGCCAGGGTTGGAGGATTTGAGCTACAGGGGGAGGCTGAACAGGCTGGGGCTGTTTTCCCTGGAGTGTCGGAGGCTGAGGGGTGACTTTATAGAGGTTTACAAAATTAGGAGGGGCATGGATAGGGTAAATAGACAAAGTCTTTTCTCTGGGGTCAGGGATTCCAGAACTAGAGGTCATAGGTTTAGGGTGAGAGGGGAAAGATATAAAAGAGACCTAAGCGGCAACGTTTTCACACAGAGGGTGGTACATGTATGGAATGAGCTGCCAGGGGATGTGGTGGAGGCTGGTACAATTGCAACATTTAAGAGGCATGTGGAGGGTATATGAATAGGAAGGGATTGGAGGGATATGGACCGGGTGCTGGCAGGTGGAACTAGATTGGGTTGGGATATCTGGTTGGACCGAAGGGTCTGTTTCCATGATGTACATCCCTATGACTCTATGGTTGTAGACTCCATTACAGAATGACCTGGAGCAGCTCTCGGTCTTCAGAACCCTGACTTTGGATTGTCCGGGGAGATGGGGCAGCTAGTAGCAGTTTTGACGGGGGGGGGGGAAGGGGAAGGTGCGTGGTGATGCTGACACCTCAGAGTTAGTGTCAGGTCTTCCTGACAGAGGCAGCAGTGAGGTCAGAGCCACACATTCCCCATCACTCCCCTTAAGGTGACAACTGTTGACAATGCTTGAGGTGAGGGGAAGACCCTTTGAGCACTGGGACTCGGATGGTGGCTCAGTCAGGGTGGCATGGTGGCTCAGTGGTTAGCACTGCTGCCTCACAGCACCAGGGACCTGGGTTCGGACTCTAGCCTCAGGCGACTGTCTGTGTGGAGTTTGCACATTCTCCCCCTGTCTGTGTGGGTTTCTTGCGGATGCTCCAGTTTCATCTCTCAGTCCAAAAGATGTGCAGTTCAGGTGGATTGGCCAGGCTAAATTACCCTGTAGTGTCAAGGCATGGGCAGGATGTCAGTCTGAGCCTCCATGGCACTAAGCTGGGCATGATTGGTGAAAAGTTCTCAGAACCATTAGGTAGGGATTCCGGGTAATCCAAGATTGAGGACGGAAAAAATTCGCGGTTGTAATAACTGCTCCTTTTTTGAGGTATTTTAGGTGTTGGAGGTGCTTTCCTCGAATTCCAGGAGCAGCAATTACTGTTTTATATGCTGATGCATTGTTTTGGAACTTTTGGGGAAAAAAAAAGTCAAAACAACAGCAGTTTTAAAAGGGAGAAGAGCAGATAAAGGAAGTACATGGTGAGGTCAGTACAGGGGGTGGGGGTGTGGGGGAGGGAGAGGGAGAGAGAGAGAGAGAGAGAGAGAAGTCCACACTGCTAACTGACACAGCAGTGAACCTGCACAGTTACTGCCTTTGCTGTTTGAATTCATGTATCGCTGGACATCGGAGAGCAACTGGGGAATTAACAAACAGTGAAATTCACAACTAATCTTGGAGGAACCTGTTTGGGAGAGGTCACAGCACAGAAACAGATGAGTGGCGTGCAATTCTGGTCTCCTTCCTATCAGAAAGATGTTGTGAAACTTGAAAGGGTTCCGAAAAAATTTACAAGGCTGTTGCCAGGGTTGGAGGATTTGAGCTATCGGGAGAGGCTGAACAGGCTGGGGCTGTTTTCTCTGGAGCGTCGGAGACTGAGGGGTGACCTTATAGAGGTTTATAAAATCATGAGAGGCATCAGCAGTGTAAATGGACAATGCCTTTTCTCTGGGTGGGGAAGTCCAGAACAGGAGGGCATAGATTTAGGGTGAGAGGGAAAAGATATAAAAGAGACCTAAGGGGCAACTTTTTCATGCAGAGGGTGATGTGTGTATGGAATGATCTGCCAGAGGACGTGGTGGAGGCTAGTACAATTGCAACATTTAAAAGGCATCTGGATGGATTTATTGAATAGGAAGGGTTTGAAGGGATATGGGTCGGATGCTGGCAGGTGGGACTAGATTGGGTTGGGATATCTGGTAGGCATGGACGCGTTGGACTGAAGGGTCTGTTTCAGCGCTGTCCATCTTTATGAATCTATGACTTAGGAGTAGAAATAGGCCATTCAGCCCATCAAGTCTGCTGTGCCATTCAATTAGATCATGGCTGATCTAATATTCCTAATGTCCACTTTCCTGCCCTTTCCCCATAACCCTCGATTCCCCGACCCAAGGATCCATCCATCTCGGTCTTAAACAGACACAAAGCCTCTGGCTCCACAGCTTTCTGAGGCAGCGAGTTCCAAAGACTCTGAGAGAAGAAATTCCTCCTCATCTCAGTCTTAAATTGGCACCCCTTTATTCTGAGGCTGAAAGATCATTGGGTGGAAGACAAAACAAGTGCAATTCCATTGCCACCCCACGTCAGGTTGTGGGATGAGGGTGGATCTGAGAAGGTGCAGGGGCCAGGAACATACCATTGCCCTGAGTGGCCTCAGTGATGCTATTACCACAGCCTGAGCCAGACCAATAACACTGCTGTTGTCTACTGGTTAACAGACAGACTCATCCCGCAATAGAGGGGGAAATGTTCTGGGTGATGTCACCATTATAATTGAGGAGCAGTATGTTGAAAATGTGAGATGTGGGGGTGTGGTTTGGAGCAGCAGGAATGACGAGGAGCGTTTGGCATGTGTCCTGAATGTTTAAGATTGTAGATGGGTGAGTAATAGCCGGGGTGTGGGGCATTGAGCATTGTGTGAGATTGTTGGGGCACCTTGTGTGAGATGACACTCCATGATGCACATGAGCAGTGATAGGTACATACACCTTAGCAGCAGGAGGAGGACATTCAGCCTCTCTGACCTGCTGCTCCATTTGGTAGGATTGACTATGGTCTCAACTCTACTTTCCTCTCCATTCTCTTTCAAAACTCCTTTAAATTCTTATAAACCTTTCCTCGTTAGTTAACCACCTCACCCGATCCCAGGAATCACTCAGATTCACTGACCTTGACAGTTTGTGCAAGGTCATTGAGTGTGTTCTGGTGCTGAGGGCCATACCCTGGACATCAGCTATTTGCTCCCTCTACCTTCATGACGGATGGTTGTACGGACTGCTTGCTTGATGCCTGCAGCTGAGAATACAAGAGCCCTCTCCCTTGCCTTCTGCTCCATTGTCTTGGTTTCTTTCAGCCGAGCTTGCCTTGGCCATTGTCTTCCAGAAGCTGCTGCAGTTGGTATGAACCTCCCTTTAGGATGTAGATGCTGACTTTAAGTGTCAGCTAGCATTTAATTGATGCTATTCCTGCATGAATCTGACACCCCCCCAACTCCCTGACTTTAGTAATGCACTGCAGGCAGCAGTCTTGTTAATGTACTGGCAAGTTTGCACACTGCCTGTATCTCCTCCATTGGGTGCGAAGTACATGCATGTCTGCTAAAGGGTCTTTTTGAGGGTACATGCTGGAGTATAGAATATTTGGGGGGGGGTGTTTAGACAGGGTAGACGTGGAGAGGTTGTTTCCCCTTGTGACGAGAGGGCACCATCTCAGAATAAGGGTGTGGTGATTGTAATGACGTCAGTCAGCTGGACCTCTCAGAATATGAGTTCCCTGATTGGGGCTGTTAATCTGGTCCAATCAGGGAGCCCTGGCTGATATATATATATAAACAGGAGAGTCAGAGGTTCTGCTCACTCTGAGAGTGGCTCCGAGGAAGCCAAACCAGAGTCAAGTACTGAACAAGTGTGAAATGGTGATGGGATACCGGCCTCTTGTGGAATTATTTCACTTCCGAATCAAGAACCTATAAACAGGAGGGTCAGAGTTTCTGCTCATTCTGAGAGCTGGGTTAGTGTCAACAACTCACCACATGTAAATAAAGGGTGACTAGATGATGGGATACCAGCCTCTCTGGAGTTATTTCAAAGGGGTCACACATTTAAGACCGAGATGAGGAGGAATATCTTCCCCCAAGTTGACGGTGAATCTATGGAATTCTTTAGTGCAGAGGACTGTCGAGACTGGTTCATTACATTTATTCAAGGCTGAGATAGATAGATTTTTAATCAGTAAGGGAATCAAGTGTTGTGGGGGGAAAAGCAGGAAAGTGGAGTTGAGGATTATCCGATCAGTCACTGAATAGTGGAGCAGACTTGATGAGCTGAATGGCCACTTCTGTTCCCACATCTTTTGTCCTTATGATTATGGTCTTCATTATCAGTAAGGCCATTGAGGCAACAGCATGATCCCAGGACAGATTCACCAAGATCTTACCTGGAGTGAGGAAATCAATATTAAAATGTACCAAAGTAGTTCTTGGGGATTCAGTGGTGATTGAGCTGAGGTACTGACTATCTCGAAGGGATATGACTGGGTAGCTACAAACAAACTGGCCCCAATGGCTGACGGGTCATGGAGACAAGATGTCAATGGAGGGGACCGTGTGAAGAGTGGCCTCAAATAGCAGCTGAAACCATTTTGCCACTTCAGGACAAGTTCAATAGATGATAGTGGGCCACTGGAGATAAAGAACGAGGGGAAATGGGCTAGATATGTGGGATTAGATTTTGTGGGGTTAACCGTTTGCAGGGAGGCTGAAGAGTGTAAGCCCACCTGCTTTGTGTGCTTTTTCTCTGTGAGGAGCTGGATTGGCATTTATGTCCTTTGGTGACACCCCCTCCCCCGTTCCCAGTTGTCCACCGCATTGACAGATCTTTCACAGAGAGCACAGGGTGGGAAGGGGGAGATGTGCGGGTTGCTGCCATTTCTTTTTGTTGCTTTTCAGAAAGCTGTTTGTTTTTCAGCGTGGTGAAAGCTGGCGTGACTGATGGAGTGGGGTGTGGTCTGTGACGTGCAAAGGCCTCAAAGAATTCCATACTCCGACTGAAACTCTGCACCCGACTCTCAGGAGAAATGTCAGGAATCTTGGCACGGGATGCAGGATACATTCCAGCCATGCCCTTCCAACACAGGGGAGGGGCTAGCAGACCACAGTCCCTGGGAGGGGGCTGGGCTGAGGTGGCTTTTTCCTGTGGGCCTCTATTGTTAACCATCTCCAGTGCCTTGCTGACCTCCTGGAGGTGAGTTCAGAAAGATGACATGACACGTGCAGTGAAAGGGGCAAACACTGCTTTATTATTAAATCTACAGAACTGCCGCCCTGTTAGAGACAGAGACTCTATCCCCTTGCAATGTCAGAAGTTAGGAGAGTTAATATTGACCCACACACCAGGAACAGGGTTAGCAGATAGAGTCATAGAGTTCTACAGCACGGAAACAGGCCCTTCGGCCCAACTTGCCCATGCCGTCCAGTTTTCACAATTTAAACTAGCCCCATTTGCCTGCATTTGGTCCATATCCCTCCATAACTGACCCATCCATGTACCCGTCCAAATGTTTCTTGAATGATGAAATTGTACTCGCTTCCCCCGCTACCTCTGGCAGCATGTTCCAGACACTCATCTCCCTCTGTGTGAAAAGATTGTCCCTCTGCAGTCTTTTGTCTCTTTCCCCTGTCACCTAGTTTTAGACTCTCTGATCCTGGGCTATCCACCTTAGGTATGCCTCTCATGATTTTATAGACCTCTATAGAGTCACGCCTCAGTCTCCTACGCTCCAGGGGAAAAAGTCCCAGCCTATCCAGCCCCTCGTTATAACTCAAATGGATGCAGAGAAGATGTCAATAGCTATTTTCATTTGCACTGGGAGATGATACCAGGGGAATAAGCTTTCTTTCAAATACCACTGCTGGGACTGAGTTGAGACACCTCCTACCTTTAATGGTGAGGTCGCAATGGAGCCACTGAAGGTGGTTCACAGTCAGGAAGGAGTGTGGCTCTGAGGGGAACTTACAGCTGTTGCCGTTGACATGCATACAGAGGGCATACTGTCAGAATTAGGGGTCACCCTTAGAGACAAAGATGGGGAAGAATTTCTTCCCTTGGAAGTCGGAGAATCTGAGGAATTCTTTACTTCAGAGGGCTGTCGACGCTAGATCATGACTGAGAGAGACAGATTTTTAATCGAGAATGGAATAAGGCAGAAAGGTGGCACTAAGGATTATCAACTCAGCCACGATCCTGTCGAATGGCCAAGCAGATTGATGGGCAGAATGGCTGATATGGAGGGGTCTCTTGTTTGGAAGGTGCTGGCGGAGCAGACTTGACAAGTTGCTGAAGTAGATGATATGAAGGAGCTTGTTGTGAAAGAGGAGCTGCTGATTCTGCAGGAGGATTTATCCATCGAGCAGTACACTGCTATTACTCAGCACTACCCACCGTGTGAGAATGGCCCATCACTGATTGATAAAGATGGGAGTTGTAGGTCATGTCATCTTCACGTTTGGCAGCTGTATGCTGTGAACTTTAACCCTTCGCAACATTGGTTGGTGAGATGCTAAGAGAGAAGAAGACATCTGTGTGTTTTTATTTTAGTTTTATCCATTTTACTGCCTTAGTGCTGATTGGTTAATGGCTAAAATAATGTGTCATGTGGTGAAAACTGGCAGTTTGCAACACCAGGGTCAAAACAGTGGGATGGCTTGGAGAGGGAAGAGGAGAGGTAGAGAGGAGGGGGAGACGGCATGCAGAGGAGAGTCTGGAGTATGGATGGAGGGAATAAGGAGTGTGGATGGATGGAGGGAGTAGTCTATCTGGTTGGAGGGATTATGGAGTGTCTGGAATCGAGGTGGAGTGGGGAGTGTGAGAGTTGGATGAAGAACTGACTTGAGTGGGCTGTTGGAGGAACAGCAGTAGATGGTGATTCAGGAGTCTTGTGGGAATAATAGTGATTATGATTGGCTTGTACATTACTGTCTCTGGAGGCTTATGAATTTCATGCTATCAATTTTGCCCACTCTGACCAGACCTTTGTGTGATTTTGAATACCTTGATTAAATATCCTGTCAGGACTCTCCAATATCCCATCTTCTCTAATCCATCTTCACGACTGAAGTTCCTGATCAACTTTAAATGAAACACACAGCTGCAGCAGTGTCGCTGATTTAAGGTGTTCAAAGATCGTCCTCTGATATGGAGTTGTTTAATAATGTTCCTGACATCAGTACACTTCTGGTCCTGAGCTTCACTCCTGACCCTTGCTTGTTTGTCATTGCTCTGGTGAGATCAAACACGCACACAGGATTGATGTGGATGGGTGCAGGGGTAAAGAACTTTGGGTAAGTGAGGACTGTTTTTGAAGAGACAGGATCCTTGATCGAGGTATTCAAAAGCACGTTCGCCAAAACAAAATACTGCAGTCGCTGAAAATCTGAAATTTTAAAAGAAACAGAAAATGCTTGAGAAACTCAGCAGATCTGGCAGCATTGTAGAGAGGGAAGCAGAGTTAACATTTTGAGTCTGGCGTGAATCAATTTTGGAACTGAAGGTGGGTTTTATATTGCAGCAAAAAGTGGGGAGGGGGAATTGGAACAGACAGGAATGTCAGGGAAAAGGTTTGTGACCAAGGGGATTCAAGCTCACAGGTGACATGTATAAAAGGCTAAGGGTGAAATGACGAGGAGTCTGGACAGTGTAGATAAGGACAAACCCAGCCTACTGTTGTAACCATTGACAACTACAGGCAACAGATTTAAGATGACAGGCAAAAGGAACAACTTTATAGGGGAAATCTTTACACGTAGTGAGTGGTTAGGATTGTGAATTGTCCAAGACTGTTGGAGGCAGGTACAGTCAGAGCATCCATAAGGGAGTTAAACCTATCTGAAAAGGAAGAATGTGTGGGGTCATTGGGAGAAGGTTGGGGATTTGCAAATGGGTGAATTGCTCATGTGGAGAGCTGGTGCAGGCAGGATATGCTGAATGGCCTCCTCCTGTGTTGTAATGATTCTACAATGTGGGTGGGCCTGACTTACACCCATTCGGCTGGGGCGGGGGAGGAGGTGCCAAATAGCAGCACCTGGACCTGACTGAGGGAGGGAGCTGCCTGCCTGGGTGACCCTTCTCCTCCTCTGTTCTCACCTTCTGTGTCACAAGGAGTTGATGGAGGGTGTCCTGTTTCCAGAGCTGAATAACAACACCACCACAGGCAGGGGGCTTGCGGACATGGCTCCAGGGGAACTTAACTGTGGTCTTAGTACAATCACCAGAACAGTGAAGGGAAGTTGAAGGAGAGGGGCATCGGGAGGGCACGCTGTATATTCTGAGGGTTTGTGTTGCACTGGGAGTTAAGGTCATAGAAATTTGAAATTATTGAAAACATCCATAAGGCCACTATGCCAATCAAAGCCTTCTTTCATTCCAAATTCCCTGGGGAAGGGCTGGTTTTAGTGTGTTTACAGAAGTTGTAGCATGTAGAAAATTGGATATGATTGATGATAACCTGAAGGCAGGAAACTCTGCAATTGAGAGAATGCCAATGTTCAAGCTCTCCTTCTGGCTTCAGACTTCACACTGTGTATGGTTTGAACGCTAGGCTTGTGTTTAGCAGAGATGACTTACTGAAATTGTACAAAGCCTTGGTGAGAGCAATTTCGGTCTCCTTACCTGAGGAAGGATGTTCTGACCATGGAGGGAATGCAACAATCATTTACTAGACTGATTCTCGGGATGATATGACTGATGTGTGAAGCAGAACTCGGTCAATTTGGACTATATTCTCTGAAGTTTTGAAAACTCTCGTAGATATCTATAAAATTCCAACAGAACTAGATACGATAAATTCAGGATGTTCCTGATGGCTGAGGAGACTGGAACCAGGGAATCATAGTGTAAGGACACGGAGTAGACCATTTAGGAACTGAGATGAGGAGAAATTTTTTCACCAAGATTGAATTATCTATCACAGAAAGCAGTTGAGGCCAAAACAAAAAGGTGTTCGATATAGTTATTAGGCTAGACAGGTCAAAGGGCATGGGGGAAAAGTGGATTCAGGAATGTGTGTTGGATGGTCATATTGAATGGTGAGGCAGGCTTAAAGGGCCGAATGGTCTACTACTGCTGCTATTTCATGTTTCTGTATTAAAGTACGTGATTTTAGCCTGGGTGGTACAAAAGGTGTGATAATCACTGCTTTGTGCTTCAGACAGGAAAGGGAACCAACATCAGTCAGGAGGTGTTCCTCGCATTACTGTGTCCCAGCTGCCCAGTTCCTATCCCGTTCCCTGATTGTAGGATCATTCTCCTGGTGTTTAATGAGTATAGATATATCATTAGACTGGAATTGGTTTTCCTTTTGTATTTTAACACAGTGGTTGAGTGGATTAACAGACTGGGCTCCTCAGCTCCTTTACACAGATGATACCTTTCCTTCACAATATTCCACTCAGAGAAAGTGAGGACTGCAGATGCTGGAGATCAGAGCTTAAAAATGTGTTGCTGGAAAAGCGCAGCAGTTAAGGCAGCATCCAAGGAATAGGAGAATCAACGTTTTAGGATTCCTGAAGAAGGGCTTATGTCCGAAACGTCGATTCTCCTGCTCCTTGGATGCTGCCTGACCTGCTGCGCTTTTCCAGCAACACATTTTTAAGCTTTGATCTCCAGCATCTGCAGTCCTCACTTTCTCAGAGTGGAATATTGTGAAGGAAAGGTATCATCTGTGTAAGGGAGCTGAGGAGCCCAGTTCACAATATTCCAGCCTTACACCCTGTGACAATCCCCCCGACACCCCACCGTTACAACCCCACAGTTACACCCCCCCGACACCCCACCATTATAAGCCTCCAGACACCCTACCATTACAATCCCACAACACACTACCATTACAATCCACCCCACACCCCACCATTACAATCCCTCTACACACTTCCGTTACAATCCTCCCGACACCTCACTATTACAATCCCCTTGACACCCCACCATTACAGTCCCCTCTACACTGTCCCATTACAATCCCCTCTACACCCTCCCGTTACAGTCCTCTCTCCCATTACAATCCCTGTCTAAGTCCCTCGTTTTGCTACTCCGATTTCTGCATTACCTCCCATGCTACCCCATCTATCTGCCTAGCCCCTGTTGACCCATCACTCGGTGGCGGCCTATCTCCCGCATCTTGCCCTGCCCCCGGTTACAGCCTGACCCCCAGCTGGGGCCTAGGAGGCACGTTGGTAAGAAAGCCTGCATGGTGCTAACTTTCTGGATAGCACAATCTGGGGCTGTAGGGGTGGTGATGGGGCTGAATGGCCAGTGGGAATGTCATTGGTGTGTGTGTGTGATTCCAGTGCTAAGCCTCCTACACACAGAGTGCCCCCCACCCTGGTCCTTTATGGATTGATTTCAGGGGGAGGGGTTGAATTTTGGGGGTCGGCAGGTCATTGCAGAGATAGGGCTGAGTTGGAACAAGGTGCATTGGTGTAATTTGAAAGAGGGAGGCACGATAATTTAAAAAACACACATACCGTGGCTGGAGGATTGAACAGATGAAGTCGGAATAAATTAATTAGCAGAACAAACAAGGAACTCAGACTTCTGACATGCCTGTCTGGAGATTTGAAATGGACTTATAAAAGGGGACTGAGTTAGAAGCGGTGTAAAGAGAGAGCCCTGTGCAAGTCTTCTCCCACTGAATGAACAGGATAGCTGTTCTTGAAGCTCTGTCCTTTTCCCTCCCTTTTCAGTTTGATTCACCAGGATCTGACAGTGTTGTGTTGGAGCAGTGTTTAATTAGTCCTCTCACACACTGTTCATTGATGTGATCTGCCAGCGGGGGGAGGAGGAGGAACTGCGCTGATTTGAATAGATTGATCTTACCGAGAGTCACAGTGCAGCGTTGAGCGAGATTTCACGGCAGGGAGGAGGAGGCTCCAGGCGCTCTGAAAGTGCAGTTCCTTTTCACGGACTACAAACCGAGGTGGTGTTAAACGGCGGACCCTTCCTGACCTGCTGTCCCGTGTGCCAGAGAGTTGTCGGGGGTGGGGGAAGAGGGACTGCTCCACCTGAAGATAGGAGTGTTCCCAGAGGGACACCTCCAAGGGATTGATCTCTGGAAGAACAGGGTCAAAGAGGTGGCTTTTACTTGAGGGGGTTAAACCCTCCTTAATTCTCAAACCCTGCTCAAAATCACCTAAACCTTTAAAACCTCGTCACACCCCCTCAAACCACCCTGAACCCTCCTAAATCTCAAAACCTCTTCTAACCCTCAAACCACCTCAAACAACTCTACACCTCCTCCAATGAGTCAAACCTTTAAACCTTTGTGTAGAGCACACAGCGCCTGGATTTTATTTTGTGAACGCCAGTGTGTGTGTGTTTTGTTTTTTAAGCGGGAAGGGCGGTTCTGAAAGTTCGGGGAAGCTGTCAGGTTGCAAGGAGCAAGTTCTCTCTCTTTTTTCCCCCTCTCTTTCACTCTGCCTCACCCCCTTCCTCCCTCTCCCCCTTTCACCCTTCCTCCCTTTCACCCTTCCTCCCTCCCTCTCTCCCTCTCCCTCTCCCTCTCCCTCTTCCTCCCTCCCTCTCCCCCTTCCTCCCTCCCTCTCCCCCTTCCTCCCTCCCTCTCCCCCTTCCTCCCTCCCTCTCCCCCTTCCTCCCTCCCTCTCCCCCCCCCTTCCTCCCTCCCTCTCCCTCTTCCTCCCTCCCTCTCCCTCTCCCCCTCCTTCCTCCCTCCCTCTACCTCTCCCCCTCCTTCCTCCCTCCCTCTCCCCCTCCCCCTCCCCCTCCCCCTCCCCCTCCCCCCCCCCTCCCCCTCCCTCTCCCCCTCCCCCTCCCCCTCCCCCTCCCCCTCCCCCTCCCCCTCCCCCTCTCCCTCTCCCCCTTCCCCCCTCCCTCTCCCTCTCCCCCTTCCTCCCTCCCTCTCCCTCTCCCCCTTCCTCCCTCCCTCTCCCTCTCCCTCTCCCCCTTCCTCCCTCCCTCTCCCTCTCCCTCTCCCCCTTCCTCCCTCCCTCTCCCTCTCCCCCCTCCCCCTTCCTCCCTCCCTCTCCCTCTCCCCCTTCCTCCCTCCCTCTCCCTCTCCCCCTTCCTCCCTCCCTCTCCCTCTCTGGAGCCGAAATGAAGAGGGAGGAAAAGTGAGATTCCGACAGCACGTCCGAGCGTGACTGGCTTCTGATTCTACTTGTTCCAGCAAAGCCAGCTTCCCCTTTTCAAATTCCCCGTGAGCAGGCACTGGGCTCACACACAGGGAGGGAGGGAGGGAGAAGGTGGGTAGGGGGAATAGGAAGGCAGTTGCGGCCCCTTGGGGGCAGAGGAAAGGTGGGTAGGGGGCTGAGAGAGCCACCTGAGGAGGAGGAGGAGAAGGGTCACCCAGACAGGCAGCTCTCTGAGCAGGACGGCTCCAGGACCACTGTCGGGAGAGAGAGAGAGAGCTCGGAGCAGCCAATGTGATCAGAACTGAGTGTGGAACAAGCCGCTTGGATCCTCCAGAATGGGCCAGACAAGTTCCTGCACTCAGACAGGTTGGTGTGTCTTCACCCTTGACCCCCTCCCCCCCCCCCCCTACAAACTTGGTAGATAACATCCCGTTCTTTCTGTCGAATCTTCACTCATATTCCTCCTACACAGTGTACTCCTCACCCCCTAATCCCATTGCAGAAGCTCTGATTCGTTGCTGATGCCAGTGTTGCCCTGTGACTATTGAGGGCAGGAGTGGGAGCACAGGGGAAAAAGGCTGGCCTTAACTTCATCGTTCAGCCCGACTTAATACCCACAGGTTGACACTTTCCTGAGGGCAAAAGTGAGGACTGCAGATGCTGGAAACCAGAATTTAGATCAGTGTGGTGCTGGAAAAGCACAGCAGGTCAGGCAGCATCCGAGGAGCAGGAAAATCAACATTTCAGGCAAAAGCCTTTCATCTGAGGGAGTGAAGGAACAAATGGTTAACAGTTGGGGAAATGAGTTGGAGAACACGGTTAACGGGTGAGGAGTTGTGTGAG
Source organism: Hemiscyllium ocellatum (assembly GCF_020745735.1). Lineage (NCBI taxonomy): Eukaryota > Metazoa > Chordata > Chondrichthyes > Orectolobiformes > Hemiscylliidae > Hemiscyllium > Hemiscyllium ocellatum. The sequence goes on from NC_083425.1 coordinate 52,277,852, forward strand.
GTTGTTAATTGGTGGAAACGGACTGTAGATAAAACCTGGAGCCGTTGGGGTACAGTGGTCATCGCAAGGCACTGGAACAAGTGGATCACTGCACATAAGTTGGTTTGCAGTGATTAGAGGTGTGCTGAGTGACCTGTGGTAGGTAACTGTAGCAAGTGAGTGACAAGATCCTTGAAAGTTCCACACTTCTGGGAAGTTGTAGAGTAATCCAGCACGGGAACAGACCCTTGGGTCCAACCGTTCATTATCCCTAACTAAACTAATCCCACCTGCCTGCTCCTGGCCCATATCTCCCAACCTTTCCTATTCATGGACTTATCCAAATGTCTTTTAAATGTTGTACCCACATCCACCACTTCCTCAGGAAGTTCACTCCACACATGAACCAATCTGTGTGTAAAAGAATTCACCCTCATGTCTTTTTAAAATCTTTCTCCTCTCATCTGAAAAATGTTTCGCCCTACTCTTCAAATCCCCCATCCTAGGCAAAAGACAACTCGGAAACGCCTGTTCTGGGCTACTTGACGTGGCCACTTGGATCCACACTCCACACACAATCAACCCTCTAATCACTCCAAACCAACTTACGTGCAGTGATCCACTTGTTCCAGTGCCTTGCGATGACCACTGTACCCCAATGGCTCCAGGTTTTATCTCCAGTCCGTTTCCACCAATTAACAACCTCACACAACTCCTCACCCATTAACCGTGTTCTCCAACTAATTTCCCCCAACTGTTAACCATTTGTTCCTTCACTCCCTCAGATTTAAGGCAGTAGGAGCTGCTGCAGTCAGACCTTGGCCACACTCAGCGAGAATATTGTCAGAGGCAGTTTCTGATCATAGTCTGGTAAGCCCCACAGGAAAGTGTCCACCTGTGGGTATTAAGCGGGGCTCAGCTATGAAGTTAAGGCCAGCCTTTTCCCCCTGTGCTCCCACTCCTGCCCTCGATAGTCAGAGGGACTGCTGCACTATTGGAATTGTCTTCTAGCAGTTCATGTCCCAGTTGGATTTCCCTGACCATCCACTGATTTTGTGGGGATGGCTTTCTTGTCCTGCCTACCAGTTGCCAGGTCTTTCCAAACTTTGATTCCCCAAATTGTCACGATAATTCTTGACCACCCAATGCTAGAATTATAACGCCTTCCACTGTTTCCAACAGCATTTCACATTTATTGTAATGCAGTTAAAGTGGCAAATGTCTTGAGTTGGAGGTGCTGGTGTTGGATTGGGGTGGACAAAGTTAAAAATCACACCACACCAGGTTATAGTCCAATAGGTTTATTTGGAAGCACTAGCTTTTGGAGTGCTGTTCCTTTTTCAGGTGGTTGTGGATACTCCATACAAATAAACCTGTTAGACTATAATCTGGTGTGTGATTTTAAACTTCCTGAGGTGCAACACAGAGGTTTAATCACAGACATTGATACTGAGTCACGTGAGGAGCCTTTGTCACTTGCAACCAAATGTTTCATGAAAGGAGTAAGCGTTTTCAACTCTTCAGTCAGGTGGAACAGCATAAGGGCCGTTTCCTGGTGCGTATGGCACAGGTTTTATCCTGACACTTCCAGGAAAGATCCAAAAGAATTTGCATTTAGCTAGTGCTATGATGACCTCAGGACATTGCAAGTGGTGAGGTTGTATACACAGTTGTTTTGTAGGCTGGCACAGTGGCTCAGTGGTTAGCACTGCTGCCTCACAGAGCCGGGGACTCAGGTTCCATTCCAGCCTCTGGCACCTGTCTGTGTGGAACTTGCACATTCTCCCTGTGTCTGCGTGGGTTTCCTCCCACAATCCAAAGTTGTGTGGGTTAGGTGAATTGGCCATGCTAAATTGCCTGTAGTGTTCAGGGATTTGTGGGCTAGTTGCATCAGTTAGTTGAAATGTAGACTGATAGTATAGCGGAATCGGTCTGGGTGGGATACTCTTTGGAGGGTCACTGTGGACCCGTTGAGTGAAATGGCCTGTTACCACGCTGTAGGGATTCTAATTCTAATTTATACATAGCAAGATCCCACAAAGAGCAATAAGGTACTCTAGGTTGTGGGATCTGGTTTGGTGATGTTGCTTGAGGGATAAGTATTGACAAGATCACTGGGGATGGTTCGCCATTTTTCTTACACGTAGTGCCATGGGATCTTTGGCATCCATGTGAGAGGGCAGACGGGTCCCTGATGTGATGTTCTCTATGACTGATTTCAGCTTTATTCTCAAACATTTCCCTAATGTGAGGGGGAGTGGCACTGGAGCCCACAACCTCCTGACTGGACGGTAAGGCTGCTACTGTCTAAGTACGGGTACTTCAGATTATGGAGACATGCTGGCAGCCATAAAAACCTACTAGGAATAGATACATTCAAACAGCCCACATGGAGGTATAGATGTGTGCACGCACACATCATACAGCAAGTCTGTCACATGCACACACCATGCACATGTCATAAAAACATATCGTACTCCGATCAGACTTACACACAGTGTGCACACACATCACATACATATATCACACATGCACATCATACAACATGCACGCACACGTCTCTCACACGCAACACACACAGAGGATGACTGATGTGTTGTGTGGAATGCTGCTTAACCAAACAGGAAACCATTGACTGACACAGGGCGCTTATAACTTGGCGAGAGTTCTGCTTGTTAAGTGTGTGTAAGAATGTATTCAGTTGATTTTTATTAAACAGCTGCTCTGCTCCTCTGATGGAGGTCAGACGTCCGGAAGCATTCCCATCTCACATTGGAGCAGCTTCTGTGGATGGCGAGGGAAGTGTCCCAGAGTTTGGGCTTTCAGGTCAGCAGCAATATCACAGCGTTAGGCTGCTGCACAGCTCTGGAGGTATAAGATCACCCAGTGTTAATATTCCTGAATGCTGTGTAGAAACGACATCCATGCTGAGCATACTGGTGCTGGTGTGTGAGCAGGTTCACATCTCCTGCTCAAACAGCCTGACAACATTCCCTGTTAAAGAATGGCGAAGGCCATGGGTCACCAGAGGGTAATTAGTACTTTTTAAAAAAAGGAGAGAATTGGAATCTTTGAGCAAGAAGGAAATTGAGTTCCAGAATAAATGGACTGCACTTACAACTTCCAAGTACATGATGTTAAATCATGTGCCATGTTAGCTTTCTCTAACGCATTGACTGATGTCAGGTTTTTTTAATAGTTCACAGGATCACGGCATCTCAGACTCGGCCAGCGTTTACTGCCCATCTTATATTGACCTGGAGCAAGTGGTGATGATCCACTTTGTGAACCACTGCAAACCCACCAAGCTGTGAGGGAGGGAGGGAGTTCCAGGTGTCTCAGCAACACTGAGGGGATCAGCGATCTACTCCCAAGTCAGGGTGGTGTGCGACACTGGGAGGAACCATATGGTGTTCCCATTTATTCGCTTTTAGAGGTGGTTTTGGAAGCTGTAAAAGTGACATTGGGGAATTGCTGCACTGAATCTTGTAGAGAGCACATACTGCTGCTAATGAGTGTCAGTAGTGGAGAGAGTGAAGGCTGAAGGTGGTGGATGTGGTGCAAACCCAGCAGTGTTGATCATCTTGAGTATTGTTGGAGCTGTATTCACCCGGGCAAGTGGAGAATATTCTGTCACACTTGTGCCTTGTAGATGCTGGAGTCAGGAGATGAGTTACTCGCTGCAGGATTCCCAGCCTCTGACCTGCTACCCACAGTAGTTACATGGCTGGATAAAAGCGAATTACTGTGGATGCTGGAATCTGAAACCAAAAGAGAAAATGCTGGAAAATCTCAGCAGGTCTGGCAGCATCTGCAAGGAGAGAAAAGAGCTGACGTTTTGAGTCTAACTGACCCTTTGTCAAAGCTGAGCTTTGACAAAGGGTCAGTTAGACTCGAAACGTCAGCTCTTTTCTCTCCTTACAGAAGCTGCCAGTTACATGGTTGGTCCAGTTTAGTTTCTGCTCAATGGTAACCCTCAGGATGTTGACAGTAGGTGATGTGTTTTGTGAAGATAATGTCATTGAATATCAAGAGGCAATGGTTAGATCCTATCTGGTTTGAGATGGTCATTCGTGCCACACAGTGTCAGACAATGTTGCTTGCCACTTGTAATCCCAAATCTGGATATTGTCTAGTGTTGCTTCATGTGGATCTTGACAGCTTCAGCATCAAAGACATCACTGAATGGTGCTGAACATTGTGCAATCATCAGTGACCATCCCATTACCACTCTGACTTTATGATGGAATGATCATCATATAACGCTGATGTTAAGTCAAGTAAATGCCTGAGATATACATATGCAGCAAAAAGTCTGGAGTTTGTAAGAACTTGCATCTGTAGAGCAGTTCTCCCAACGTCAGACTGTCTCCCTCTACTTTGCAACCAATGTCAATCTTTTTTTAAAACAGTTGTTGCTGCTGTAAAGTATGAGAATGAGCTTTGCACAATACGTTTCCACAAAAAAAGTGTGATAAATGACCAGATAATGTGTTTTACTGATATTGTTTGTATAGACTCTCTCAAACCTCTTCATAATTTTAAACACGTTCATCCCACCCTCCCTCAATTTTCTAAAGTGGAGGGTTTGTAATATTACAACCAATCCTCACAATGTAATCCTTTCAGCTCTGATATGGTGCTGTTATTGTATTCTTCTTACACATTTATTTAACTTGAAGACGTCTCTGGCACAAACCACTTCAAGGAAATAGCTTGCATTTCTCTAGCACCGTTTGCAAACTAAGGTTTTCACTAAGTGCTTACCTTTGAAAGCTTGATATTGTAATGTAGAAAACACAACTAACAATTTATACACCGGAACCTCCCACAAATAGCAGTGTGGTCATTCCAAACAATCTGCCCTTTGTCTCTCAATCACCATCACCAAAAACAAATATTTCTACCTTCACTGTTCCTCAGAGAGGTCAACTGCCCCTCCTTACTGCACTGGCCAACTCTGCCTAGAATTTGTGCTCAAGTCATAGAATCGTAGTGTCTGGATTGGGACTTCGGACCACAGAGGGGAGTGGGCTCAGTGCTGCCAAACTAACCCGTGAAAAGCTCTTCAGAAAACGTAGAGGAGCTTTTCTGACTGAAACTGATCTTCCTTGTTCTTTAATCTTGTGGAACGTTGCTTCACTGAGTTGACTAAGAATTCCGATTGAGGATGGGAAGGGGAGGGAGGTTAACTGAGAGAGAACGTAAAACAGCACAGTTATTGTACAAGGGACAAAGGATGGGGTGTGGGGGAAGAGGAATTTGTCTTGAATAGAACAAGGCAGGAATCTGCCGGTGGGTTGCTCACAATGTCGACGCAAAAGTGTTTGAAACAGAACAAACTTTGTGTAAGAAGGAGGCCACCCCTGCTATCCCCTCCTCTCCCCTCCCCTCAGTCAACTGTGGGCTGTTTCGAAAGCCTTATTCAGCCTGGCTCCCTTTGTAACTGAGACTGGCTCGAAACTGCAAACATTGTGTTTGGTTCCCCAACACCAGGCTTGTAATGGTGCACTTTGTAGTATTTCTGCAGGACTTCACAAAGTACTTCTCCAAAGATGGTGTAACATACTGCTTGCTGTTCGATAGGAGGAAACTGGGAAGTCCATTTGTGCAGTCCCTGAGATAAAGGCAGGCAGTTTGCTATTAATGATATTGGTTGGGGAAAATATCACCAGGGGGAAAGACCCCATTCTTTACACACAGCGTTGTCTGACCATCCACCTGAGAGGGCCTCAGTTTACCCTCTCACCTCCGACAGTGTAGCGCTCCCTCAGCGCTGCGTGCAAAAGCTAATCAGACATCTTTGCTGTGCAAGGGGTACATCTCTGACAGTGCTGCTTACTGTGAAAAGACTCTTCCCTGGGAAGCCCTTACTTCGGCACAGAAAGTAGTACGTGGGTAAAGCCGGTGTTTTAAGATGAATTAAGGCGATTGAGCTGACCTGGCACATAGCATTCTCACAGGACCCAATTGCAATATGCTCACTGCTCTTCTCCCTCGCACAGAGTCCTCTGGAGCACCTGATAATCCACTTAATATGGATGGTGCTTAATCTCCACAGGCACCAAGAAAATAAGATTGTTGTTGACGTGCTGTTACTGATCCTAATGGAAGAGCTTTGATACAGTCTGCAGTTGTAGTAACTAATGTTAATGACTGCATCCAACAGTCTCACATCCAACATTAAATTCACAAGTTTCTACAATCTATTACAGCTATCTCCTTTCCATTCTTTGAGTGGGTAGTGTTCCTTCTGTCTTTGAGAAAAAGATGTGCATTTAAATGGTACTTTTCAAAACATCAAGATGTCTCAAAGATCCTCACAATCATTGTTGTGTTTTTAGAGGATTTCTAATATTGGGAATGTCGCAAACAGTCTGCACATAGCAAGTTGGCCGGGACATCAGGATACCATCTCTACTCTCCTTCAAGGAGCAGTGTAGGAATTTACCTCACCCCAATTGGGGCAGATGGAGCCTCCATTTAATGTCTTTCAGGTGGGACTTCCAACAGTGTGGCCTTCCGTCAGCACGCATTGCAGAGGCCAGCCTGAAATTTTGTGTTTAAGTCCCATCAGCTTCTGACTCTGAGGTATTAATAGCTTTTTTTTAAATATGTAATTATTTCATGGGGTATGGCCAAGGTGATCAGGCCAGAATTTGGCCCAACCATCTTCAGCTGCTTCATTAAATACATCTCCGTTGTAAGGTCAGAAACGGGGGTGTTCGCCAATGCTTGTATAATGTTCATTACCATCATGGCTACTCAAATACTGAAGCAGTCCATGTCCAAATGCAGCAAGACCTGGAGGATATCCAGGCTTGGGCTGACAAGTGGCAAGTAACATTCATGCCACACAAATGCCAGGCTATGACCATCTCCAATAAGATCAAATTTAACCATCGACCATTGACATTCAGTGATTTAACTGTCACTGAATCCCCCACTATCAATATCCTGGCAGTTACCATTAACCAGAAACTGAACTGGACTCACTGCATAAATATTGTGAGTATAAGAGCAGTTCAGAGGCTAGGAGTCCTGCAATGAGTAACTCCCCTGCCTGACTCGCCAAAGCCCATCCACCAACTATGAGGCCCAAGTCAGGAGTGTGCTGGATGCAGCACAATACTCAAGACCATCCAGGACAATCGGTCTGCTTGACATCACATCATCTACCAGCATCCACTCCCTCTACCATCACGGCTCCGAAGCAGTGTGTACTAACTACAATGGGTACTGCAGAAATTCACCAAAGATCTTTGGACAGCACCTTCCAGACCCACAACTACTCCTGTCTAGAAGGACAAGAGCATCAGATATGTGGGAACACTACCAACTTCGAATTCCCCTCCGAGCCACCCATCATCCTGACCTGGGAATATATTTCTTCAGTGCCACTGGGTCAAAATCCTGGAATTCCCTCCCTAAGGGCATTGAGGGTCTGCCCTACAGCAGATAGACTGCAGCGGTTCAGAAGGCAGCTTCTCCAGGGCACCTAGTAAGTAATAAATACTGACCTCGCTGGTGATACACACAACCTGCGAATGTTTTTTTAAAAATTGCCCTTGAACTGTGTGATTTGCTCACCATTGTTTGAAGGCTGTCTAGAGTCACCCCATGTTGCTGTGGATCTGGGTCACATGTTGGCCTGACTGGGTAGCAATGGTACATTTCCTTCTCGAAAGATCATTGTGGATTTTACAACAATTGTTGATAGCTTAATTGTCACCGTCACTGAGACCGGCTTTCAATTTGGCGTGGATGCTGAGGGACTAACACTGCTGCCTCAGGGATCAGGGTTCGTTCTACCCTCTGGTGACTGTATGGCTTTCCTCCGGGTGCTCTGGTTTCTTCCCACAATCCAAAGATGTGCAGGTCAGGTGGGTTAGCCATGGGAAATGCAAGGCTATGGGGATTGGAGGGGTGGGGGGTGAGCTTGGTTGGTGAGATGGGTGTGTTGGGGTGGACTCGATGGGCCGAATGACCTGCTTCCACACTGTCGGGTTTCTGTGAATTCCAGAATTTGTGAATCAGTTCAGTTTAGCAGCTGTAAAGTTATCTGTCCCCGAGTCTGAGTTTTGAAAAGGAGGGGGAATTAGTTACAATTTATTTTTGACATAGGATGACAACATTCTATACCCAACCTTGCCATCAGAGCACTCGGTTTGAGAGCTGCATTGGGTCTCATTGCTCCTGTGGTGTGCAGAAACCCACTCTTAGTCAATGAAAACTCCCCTGATAGAGGTGAATGTGGTGGGTTTTTTAAAAACTTTCTAATCAACCTGTTCTAAGATGTAATTGCACACCTCTGTATGGAGCTGGTGTGATTTATATCTGGGCCTCCGAGCCCTGAAGTAGAGACACTACCACTGTACCACAAGATCCTGTGTGTGTGTGGAACTAGGTGAGAACTAGATGCGCTTAACAGCCCAGTGCTGCTGCTGCATGAAGATTGACCACAAGGATGTAGCACAAGAAGGCAGCCTGTGCCCAGAGAATCCAGGCCTAAATCGGGCCTAGTGCTTTCAGGACCAGATTCGTATAGAACATTCCTGTAACTTTGTGATCTATGTCCAACTGACTCTTCAGTTGTATGGGAAGAGGAGTGATTCTGACAGCAGGATATGCAAAACTGCCCAAAACAGGGTTATCCTGCTCCATTTGGCAAAGCTGGCATTGGAAATAGTATCAGAAGGGCCAGCAGGAGGCAGTGTTCTGCTGAGGGACACCACGAGTAGGTGAGTGAGCAGTGGAAAACATTGCAGAGATAAATTTCGTCATGATTGAGTAGCAGTTGTGCGAGAGGCCAGATGTGATGAAGCAGTCAGCTGGTTTCTGGTTTATCGAACCACTCACCATCTCTGACTGATCTCGTCCTTTATGCTCTGACCCCTCAGTGTTTTGGAGCTGTTACTAAAAGCTTTCAAACTGTTTTCCTGCCTCTCAGCATCTGCAGAGTCAGCAAATTTCTCCTGTTCCATCCTGGTGACCTGAATTAATCTGATCTACAAACTGTTTTCTGACGTGACTGACATTTCATCGACGAGCTCCCCACAGCCAGGACCTTACAGATTTTAGATTATTATTAAAGATGCTCAACCCTCTCTGACTTAACAGTAAAACGGCAGAGTAGGATTAGGGGGCTAAATGGCCTACTGCTCCTAATTTGTATTCACCTAAAGGAACATTGTCGACTTCAAATTGTTAAAGAAACATTGGCTGCTGAATAGATTGGCAGTTGTCTCAAAAACTTGTTCTGGATTTTGTCTCTGTCCCTGAGGGATGCAGATCTGAGTTGGGTGGGTGGATGGATTAAGATAAGGATTGACTGTGATCAATTTGAATTGTGGAACAGGCTTGAGGGTCTGAATGGCCTTCTCCTCATTCCTTCCAGAGTTACAGCTATATTGCTTGCATATATCAGAAACAAAAAAAAATGACATGTCACCAAAGAGCACTGAAGGGGATGGCAGTGGCCTTGTGGTGTTATCACTGGACCGTTAATCCACAGACCCAGGCTCTCTGGACCTGCCATGGCAGATAGTGGTTTTTAAATTTAATAAATATCTAGAATTAAGAGTCTAACGACAGTCACAAGTTTGTTGGAAAATCCCATCTCATTTACTAATGTTGAGGGAAGGACACTGCCATCCTTACCTGGTCTTGCCTGCATGTGACACCGGAACCACAGGCAATGTGGTTGACTCTTAATTGCTTTCTGTAGGTCTCCCTCGGGGTCAGGATTTTGGCATTGCAAATTCTGAAGCAGCAATAACATGCCCCGGAACCTGAACTATGAGACCCCTATAAATCTTCCTTTTTATTCCCCGCCTCATGGCTCAGTGTAACTTGACAAGCGGATCCTAGAGGTCTGATTTTAGGATCAAAAGAAGCCTGTGGAAGGGGAGGCTTTTTTTTTTACTTCGAAAGAAGTGGTCCTACAGTCTAAGTAATTCCCTCTGTACTGAGCCAATCTTCACTTCGAACTAACACCAGCCCCCCCCAAAGTGTTACACAAAGTCTGAGACTTTAATATGGGGTCACACTGGAAACACACTTGGGTAGGATTATCACAGAGATACATCTAGTTAGCACAGAATTGCTACAGAGCAGGAGGATGCTCCCCAGGCCCTCGTGCTTGCACTGGTTCTATTCCCTCCTGAGTTGAGGAGGAATGTCTTCACCGAAAGAGTTGTGAATCTGTGGGATTCCCTGCCCAGTGAAGCAGTTGAGGCTACCTTGTTTTTAAAGCAGAGACTGATAGATATTTGAACAGTAAAGGATTTACGGGTTATGATGAGCAGGTGGGTGAATGGAGCTGAGTCCACAAAGAGATCTCATAGAATGGTGGAGCAGACTTGACCGACCAGATGACCTGTTCCTGCTCATATTTCTTATGTGCCAATCTCCTGCCTTTCCCCATTTTCCTACGCACCATTTCTATCGAAATAATCTTCTAATAAATGTCTCAGTTGAGCCTGCCTCCACCACATTTCCAGGCATTCCACACTCCCAACTACTCGCTGAGTGAAAACACTTTTCTCCCACACCACACTTACTTCATTTGCATGTTACTTTAAACTTATGCCCTCTTGTTCTTTGATGAGTGGGAAAAGCTTCTCTGGATCTACTCTACCTAGCCTGCTCATGATCTGGAAAAACCTCTATAAGATCTCTTCTCAGATTTCTCTCCAAGGAGAATAGTCCTAAAGTCTTCAATCTAACCTCATACTGAACTTTCTTATACCTGGAACTAGTCTGTAAGACACTTTTGCAGTCACTCACTGGACCCAAAACTTTAACTATGTTTTGGTCTCCACAGATACTATTGGAGCTGCTGAGATTCTCCAGCGCTCTTCTTGTGTTTGTTTTAGACTTCCAGAATTCTCAGTTCTTTATTCTTTTTTTTCCTGTGTTCGTCAAATCCTGTGATATTCTACACTTAATGTTCTTGACCCTTGAAATTGTATTTTGCCTGTGCACCGGCCTCTTCCCCCCCCCCCCCCCCCCCCCCCCCCCCCCCACACACTCTCACTCTCTTCCCACCCCCCTCTCTCTCTATATAGTTGGCTGTTGTTCTTTTAATTATGAAACTCTTCTTTGTTAGTTGTGTTTTTAAAAGAAAACATTTGAAACTGTGGTAGTGATGGCAGAGTGGGTTAGAGACAGGAGGTAAAGTGTCACGAAGTCCAGGAAAATGTCCGACCAGAGGTGGCAACCTGCACAGAATCTAGACTTTCTTCCACAAAGTCGATCTCCTGCCTTTTATTGTGACTGGAAGTTTAGATCAAAGATTAGGTGTCAGGCTTTGTTCCACTCTCTCGATTGTTTATTCAGTTGACTGCAGGGCTCCATGGTGTATCTGTAGGGCCTGGTTGTAGTCACAGAGCCCAGTTTTTCTAGTAACCTGCTTCCCAGCCTGAACTTGTGTCTTTACTGAAGTATGGCCTTCAGAATGATAGGCCTTTCCCCATGAGTATGACTTTAGAAGCACAAAGATTTGAATCGAGCCTCAAGCAATTCCAATTTTTAATTATTGTCAGATTTGGCCAGTGTTTCCTGTTGGTTTGGGATTCGGTCTGAAATCACTACAAGAAATGGCTGCAGGTATTTTCCAGAGAGTAAGTTCTTTTTAAAAAAAGCCGACAGCTCAGTCATTGAGAAATGACTATTGCAGCACAATCGACTTAGACACTGTGAAATGAGCTATTATGAATTCACTGGCTCAGCAACGAGGTATGACCTTTCAAGACCATGTTGTCTTAGCAACCGTATAGGCCTCTGTATAGAATGGCACCAGACTGGGTTGCTGAGGATTGACAAAGACTGCTTTTTCACAATGACAATTGATCAACCAGCTAGTGGTGCTCCTGACTGATTAGTGAGGGAGTGTTGAATTGCTATAACTTAATCTTTTACTGATCCACCAATATTGAGGGCAGTCTGTCCCGACTCAATGCGGGGAAGCCTCATGCGCAGAGAATTCTGTGCTGAGGTGAAGTTTGGGTGTGGCGCTGGTTAGTTACCTTGCCATGCACCTTGAAATTTGCTGAGATTTTCCCGTTGCCTTTAAGTTGTGATCCTATAAACCAGAGGGATGCCACACTGTCGTGCTGAGTGGTGCAAGTCTCACAGATGCAGGGTAATACCCTGAGCTGCTCCACATGTGCAGTATAATTATAAAATGTGCTTGTGAAGATTTCTTCTGCTGTATTTCTCCTGTAAAATCATGCACCTCCAAAATTTTTACTGTAGTAAGCATGCCTGAAAATGGTTACAATGTCACTGCAACAGCACCTTGCATTTATATAACACCTTCAGCATAACAAAAACAATGCACAACAATCCATATGGACAGTGACACACTCAAAGATCCTGTGGTGATCAAAAGCTCAGTTAGAATGGCCAGTTTTAAACAAGTGTTTTAAAGGAAGAAGCATTTCTAGAAGGGTTTGCCAGAATCTCCAGCCTTCAGTAGTTGAAGTCACAGAACCCGATGCTGGAGCAGTGGAAACTAGATCTATTACAACAAGTGGACAGACTGGGAGGAGAGCAGAGATCTCACAGAGCTGAAATAAAAACAGAAAGTGCTTGAGAAAATGTGGCAGCACCTACACAGAAAGATTCCATTCGTGTTTTGAGCCCAGTACGACTCTTCCTCTGAGGATTTGAGGAGATTGTAATGTTGGAAAAGGTGGTAGGGTTGAGACTGAGAAGGGGTTGGAAAGCAAAGATGAGAATTTTTGAATTGAATTTTGAACATCCCTGGTGTTGATACATGCTTTTTTTTATTATGATGAGAGGACAGTTGGCTCAGTGTGATATGTGGATACAGCCGTGTTTCAAGTTCTTTTCTGGCTGAGGTAGACTTGACCTTTAAGCTCTTCACCTGCCCCATGCTTTGGGAGTGCTGACTGTCAAACTGTAAAATCAAGAGAGACAATTGACTACCTTTATAGAGATACCTCTATATTATCATGTAAAAATATGTGATGTACAGATATACATAAGAGGGAGGTATTCCTCGTGGGCTAAGTACCTACCTCTTACAAAGTGAGTCAATCACAGAAAACCCTTTTGTCCAAGCGAAGCCATATAAGTTTGCAGATGACACTAAACTTGGTTGTTTTCATTGGAGCAGAGGAGATTGAGGGTGGATGTGATTGAGGTGTATAAAATTATGGGGGACATCAGACAGGGTAGAAACCTTTCCCCATGATGGAGGAATCCGTGATTGAGGTATGGATTTAGAGGAAGGTCAGGGTGGATGTGAGGGAAAAGTGTTTCTCGCCCAGGAGGCAGTGGGAACGTGCCCGTGCGGATGATAGAGGCTGAAACTCTCTTCACATTGAAAAGATATTTAAATGTGGCTGTGTGATACCAAGGTATACAGGATTATGTGCCAAGTGCTGGAAAATAGGACTAGAATAATTAGGTAGCTGTTTCTGGCTGCTGCAGACTTGATGGATTAGACAATAGACAATAGGTGCAGGAGTTGGCCATTCTGCCCTTCGAGCCTGCACCGCCATTCAACATGATCATGGCTGATCATTCCTAATCAGTATCCGCTTCCTGCCTTATCTCCATAACCCTTGATTCCACTATCTTTGAGAGCTCTATCCAACTTTTTCTTAAATGAATCCAGAGACTGGGCCTCCACTGCCCTCTGGGGCAGAGCATTCCACACAGCCACCACTCTCTGGGTGAAGAGGTTTCTCCTTATCTCTGTCCTAAATGGTCTACCCCGTATTTTTAAGCTGTGTCCTCTGGTTCGGCACTCATCCATCAGCGGAAACATGTTTCCTGCTGCCAGAGTGTCCAATCCTTTCATAATCTTATGTCTCAATCATATCCCCTCTCAGCCTTCTAAACTCAAGGGTATACAAGCCCAGTCGCTTCAGTCTTTCAGTGTAAGGTAATCCCGCCATTCCAGGAATTGACCTCATGAACCTACACTGCACTCCCTCAATAGCCAGAATGTCTTTCCTCAAATTTGGCGACCAGAACTGCACACAGTACTCCAGGTGTGGTCTCACCAGGGCCCTGTACAGCTGCAGAAGCACCTCTTTGCTTCTATACTCAATCCCTCTTGTTATGAAGACCAGCATGCTATTAGCCTTCTTCACTACCTGCTGTACCTACATGCTTACCTTCATTGACTGGTGTACAAGAACACCCAGATCTCTCTGTACTGCCCCTTTACCTAAATTAATTCCATTGAGGTAGTAATCTGCCTTCCTGTTCTTGCCACCAAAGTGGATAACCATACATTTATCCACATTTATTTCTGTAGTCCACAATAGCTCTGTGACCTGTACTTATGGTCTCCAAATCACATTTATTTGGCTTTTACGTTTTGGAAAAGTAATGTTTTTGACCCTTTTATGAAACTGAGAAGTGTGACTGCAGGAAAGATCCATCGTGGGTCAGTGATGGGTGAATGGAACTTAATGTCATAAGCTGGCCGTGAGGGGACTGGAATAGTTGAATCATGAGGTGAACAGAGGCATGGGTGAAGGTTTCAGCAGCGGAAGAGCTGAGACACTTTGTAAACAGCTTAGTTCGTTCTTGACAGGACTGTTTCATCCAAGTGGCAGAATCCAGTATGGTACGGGCAATTATACCATTGTGGTAACAGTGTGGAAACAGGTCCTTCGGCCCAACAAGTCCACACCGACCCGCTGAAGCGCAACCCACCCTTTCTCCTATATTTACCCCCTACCATTTACCCCTTTACCTAACACTAGGGTCAATTTAGCATGGCCAATTCACCTAACCTGCACATCTTTGGACTGGGGAAGGAAACCCACGAAGACACGGGGAGAATGTGCAAACTCCACACAGTCAGTCGCCTGAGTCGGGGATTGAACCCGGGTCTCTGGCGCTGTGAGGCAGCAGTGCTAACCACTGTGCCACCGTGCTGCCCACTATGTGCTGACAGGGAATAGCGCTGCTGGATGCACTTATTAACTACTTTTGATTTAACCTGTACAGCAGGAAAGACCCAACCCCAGGCCTGACTACATGGCTGCTGAATCGACAGGGCCAATGCCACTGTAAGGTGTGATGGTAAATGCTTATGCTTACAACTCAACTATACTGTCTTCAAATTACTGCAGCTTGCAGGATACTTGTAACAGTCAGGACTTTGATTGACATAGCACCTTTCACAACTTTAATGTTTTCCAATGCACCCATGCAGATACAGCCAGTGAAATGTCCTCAATGTTGTGGCGTGGGAAATGTGACTGACAGTCCATGAAGCAGTGACTTCCACTAAACCCCGCTGTAGTAATAGCATGTTACACCCTGCTGTATTATCAAAGTTAATTATCAAAGATGTATATATTGACCAGGCACCAGAAACCTGCCTCCACCTGGACGTTCATTTGATTAGTGCCATGGCATCATTAATATTCCCAAGAGGGAGGCTAGCACTGAGATATGATGCAGTGGACAAAGTTAAAAATCACACAACACCAGGTTATAGTCCAACAGGTTTAATTGGAAGCACACTAGCTTTCGGAGCGCTGCTCCTTCATCAGGTAGTTGTGGAGTATAAGATTGTAAAACACAGAATTTAAAGCAAATTCTGTTTTGCTGCAAATCTTGCTATAAATTCTGTGTCTTTCAATCTTATTCTCCACAACCACACAATGAGGGAGCAGTGCTCCTAAAGCTAGTACTTCCAAATAAACCTGTTGGACTATAACTTGGTGTTGTGTGACTTGAACTTTATACACCCCAGTCCTACACCGGCGTCTCCCAATCACGATGTGGTGTGTTTGACTGGTTATCTGTGTCAGAGCCACAATATCGATGGGGCCCAGGTGCCAGTCAGAAGTGGCAGAGCTGCAGATGTTCCCCGCCAATGGACAGACAGAGTTGGGGTTGGGGGATGGGAGATGTTGAGGATAGGGGAATTTTGGGGATGGGATGAGTCGGGAGGTGGTGGAGTCGTGAGTGGGGTGAGTCAGACTTGGGGGTTGGACAAATGGATGATTGAGATTAGGGGATGGGGTTGTCAAGGTTGGGGGATGGGGTGAGTCGGGATGGGGTGAGTCGGGAGTCAGGGATGGGGGGAGTCGGGAATAGGGAAATGGGAATTGGGGGTGGGGATAGTTGGTGTTGGGGGAGTTGGAGTGCAAGGAGTTGGGATTGGGAGATGAGGGGGCGGTTGAGGTTGAGGTGGTGGTCTTTGCCTTTTGAGTCTGTATGATTAAGAATACATCGTGACCTAAATATTTCAACAAATTCACTGCCATGGGATCACAATGCTGACTTCAATGATGGCACTGGGGTGTATCTGCCCTGGGTCAACAAGGTGCCCAGCACCACCTTGCCCACAGTAATTAGGGATGGGCATCCAATACTGAGCTCACCAGAAACCCCCCTCTTCCCCCCTCCACCCCAGGGAAAGCAGAAAACCCCTTAAGAACTAATATCTTAATATCAGGAAAGGAGCAAAGAGTGAGCAGGAAATTGGTTTGTGTTTTATAGATCAGACTTGGGGTTTCCAGTTGATCATTTTGATTAGCTCCAAGGCAGTCTGTTCATTTTTTAAAAAACTGGAGAATTGGGTCCGTGCTTCAGGAGCGAGTGAGCAGCGCTGTAGGTGTCAGTGATTTAAGCTGCTCTTTGTTTGTAGACAGTTCACTGTTCTGTGTAATATTGTCCCGTAGTTAATGAAAATAAAGGTAATGATTAACTGGGTGGAATTAGTGCACACTGCACTGATCTTACATTCAACACAAAGAAGCCAGCTAAATCACTCGTTTCTAGACCAGTGGGCTGTCACTTAGCTCCTCCATCACACAAAAGGAATTCCTTCAGATTTGGCAACTGTATCACATCCTGAGCTCTCCCCCTCACCCCCACTTGGTTCACAGCTTTGCTTCTGTACAGAGGGGTTGGCAAGGTTGGCATACTCAGGCAGGCAAGTGCCCAGTCTTCCTCACCCGGGAGTCAGGCCGTCAGCCTGCCCTGGCTCCTCACCCCTCGACAATAGTGTTACCAACTCTTCAAGAAAGTCCCACAGTCCCCAGGGCATAAAGGTTTCTCCTCCTTGATACTGTGGTGAGTGAAACTGCGGGAAAGATACAATTCCAAGGCCATTGAACAACACCTTCTCATTCTCAGGAATTGCCAGAACACTTGTCAGACATTCCTCAATGACTGAAGTGTCGATAAGGGCAGCCAATATGTGTACAGCACAATCCCAGTGATATGATGATCAGATATTACCTGTTATAGATTTTTTTTCTCATTCAGAAATACTACTCCACATCTCTGGAGCAGGTGGGACTTGAACACAGGCCTCCTGGCTCAGAGATAGTGGCACTACCACTGTGCTGCTTATTTGCCTGTTTTACAGTGTTGATTTAGGGATAAATATTGATCTCGACATCAAAGAAAACCCTTTCGTCACCCTCAAAACAATTCGAGCAATCTTTAGTGTGTCCATCTGAGAGGGCAGACAGAATCTCATTTTGATATCTAATCTGCAAGGGTTTTAGGTACAAGGTGCCAACAGGCATTTGAACATGGGCTTTGCATTTAATTCTCAAGATCAGCAAGAATGAAAATGTTGCTCAGGAATATGTTTAAAGATCCGTCGATTTGAACAAGGATATGTACTTGTTTCTCAGAGGCAGTGGGCAGATCTGCTGTAGGGACCAGCAAGGTGCAGGTTTGATCTTTGCCCAGCATTGGTTCAGCAGCAATAACTTTGTGAGTTTATAGCACAGAAAGGCCCAGATGGTCTCTGCTGCTGTTTATAATCCACGCAAGCATCCTCCCACTATTTGATATGATTTATTATTGTCACATGTGCCTGGTTTAACAGTAAAACGTTTTGTGTGCAGTACAGGCAGACCATACCATACAAAGTGCATTACAGTAATAGACCAGGGCGAAGAATGCAATGTTACGGCTGCAGAAAAGGTGCACAGAGAGTGAGATCAATATTGCATTTAAAATGTGAGAGCACCATTCAGAAGTCCGATGACAGCAAGGGAGAGGCTGTTCTTGAATCTGCTGGTATGTGTGTGTAAGCTGCTTTCTCTAACCTTGTCAGTATTCCTTCCTCCATTGAACCTGTCTAGATTTCCCTGTAATGTATCTACTCTGAAGCATAACATAGGAGCAGGAGTAGGCTATTCAGCCCCTCGAGCCTGATGTACTGTTTCATACAATCCTCTATTTCAGTGGACCTTTCCCATGCTGTCCCCTAGACTTTAGTGCCTAGGAATTAATTGATTAACATTTTCTCTAAGCTACATACCTGTTCTCATGTTCCATGGCCATGCCGATTGCAACATTGACTTCAGTTACAGCAATTGTTGCCACTTATGGACCTTGCAGACCTGTACAGCAAGTGAGAACATTAGAGGGAATGCTGTTGATCAGTGTCTCAAGCAGTTTCAAAGACTGAACATCCCCTGCTCTATGGGAATTCACCTCAACTACTTCGGTGAGGAAGCAGGTTCCAAATCCTCCCCACTGTCTGGCTAACAACATTTCTTATTTGTTATTTGTTATATTCCTGACTCATCTTTAAATGATGTTCCCTATTAATGCATTCCTCTTGGAAGTGGAGATGCCATCTCTGCTTCTAGATGATTGAAACGCTCCCTAATTTTAAAGACCTCTGTCACATCACCTTCCCCTGTCTGAATCCCAAAAAGCTCCAATTTGCTCAGCCTCTCCTCATAGTCACCTCTTAAGCCTGGAATTATGGTGTCAATCTATTGTGCTACTTCACCCTGAGATACAGAACATTCCAGAACTATGTACAATTCTATACACGATGTCCAGTGTGTGAGATTAACAATACTTCCTTATTTTGAAATGTATTTCTCCTTAAACCCCTTCTGTGAAAGCTGTCACACCAAGCTATGGTTTATTTAGAGCTTCTTGGCAGTGGGGAACGAGGGGCTGGGGGTACAGGTGGGCTACTACAGTGAGCTGCTATTACAGGGGGGCTTTTCTAAGAAAAACGAAAAGCCGTGTGGTGACAACACGAGGGTGGGGCGTGAATACGGTCTTTGTTTATTTTGTTGTTTGTGTTCTTCCTGGTTCAGTTTGGAACCTGAAAATGCCAAGTAAAAATATTTGGCACATGTACCTAGGTACAATGAAAAGTTTTGTTTTGTGTGCAGTATGGTAACATTGTCACATGATTTAGAGAGCTCACCGATGGGTGCTGTGCTAGACATTTCACAGTTAGTGTCCACTCGGTCTCCCTCTGTTTAATGCAGATACTGAAGCCCATTCTCACTCAAACAGATTGACAGATAGTCACACTCTCTGTTAGCATGTCTCACTTTCTGTTATGGAAATACACTCTTTCACCATCTCTCTAATGGAGTCCCCCTCTCTGTCCCCCTCTCCTATCACCTCCCCCCACCCCATGAAGTCTCTCACTTGCTCTCTAATGGAGTGAGTGTCTCACAAACTCCTATAACACCAGTCTCACTTTCTCTCTGTCCTTCTCCCCCTCGAACAGAATTACTGTTTGATTCTTTCTAGTGGAGATATTGTATCTTTCTACCTCTAAAAGTGTTACTGAGTATGTGTGTGAGTCTCTTTCTCGAACAGTTTGAAGGTGTTACTGTGTCTCGCTCTGAGTTATTGTGTCTCACTGTGTCTGAGTTAGTCTTGCCCCAATGTGATTCATGTTCTCCTTTCTCCTGTTACAGAGCTGCTGGGCTCCACAAAGCGGTTGAACGTTAATTACCAGGATTCCGATGGGTGAGTACCACATCCTCCTGTTTACATTAACCCTGCCATCTCTCAGGGCCATAAATCAGTCTGTGGTGTGGGTTTGGAAAATGCCCCAGGCAACAGTTTCAATCTCATTAAGCAGTCCATGCTGGTTATCTGAAGAGGGCATCAACTCTGTTCGGGGAAAGCCTGACAGAGCGTTTTCCTGGGATTTGTTTACATGTAACAAGGCGATGAGACCTGTCCTGTTGATTCCATGTTTGTGAACATTGAACACACGTTGAGAATTGAAGTGTGACCTATGTTACCCAATCCCTGAGGGATGTGATCAGCTTGGACTTTGAAACCGACATAACTTGCAGACTTCAGTTTACAGCACACAAAGGATCCAAAATAGATAAACAAGATTAGATTCCCTACAGTGTGGAAACAGTCCACTTGGCCCAACCAGTCCACACCGACCCTCCGAAGAGTAACCCACCCAGAACCATTCCCCTGCATTTACTCCTGACTAACGCTATGGGGCAATTTAGCATGGCCAATTCACCCGAACTGCACATCTTTGGATTGTGGGAGGAAATCGGAGCACCCGGAGGAAACCCACACAGACGCGGGGAGAATGCCAACTCCACACAGACGGTCACCTGAGGCGGGAATCGAATCTGGCTCCCTGGAGCTGTGAGAAAACAGTGCTAACCACTGAGCCACTGTGCTGCCCCTCAGTGGCCATTCAGCCCTTTGAGTCTGTTGTACCATTCAGTTTATTCTGGCTGATCTGTACGTTGACTGCAATTGCTC
Organism: Hemiscyllium ocellatum; assembly: GCF_020745735.1. Classification (NCBI taxonomy): domain Eukaryota; kingdom Metazoa; phylum Chordata; class Chondrichthyes; order Orectolobiformes; family Hemiscylliidae; genus Hemiscyllium; species Hemiscyllium ocellatum. Next base: position 52,298,357 of record NC_083425.1, read on the forward strand.
GTCAAAATACTCTGTCTTAGAGGTTCCAGCTGAACCCCCCCCCCCCCCCCCCCCCCCCCATGTCTGTTTGGGCTAATGGAGATAGGCTTAGGGTTTGGCTGCCACTACATTTAGTGGAGGTAATTGATTGTATCAGGTCCAGGACACAGATGACCAGTTAAGGAAGTTAAACTGCTGGACGTGACTCTGCAAGCTGAAAACAGAGTTGTTGGGCACTAACTGGTGGTCTGTTACTTGCCAGAAAGGAGGAGATGTTTGTGTGAGAGGCGGGTTCCTGTGAAGGGGTGGCACATGGAGCCTGAATCTGTAATTTCCCTGCTTGACTGACCGCGTGTACTCCTCCAGCATTTTCAGCTGCCTTCTTCTGCTTTAGTAGTCAAGGCGCTCGATAAAGTGACCAATTGATGAATCTGTCTTCTCTCGAGTTCTGTTTTGTTTTAATTCCGAGTGTGGAAGTGATTTTGTTGAGGGGAATAGCTCTTTGCTTTATGGGTACTGCCTGACCAAGCAGCTTCGAATGAATAAGGCCCTTTGGAGGGTTGGCCGGGGGAGGGGGGCTGGGGTGGTAGTAGTTGGTGGTTACGGTTCCTCATGTACTGTCCACTGTCTCAACCCCCAATATGCCATCCTTTATTTATGTCAATCCAAACAATAGGCTACCTCAGCATGTTCAACCACAGGGGGCATCACAGCAGATTGACTCTGAAATAACCCGACAGACGCCATCATCGAGTCACCCTTTATTTCCACGTGGCGAGTCCTTCGCACTGATCCAGCTCCCTACTGTGAATCCTCATGCAAGGATGCCTGCCTTGAAGAAGTTTTCCTCCTCTCTCTACAAGAATCTCAGTGAGTCTCTCTCTCACTGCAACTCCCAAGTCATCTCCTCTGCCCTGCCACTCCACCCTCCTCTCTGATCTATCACCTCCAACCCCACCCCACTCACCTATTGTACTTTTTTCTAACTTCCCCCCCCCCCCCACCCTCCTCTCCGACCTATCACCTCCAACCCCACCCCACTCACCTATTGTACTCTATGCTACTTTCTCCCCACCCCCACCTTCCTCTCATTTATCTCTCCACTCTGCAGGCACCCTGCCTCTATTCCTGATGAGGGGCTTTTGCCCGAAACGTCGACTTTCCTGCTCGGCTGCTGCCTGGCCTGCTGTACTTTTCCAGCACCACTCTAACCCAACTCCCACAGAGCCAGCTCTCAGAGTGAACAGAACCTCTGACTCTTTGTCAATATCTGTCAGCCAGGGCTCCCTGATTGGACCAGATTAGCAGCCCCAGCCAGAGAACTTAGATTCTTTGAGGTCCACCTGGCTGACCTTGTTCCAATCACTATAGACTCCTCATTCAATTCCTGCCCATCGTTTCCTTCCAAAAGCATTGGAAGGTTCCAGATTAGACTTTGATTTTGTATTTGATTCCTCTACTCTGCTGTACTCTCTGGAGTTGTGACCCTGGCCTTTCAGTGGTCCTTGCAAGTACATTTTGTTTTGATTTGACTTGCTTTATTGTTGTTTCATGTACAGTGAAAAGTTTTGTTTTGTGAGCCGGACAGACAGATTGTAGCAAACAGGGACATTCAGATGATAGGGTGCTTATACAGAGTGAGGAATACAAGGTTATGTCTGCACAGCTAGAACAAGATTACACAAGAGGGAGCGGCTACAGTGAGGGTGAGTCCAGGACATGGTGCCAATGTCAGTGGACAATCATCCAAACCCCAGGCTAGTGCTATGGGAGTATGGGTTGAAACCCACCATAGCAACACTGTGAATTTAAATTCAGTTAATTGGGTGGGCTATAAAATCTGGTCATCTTCAATGGAAGCTGTGGCAACTATCATCAATTGTTAAATACATGTCATGTTCACTAATGCCCTTTAAGGAGGAAACTGCCATCCTTATCTGATCTGCCCTGTGTGTGACTCCAGACCCACAGCAATGCGGCTGACTCTTAACTGCGCAATTAGGGATGGGTGATAAATCCTGGCCTAGCCAGCAAGGCCTGCATCCCGTGACTGATTGCAGAAGAACATTGCTTCGGATGTTCTTACGAGCAGGGGTTTTGTCATTATTACATTGGCAAGGCATTTGGAGAAACAGCTGGGGCGAGGCAGCTTGTGTAGTAAAACTAAGAGCCATAAATATAAGAGGCGCCAGTAAATTCAGTTGGGAATTCAGGAGAAACCGCTGCGCTTAGGGACTGCTGAGGATGTGAAGGAACTGTGGAGGTGAGTGAGCAGTGCAGGTGTGTTTAAAAGGAAACTGGAACCAGAAAAGTGTACGGGACGAAGTGCTGGTCAGGGAGATGACATGGAGGTTTCTGTTTAATTCAATTGTGGTAAGGCCAGCTCTGAGAGTCATAGCATTGTACAGCACAGAAACAGACCCTTTGGTCCAACTTGTCCATCCTGACCAGATATCTGCAATTAATCTACTCCCATTTGCCAACATTTGGCCGACATCCCTCTAATCCCTTCATATTCACATACCCATCCAGATGCCTTTTAAATGTTATAATTGTACCTGCCTTCACCATTTCCTCTGGCAGCTCATTCCATACACGTACCACCCTCTATGTGAGAAAGTTATCCCTTAGGTCCTTTTTATATCTTTCCCTTCACCTTAGACCAGTGCCCACTTGATTTTGACTCCCCAACCCTGTGGAAAACTTTGGCTATTGATCCTATTCATGTCCCCCATGATTTTATAAACCTGTAGATAAGGTCACCCCTCAGCCTCCGATGCTCCAGGGAAAATAGCGCCAGTCTGTTCAGCCTCTCCCTATAGTTCAAATCCTCCAGCCTTGGTAACATCCTTGAAAATCTTTTCTGAACTCTCAAGTTTCACAACATCCTCCCTATAGCAGGGAGACCAGAATTGAATGCAGTATTTCAAAAGTGGCCTAACCAATGTCCTGTATAGCCACAATATGATCTCTCAACCTCTTCACTCACTGACTAATAAAGGAAGGCATACCAAGCACCACCACCTCTACCCTGTCTACCTACAACTACATTTTCAAGGAACTGTAAACCCCAACATCTTGTTTGGCAAAACTCCTCAGGACCTTACCGTTAAATTTTGCCCTGAGTTGCCTTTCTAAAATGCAGCTCACATTTATCTAAAATACTTGTTACCATCCTAAATTGCCATTGGACTGAGTGGCTTGTTAGGCTGGTTCAGAGGGCAGTTATTAGCCAACCACATCACTGTGGGTCTGGAGTCGTATGTAAGCCAGGCCAGGTAAGGATGACCGATTTCCGTCCCTAAGGAACATTAGTGAATCAGGGTGAGATTTTATAACCATTGGTCTTGCTAATGGTGACCATGAAACTAGCTTTCAAAATCAGATGTACCAATTAATGAATTCTAAATTCCATCAGTTATTGAGATTACCAGTTAACCCCATGCCCTCAGGTCATTAAAATAAAAGCAAAATCCTGCAGATGGTGGGAATCTGAAATAAAAAAAAAACCAGGTACTGGAGAAACCAGTGGCTGCTTCTGTGGAGCGGGAAACAGAGTCCAATATGATTCGTTTTCAGAATGTCACTGTGGCACCATTCAGTCCAGTCTCTGAAATGATCTTGCATGCATGGCCAGGCTACAATCAAAATTAAAGAGCTCCAGACTGCAGTTATCGGGTGCACTTTGCGAAGAAGTTGAACCTGTAGAGAAGAACTGCTAACCGGTCGTTAACCTCATTTGGAAATGGGAATGACCCAGAGAGCAAGAGAGCCTGCCCTGGAGGCTTGCTGGCTGCTTTCCCTCAGCAGCTGGGGCAGGGTCTGGGCTGCAGCTGCAGTTCCCATGTTTCACAGCAGATGTGGGAATAAAAAGTGGGAAAGGCGCCGTAAGCAGCCAGGACAGCTGCTGAACAAGCCAGTCAATGTGCTGACATCTGTCTGCAGGGCTCCGAGTGCAGCAGAGACCAGACGGACCGGTGGTTCTGATTAATCTCTCTGCTATGGGGCCCCAGTTAGCTGAATCAGTGCTAGGAGACAGCAGGGCAGGAGATTAGATTAGATTCCCCGACAGTGTGCAAACAGGCCCTTCGGCCCAGCAAGTCCACACTGACCCTCTGAAGAGTAACCCACCCAGACCCATTTCCCTCTGACTAATGCACCCAACACAATGGGCAATTCACCTGACCTGCACATCTTTGGACTGTGGGAGGAAACCCACGCAGACACAGGGAGAATGTGCATACTCCACACGGACAGTTGCCTGCAGCTGGAATCGAACCTGGGCCTCTGGCGTTGTGAGGAAGCAGTACTAACCACTGAGCCACTGTGGAAAGAACATTTGTGGCTGACTGTCATTGATTGTCAGTCAGGAGAACAGAAGAGTATTGTCAGATTCTGAGCTCCTTTGGGAGGTGGGGCTGCGGAGATTAGGAAAAGAGGGACTTTGCATGGATATAAATCATTATTAGATTAGATTAGATTACTTACAGTGTGGAAACAGGCCCTTCGGCCCAACAAGTCCACAACGACCCGCTGAAGCGCAACCCACCTATACCCCTACATTTACCCCTTACCTAACACTATGGGCAATTTAGCATGGCCAATTCACCTGACCCGCACATCTTTGGACTGTATCGCAGGGGTTGGTAAACTATTATGTCCTGTAAACCTGCTCGACCAATCAAAATAATCTGGGTCAATCTGGTTCAATTCCATTTCCTCATCTACTTTCCATATTCCTTCATTTGCCGCAGTAAATGGGACATTGGCAACACTTTAGCAGAGAAAATTCCAAAGGATTCACAACCCTACTCCTGTTTTTCCGAAATAAACATTCTCTTATCCTGAGACTGTATCCTGTGTTTTAGATTCCCCATCGACAAGAACAATCTCTGTGTCTACCCTCTCACTGCAGCTGATGGGATTGTATCGACTCATGAGGTTTGGGCTCGGCCACCATTTATTGTCCATTCTTAATTGCTCAGAGGGGAGTTAAGAATCAGCCACATTGCCTTGGGTTTGGAGTTACAGGTAGATCGGGTAAAGGTGACAAGGTTATTCCTGACAATCAACAACCGTTTCATAGTCAACCTTAAACTCTTGATTCCAGATGTTTCAATTGTGCCCAAATGATGGGATTTGAGCCCAGGTCTCAGAATGTTAGCTGGGTCTTGAATTATCGTCCAGCGATAATACCATGAGGACATCACCTGCCTGTATGAGTGTAGCCTGAGAGTGTTAGGCCTTCACTTGCAGACTTGTTTCCTGACATGTACCAGCCTGACCAACTGGAATTAAGCTTCTCTTCCTCTCCAACACATAAAGGAATAGGGTAAAAATATATTTTTTTAAATTTTACATTTATAGAGCAGCTTTAGCCCCTGAGAGTATTTAAAAAGAAATTGAAAAACATCATGTAGAATTTCTCTCAATCACCAGACACCTCAAAGTACTTTCCAGTCAATGAAATAATTTTGATGGGTAGTCACTGTTTAAAATGTGGGCAACATTGCAATCAATTTGCTCACAGCAAGCTCCCACAAATGGTGTGATAATGACAAGATAATTTTTAAAAATGTTGTTGATCGAGGGATAAATATTGGCCATAATTCTCGGCATAACTTCTCTGCCGTTTTTCAAAATGGTGTCATGGTCGTCTTTAAAATCCACCTGGAAGTTGGAGCTATGGTTTCATGTCTCATCTGACAATGCAGCACTCCCTTGGTGCTACAGTGGTTAGCACTGCTGCCTCATAGCACCAGGGAGCCAGGTTCAATTCCAGCCTCGGGCAACTGTCTGTGTGGAGTTTGCACATTCTCCCCGTCTCTGTGTGGGCTTCCTCCGTGTGCTCTGGTTTCCTCCCACAATCCAAAGATGCGCAGGTCAGGTGAATTGGCCATACTAAGTTGCCCAGAGTGTTAGGTGTGTTAGTCAGGGATAAATATATGGTAGGGGAATGGGTCTGGGTGAGTTACTCTTCGGAGTGGCGTGTGGACTTGTTGGGCCGATGGGCCTGTTTCCACACGGTAGAGAATCTAATCTAATCTACACTACACTGGAGTGAGGGCCTGGAATTTTATTCCTCAACCCCACAGTAAGTCTCAGCCTTATGGTATGAGGGCGGGTGCACTTCCAACTGAACCACAACTGATTCAGTAATAAATTACTTCTTAACATGTAGCCACCGTTGCAAGTAGAGGGTGTGTGCCACGACATTTGTGCACACCAAGATCCCACAAACATTAGTGTGTGATGACTGGATTATCTATCTCGGTGATGTCATTCATGGAATTTCACACACACTGGGAACAACCCCTTGCTCAGAGTCATACAGCATAGAAACAGACCCTTTGGTCCAATCAGTCCATACCGAACGTAATCCCAAACTACACTAGTCCCATCTGCCAGCTCTTGGCCTATATCCCTCTAAAACTTGCCTAATCAAGTATCTATCCAAAATGTCTTTTAAATGTTGTGCCCACATCCACCACTTTCTCAGGAAGTTCATTCCATACGTGAACCAAACTCTCTGTAAAATATTTGCCCCCCACCCCGCCGTCTTTTTTAAATCTCTCTCCTCTCTCACCTTAGAAAGGTGTCCCCTCGTCTTGATTTTCCCCATCCTAGGGAAAAGACTATTCGTTAACGTTGAGCCATGGGCTCTTGTATGTATATTTCTGACTAATGTACCTTTGCATCAAAGTGTAATTAATTTCCTGTGAAGGTCTTTGGGCCGTCTTTGTTCAAAGTTTCTTCTTGCCTTTTGTTTATTCCGAGCCTGATCGACAGCTTGTCCTCGTGGGAGACAGCAGTTTGCTGATGGTGATTCAGGGAGATGAGGCAGTGCTGTCTGTCTGTGAACTGCTGCCTGAAGTAGATGAGTCAGATTTGAAAATATTTCACGAAAGCACACCGTCCGCAATTCAATTGACAGGGTTTAAGCCGAGCCGCGAGTCTGTTCCTGCTCAGTGTGTCCAGGTGGATGAATAACAAACCCGTAAGAAGTCTTCTGTCATGAGTTAGGAATCCCAGCGATCTGATGTTTAAAGGGGTGTTTGTACTCTCCTTGTACAGCATTGGGCAGTGGTGCAATGTCACTATGTTCCAGCAGGAAAAGGCAGTCAATTCAATTGTACGGTGACCACACCATTAATTTAAAATTGAAATCATAAATTGCTCTTTTTCTGTTTCTTGAGCCCAAGCTCGACCTTGACTTGTTAAACAGCTGGAAGGAGAGAATTGGGTGTCCACAGTTTATCAATGACTACACCCCTGGGCCAGTATAGAGGACTGCCCTCTACAGCAGATACCCCTGGCTTGACCAGTTAATTCTCCTACTGTCTTCCAGCTGTGGTTGCACTCTCCCCTTAGCCTCACCGGGTTATATGAGTTCAGGCCCTGTTGCTGGGCCAAAAACCTGAATGCACCATCCAGCCTGACCCTCCAGTGTGGGACTGAGAAACATAGTCTTTTGTGTGATGCATTAAACTGAATCCTCATCCACCTCCTTAGGTGAACACAGATGATGACACAGGAATTATCGCAGCCGAGAAAGGGAATTTCCGTCTTGTATCCCAGCCGCTATTTATTTTTTATCAACATTTGTAAAACGGATTGTTAGGCCAATTAAGTTCGTTTTTTTTGTGGGATTGCACATATGGGCTGTCACGTTTCCCTGATTAAAGCAGCAACTGCATTTCAAAGCAGCATGGCATTGGGTGTTAAGCGCTGATGAATATAAACAGGAAAGATCTGCATTTGTACACCTCTTTTATACAGCCACTGATCTCCCAGCACATTGTGGTCAATGAAACACTTGCTGAAAGACAGGGACAGTGCAATGGAGGAAATACAACAGGCAATGTGCGCACAATGCAAATGTGATAAAGACCAGATAATGTCATGTTGATTGAGGGGTAAATATTGACTAGGATGCCAGGAATAGCTTGTCTGCTCTGATTGGAAATGTTGCCATGGGAATGTTTACATCCATCTGAGCAGGTAGATGGGAGCCTCATTTAATATCTCACTCGAACAGTCTCTCTGACAGTGCAACTTCCTACTGGCACTGTACTGGAGGGTCAGTCTTGATTCTTGTAAGCAAGTGGTGAGCATGCAGTCAGCTGAGCCCTGGCTGAGGCATGGCAATGCAAGCCTGAGGAGATGTTGTCTTTTGAATAAACTAAACTGAATCCTCATCAAAATTCTTATGTGGACACAGGCGATGACTTGGGAAATCTGGAAGGAAAGAGTGAAATAGCAATGCAGGTCTTTAGTCTTCATTCGGACCAGTCTGGATGCTTGTTGTAACTAACAGTATAGATTGGACTTCACAAATGGGCACGTTTATATTCTAGTTAAAGTTTAAGTAGTAATATTTGGACTCCTTGGGCATTGTCTGTCTACTGCAGGCAACTCTGCTGACCCCTTAATGCGGATCTATCAAAATGAGGAAGGACGGAGCCAATTAGGGAGATACTTACTGAGGGTGTTTAAAAGACTGAGGGCCTTTAATAATTGGAGCAAAACGAGAGTGAGGCAGACATGTTTTTACTCAACAAGAGCACTTTGAACAGAAACAGTGGGGAAGGCTGAATCTGTAATAGCTTTTAAAAGGAAGAATTTGAATAATAAAAGTCTCATGGCTAAGGGAAGTTGGGAAGAGGGACTGGGATGCTACGATTGGCAAGTAGAGACAAGGGCCGAATGGCCTGCATCTGCTGCTATTCCCTATCACGTCTGTTTTGCTATTCGACAAAAGCGTGGCTGTTCTTTCTCAATGCCATTTTTGCACTTTGTTCCCACATCTTTGATATATTTAATATCTAGAAATCCATCAATCTCTTACCTGAATGTAATCCATGTGTCACTCTGAGACGGTGTCCCCTGGTTCTGGACTGCACAGACTGGGGAGAGATCCTGTCACAACCCTGTAAGAATCTTTCATGTCTTAGTGAGATCACACCTCATTCTTAACTCGAGAGAGTACAGATGCCGTCTGCCAATTTCTCCTCCCAGGACAAACCCACTACCCCAGCAATCAGTCCTGTGAACCTTTGTTGAACTCACTCAATGGCAAACTCAGGAAACTAAAGCAGTGCACTATATTTGAGGTGTGATCTTACCAAGGTTCTATACAACTGTAGTTGAGCATTGTTACTGCTCTCCTTCAATCCTCTTGTGCCATTTTCCTTCCTAATTCCTTGCTGCACCTTTTATGTTAATTCTCAGTGATACATGATCAAAGTTACCCAGCTCCCTTTGGACAACAACACTTTCCAATCTCTCTCTCTTGCAGGAATGCATTTCTGATTTTCCTACCGAGTTAAACTTCACATCTGTCCCCGCTACCTTTCTGCTCTCTCCTCCTGGTGGTGCAGAACTCCAACATTCTAGGATCTGTTGAGCAATGGCTTGTTTACAGACTTGTAGTCGGGCATTTTTTTTAGGCTGCTGTTTTTCTGATGTCTATCAGAGCTTAGATATCAGCTAAAGCAAGTGAGGTAGGATGTAGTCAGGTTGCAGCTTGTAGAGTGGAATTTGAAGTAGTTTACATTGAGACAGCACAAGCTGAGACAGCAGTATAATGGTGTTCCTTTTCTCCAGTCACTATCCTAGCGTGCGGTTCGGAGGTGCCTGGGGGCTGTGGTTTTTCAACAGTGTGGTGAGATTTTCCTTCAGACAGTTGTCAATGTGGTGCACAGGAGAGGGGAGGATGGTGTGATATTTTCAAGCAAGCGTGAGAGACCTAAACAAACAGTATTTAGCTAACTAAGCTCTTATCTGCTGTGGAGCAGATCCTATTGAGGTGAACTCTCAAGGTGTTGGAAGTAAGTGTGTTCACCTCAGTGGCTATGGTTCTTCAGATCCTGGACAAAAAGCAAGGGGTAAACTAGCCAGTCTTTCCTCTGCTAATTACTGTCAGGAAGTACAGTGTTAGATCTACATGTTATTTTTACAGACAACAGAGTAGAATTTGTCTTATTTGCTGTTCCCATCATTACCTCATGAAGTCCCTGCACTGCATGCTGTATTTTGGGACAATTTAAGCATGGGCTCTCTGCTTTCAAAGCAATCACTGCACCAATCAAACTAATTCAAGCCCAGGGCTTTGTAAGTTACTGTAGCTGCCTAAAACTTTCCAAATTATTTTCCAATGTCACTCCATTTTAACACTTCCAAAATAAATACATCCCCAGATATCGTCAAGAACAGAACTGCAGTAAGCTGCATTGGAATATTCCGTAAGTAATTATGAATTTACATCAAGGTAAAAGTATAAAATTCTTGTTTTCAGAAGTATTTTGTAAAACTGTTATTGTTTAATGTACTCATCAGTCTATTGAATTTCCTGAGCTGTTCCAGTCAGGAATTCAGCTTGATGAAGAAGCAGTTTGGTAAGAGAGTTTGGGGTCTTCTGCTAGCTGATGTTGGAGCCCAAATCATCCGATAGGACCAAGGTAGTGGAATTGGCACTGACAGTGGATGTATTGATGCCAGTTTCATGAATTGAATGGAATTGAATTTATTGTCACATGTCAGTGAAAAGCTTTGCCTTGCGAGCAATACAGGCAGATCAGAGTTAAGTATCACAGGTAAGTAAATAATAGGTAAACAGCGGCAAAAACAAAAACACAGGTACAGGTGAATGTTAAGAGTTTATGAGTCTATTCAGTATTCTAACCATAGGGTAGAAACTGTTTTGAAACCGGCTGGTGCGTGTGTTCAGGCTTCTGTACTTTCTCCCTGGGGCCTGTGGTACTCTCTCAAAATCTTTTGGAATTTAACTTTGTAAGGATGGTGTGTAAATAGAGGCACTTTAAACTCATTGACTGACAGCACAGTGACAAGTAATGCCTGGGCCTTTAGTTCTATTAGTCAGCCTGATAGTCTAGTGCAGTCTTATCATGGAGTTCTGCATGGGGAAGTGTCATCTTTCAGATCAGACACTAAACCCAGACCCTGTCTGCTCTGAAGGGTGAACAGAACATTTCCTATGGCACTAGCTCAGAGAACAGGGATGTTCTCCCCATTGTCTTTGATCCATATCTATCTTTCACATTATCCCAGTGATTTTTCTGAGACTTTGGTACGGATTGGTTGCCGTGCCTTTTTGTTTTATGGACAAATTCCTCAGGAACTATTTGATTATCTCAAACATTATGGAGCATCCTGTGTTAATGAAAGATGCAACTTGTTTCTGTGATTTGCTCTTTGTCTTTCTTTCTGTTTTGCTTCCTGTCACCGTTTCTCTCTTTTCTTTGCTTAATGCTGCCCTTTCTTTATCCCGCTGTTCTGTTTCTCCTCTGCCCTCCCTCGTGCTCGCTATAGCTCTGAAAGCCGTCGTGACGGTGAGGTAATGGGAAATGGCCAAACTCCCTGTCCCTCTGTCTGTCTCTCTTGTCTCTCTCCTGCTCTCAAAGAAAAGCACAGAGTATTCAAGCACTCCTGTGTCGGCCTAGTTCCCAGCTCCTCTGGCTGACAGTTCAACCTTTGAGGACAGAGCTGGGGCTGTGAGAAGCTCCTGGGAGAACAATGGCCAGCATTTATCCAGCTCATCGCAGCTCCCGACTTTGTCTCCAAGCTCAAATCCAGGGAAGAGAGTATCAAAAGGCATCAAAATAGAATCCGGCAGGGAGGGGCCAAGGCCTGTGAGTGACAGCAATGGAACTGTCTTCCCCCTGTACCCAACTCTGAATTTAATGAGGGGTTAAAAGGAAAAAAAATTGATCAACATCTCTGAAATCATGTTAAACTTTTGTACAACAAGACCACAAGGGCAAAATAGTTTATTCATCAGGTGACCAAATGGTTTCAACCTGGAGCGACCTTGAAAAGGAATTGACTTTTAGAAGCAGGAAAAGGATTTCATTCAAACTCTGCTCACAACCTGGCCTCTCTTTGTCCAGGTCTCTCAGTTAAGGAGGAGGGCAGCTCCTTTACCAATTTACTGCTGGACGAGCTGACGATCTTTGCTGTTGAGGTTGTACTGGACATTGGTGAGGGCTCTTCTGGGATACTGTGTCAAGTTCTGGTTGCCCAGTTATAGGAAGGATATTATTAAGCCAGAGAGGGTTCAGAAGAGATTTACCAGGATGTTGCCAGGTATGGAAGGTTTGAGTTATAAAGACAGGCTGGGATTTAAAAACTGAGGAGAGTCAGAGTTGAAAAACGCAGCGCTGGAAAGGCGCAGCAGGTCAGGCAGCATCCGAGGAGCAGGAGAGTTGATGTTTCGAGTGTTTATCAGGAATGTTGGGGGGAGGGGAGGAGGGTCAAGGGGGCTGAGAGATAAATAGGAGGATGGAGGTAAGGCTGGGGCAAGGTAGCTGGGAAGGCGATATGAAGATGCAGGAAATGAGGTGATTGTGATAGGTCGGTGGGGAGGGTGGAGTGTATAGGTGGGAAGGAAGATGGACAAGTCAAGAGGATGCTGCCGAGTTGGAGGATTAGATCTGGGATGAGGGTGGGTTGATTTGGAAACTAGTGGAGTTGACGTTGATGCCATGTGGTTGCAGCTTTCCGAGGTGGAAGATGAGGTGTTCTACCTCCAGTCGCCAGGTGGCTTGGATTTGGCGGTGGAGGAGACCCAGGACTTACATACCCTTGGTGGATTGGAAAGGGAAAGTTGAAGTGGTCAGCCACAGGACGGTGGGGTTGTTTGATGCACATGTTCCAGAGATGTGCCCTGAAATGGTCTGAGTGGGCATCCTGTCTCTCTCAATGTAGAGAAGACCACATCAAGAGCAACAGACACTGCAGATGAGTTGTTTTGATGTGCAGGAAAATCTCTGCCAGATGTGGAAGGATCCTTTGGGGCTTTGGATGGAGGTGAGGGGGTGAGGTGTGGGCACAGGTTTTACACCTCTCGCAAGGGAAGGTGCTGGGGTTGTAGGGTGGGCTGGTGGAGGGCATGGACCTAGCAAGGGAGTGGTCTCTGTGGAATGCAGATAGGGATGGGGAGGGAAATATACATGAGGTGGGGTCTGAGTGTAGGTGGCGGAAATGGTGGAGGATAATGCTCTGGAGATGGAGACGGGAGGGAGGTGTCCGAGATAGTCCAGGTGGACTTAAGGTCAGGGTGGAAGGTGTTAGTTAAGTTGATGAACTGTTCAACCTCCTCATGGGAGTACGCAGTGGCACTGATACAGTCTGCAATGTAATGGAGGAAAAGGTGGGGGATGGTGCTGGTGGGACTGGGACTTATTTCACCTTATATCGAAGGTTGAGAGGTGACCTTATAGAGGTTCATAAAATGATGAGGGGCATGGATAGGGTTAATGGTAGTTGTCTTTTCTCTATGGTAGGGAATTTCAAGACTATGGGGCATATTTTTATGGTGAGAGGAGAGAGATTTAAAAATGAAGAAGGGCAAATTGTTTGCAGGAGGGGTTCGCGTGTGGAATGAACTTCGAGAGGAAGTGGTGGGTGTGGGTACACGCCCTTATTTGGTTAAGGACATGAATAGGAAAGGTTTGGAGGAATATGAGCCAGGAGGGGCAGGTGGGACTAGTTTAGTTTGGGATTATGTTTGGCATGGATGGGTGAGACAGAAGGGTCTGTTTCTGTGCTGTATGACTCTGTGACTCAACAAAGTTATTTCTTTAGTGAATGCAGATGGTTTGAGGTGATCCCAGTTAATCAGTAGAGAGGCCATTGTGCATAAATGTTTTCACTGGAGTCCAGTGCTCGAGGTCAGCTGTCCCAGGGCCCTAACTTGTCCTGAGCGTGTTTAACAAGGATGACTCTCCCTGTGGAAGATCAAAGTGTGCCGTTCAACAGATGGGCCTTGTCATAAGGAACTTATTGGTGATTTTTTGTGTCCCCCATTCCTTGATCCAAAGGATGTCTGCTGGTGGATCTTGCCAAGGGAGGTTGCTTTATCTGGGACACTAGTTAGATGGGTTTGCAGGTCATCCTGAGGGAGTAGGTGAGGTGCACTAATGGTTTTTCAGTGTACTTGTCGGGTGTGGGAAGCACTTGCTGGGTCAGTATTCATTACCCATCCCTAGTGAGCTGCTTTCTTGAACCGCTGCAGTCCATGTGCTGTAGGTTGACCCACCATATTGTTAAGGAGGGGATTTCCTGGTTTCACACAACTTGTGGATTTTTGTCAGTCAGTGAACATGTGGGGAGCGATGCCTGAAAACCCAGGAAGCCGGGAGATGGGTGTTGGAGTGGAGGATGCCAGTCATTGACAGTGTAACTGACTGTGCGTGAAATGATCTTTGACAGACAGGGTCACAGTGCTCTGCTGGGGAATAGGATTGGACAAGTGCTGAGGTCTGTCTGGCAGTGGCCAACGTGTACACAGCAAGTTTGTTTAGTGGCTTCTGATTTTGATTTCTGCTGCTGATTTCTTCAGATGTTCCAGAAGGCTTTGGTTTATGGTGGCAGAGTGGAAATGGGGGTGGGGGAATGTGCTGTGTGTGTACCACCTCTAATTGATACAAGGGGGTCACAGAAGCAGACCTCCTGCCCAACAATGCTGGGTCACTGCTGGGCGTTGGCTGCAGCTGTCTTCTGACTGGAGGGGTAGTGGATTGGAGCAGCCCTCAGGCATTCGAGGTAGGAGAGAGAATGTCCTCAGCAGCCTAGAGAGGGAAAATCAGTCTCTTCCGTGAATTTATTTTTGGAGTGATTTTGTGAGTAAGGCCATAAAAATAGGAACAGGAGCAGGCCATTTAGCCCCTTAAATCTGCTCCAACATTCCTCATGCCTACTTTCCTGGCCTTTCCCATAACCCTGATTCACCAACTGATCAGTCATAAATATACACAAGGAGCCTGCCCCCACAGCTCTCTGTGCTAAGGATTTCCAAAGACGCTTAACCCTCTGAGAGAAGACATTCCTTCTCATCTCAGTATTAAATTGGTACCCCTTTACTCTGAGACTGCGCCATCTGGTTTTAGCCTCTCCCACGGGGAGAAACATTCTCTCAGTATTTACGCCGTTACAATACCTCGATGTTTTAATGTGGTGACCTCTAATTCTTCTTAACTCCAGTGAGTAGAGTCCCAACCTGTTTAGCCTTTACACCTAAGACAGACTGTCCAAACTGGGGATTATCCGAATGAGCCTTCTCTGAACTGCCTCCAGTGAAATGATGGGGCGGCATGGTGGCTCAGTGGTTAGCACTGCAGTCTTGCAGCCACCAGGGACCCTGGTCCAATTCCAGCCTCGTTCGACTGTCTGTGTGGACTTTGCACCCCGTGTCTGCATGGGTTTTTTCCGGGTGCTCCGGTTTCCTCCCACAGCCCAAAGATGTGCAGGTTAGGTGAACTGACTATGCTAAATTGCCCATAGTGTTAGGTGCATTTGTCAGGGGTAAATGTAGGAGATTGGGTCTGGGTGGGTTACTCTTCGGAGGGTCGGTGTGGACTTGTTGGGGCCGGAGTGCCTGTTTCCACACTGTAGGGAATCTAATCTCATCGCCTTCCTGCCCGAAACATCGATTTTCCTGCTCCTCGGATGCTGCCTGACCCGCTGTGCTTTTACTGCACCACTCTAACCTTGACGCTTTCGTCCAGTGAAAGTATATCTTCCCTTAAATAAGGGGAAGGAAATTGCTCACAGTGCTCCAGATGTGGTCTTACCAGCACCTTGTACAGTTGCAGTAAGACTTCCCTGTCTTTATATTCCAACCCCTTTGGAATAAGGGCCAGTACTCCATTCATCTTCCTGATTACCTGTGTGCGAGCTCTGTGTTTCACTTACAATTATCCCCAAGTCCTTTTGTGTTGCAGCTTTCTGCAGGTCTTCTCCGTTTAAATAGTATTCTGTTCTTTAGTTCTCCCTTCCAAAATGAATAACTTCACATTTTCCCACATTATGCTCCGTTTGCCAACCTTTTGCCCACTGCCTGAACCTCCCCGGATGCTGCCTGAACTGCTGTGCTTTTCCAGCACCATTCTAATCTAAACTCTGTCAAGATCTCTTCAGAAGAGTAAGCTAATGTGGAAGACTCTCTGGCTCCTGGTTCTTCCTCTGTCCATGGGTGTTTACCAAACTGACATGGTCCTTCATGTAGACGTACAATTCCAGATGTACAATGGATCAATGTTCACATCTACATCTGCATCCGTCGCCAGGGGCCACTGGGAAAACACGTGATCCCATCAAGAGACAGAATTCCGAAGGATTCGGAAACAGCCCACTTTGCTCCCCCCCTCCTCCCACCTCCTCCAGCCTCAGGAGAGCTGGTCTCATCACTGGGCAACCGCCTGGCTGTAGGCCAATGGGGAATAGCCTCTGAATCTTTCACCTTAATGTTGAGGGGCTATTGTCCAAGCGACACATCAGTAAAAACCTGGCATCTTGCTGGTTTGACATTAAATAGTTCATTTGCCTGCTGATGCAGTGGGGAAGCTTAATCATTATTAATTAAACATACAAATTAGGAGCCCCGTTCATTTATCTCAATGTCATATTCCTGCTTTCTCCTCGGTCTCCTTGATGTCAAAAAATGTAACTATCTTTTTCTTAAATACATTCAGTGACTTGGCTCCACAGGCTACTCTGGTAGTGAATTCACAGGGTCATTATGCTTTGAGTAGAGAAACTTCTCATCTCAGTCCGAAATGGTCTACCCCATGTTCTGAGATGATTGTCCCTGGTTCCAGACTTCTCCAACCAGGAAAAACATCCTCACTGCATCTAGTCCGTGCAGCTTTGTTAGAAATGCTATACAGTTCAATCAACCCCCCTCCTCTCATCCTTCTAAGCTCTCGTGAATACAGGCCCGGTCAAATCAATCTCTCCTCAGACCTGCCATCTTTGGAATTAGCCTAGTAATCCTCTGCCAGACTCCCTCAAAGAAAGTCTATCCTTTCTTAGGCACTATTTTGGGTATGTGTGTTGTGAAGGGCTTATGTCGGTTTGGGTAAACGTGTACGTGTACAGATTTTTGATTTGTGTATACAAACGTGTGTGACTCTGTCATAAATGTACGTGTGAGAATGGGTGAGTGTGTTGAGAGTGCTCGCGAGTGTGCGTGCACGCGCACACATTATGTGATTGTGTGTCCTGATGAAGGGCTTATGCCCAAATTGTCAATTCTCCTGCTCCTCGGATGCTGCCTGGCCTGCTGTGTCTTTCCAGCACCACACTCTCAACTATCTGTGTTGTGTGTGTGAGTGTGCATCATGTATGCATGTGAGTTGTGTGTATTTGTGAGTGTGTCTGTACATAAGTGTGTTGTATGTACAAACGTGTGTATTTGATTTGATTTGATTTATTATTGTCCCGTGTACTGACTACAGTGAAAAGTGCTATCTTATGTGCTTTACAGGCAGATCGTACCATACAAGTGAATCAGGGTAACAGAACAGAGTGCAGGATACAGTGTTACAGCTGCCAAGAGGTGCAGAGAGAGAGATCAACATTAACATTAAAGAGACTCCATTCAAACTTCTGATCAGTGGGGAAGAAGCTGTTTTTCAATCTCTGTACATGTGTACAAACTTTTGATTTGTGTATACAAATGTCATATGTGTGTGACTGTGTCATATATGTACGTGTGAGAGAGAGTGCGTGTATTGAGTGCACGTGAGTGTGTGTGTGTGTACTCACATATGGGTGTGTGCCTGTGTGTTACTCATTAACCAACTCAGAATTATGAAGCAAATAACTGCTTTAGGGTGAGAGAGGGGATTAAATAAAAATGTTGTCGGAAGGGACGATAATGCTGTGCAGCCCTGTACCGCCCACTCCCCTCTAACAGCCTCGATGTAGTAGCTGGACTCCGTGTGCTCGCGCTATAAGAACACAGGCACAAACATAGTCAGAGTAGTGAGACAGGCAGTAGGGATGGAATCCCACCATGCCCTGGACTTGCTGATGGTCACGTCAGCTAGGACCAGGAGTAGGTCCACGAGGACACCCTTTGACCTGCCATCTGTGTGTTTTACCAAGAGGCTACGCTTGTTTTAATGACGAGGTGTAGTTTGTCACATGGCAACTATAGGTGCAAGTTACTTTGGCCTGTGAGGCATCATGACTGGGATTAACAGGAGCTGAAGATGACAGCGCTGACCCCAATGGGGCTCCTGCACAGACAGCCATAAAGCTGTCCAGATGTTCCGCGTCAGTTGGTGTACGCTGACACATTCAACTCACCGGTGAGTGAGCTAACTTCCAGTTCAGTGTTGGGATTGGACTGTTATCTCTCTTCCACTCTGGTTACTTCTCATATTAAAGGCTAATGTGAGATAAAGCCGTGATCACAATGAAGACAGGCCGTGCAAGGCCTGTGTGCCCTAGGCCTGAGCCCCTGGGGGTAGGGATGGGGATGTGTGGGGAAACTGTAAAGAGATGGAGCTCAGTGCTGCGGGGGAGACTGATTACATGGAGGAATTAGATTTGTCCCTAGCGGGACGTTGATGACTGGCAAGTTAGAGGGAACCTGGCTGCTCCACTCTCCATCCCAGGACCATGTCACATCGTCAGAGCTGAGTGCAGGCTCCAGCATTAACCCTTTCATGAGCATTGTTTTATACAGTGCATAGAAAGTCCCGGGTCACAGGCAGAGCCCAGTCCTAACCAGTCAGCAGGAATATTTAAGGCAAAATGTTTATACACCATTATTGCAGCAGAGTAACACGGCTGTACTGCCTTTGTGAGATGTTGGAAGTCAGGGGAGCTAGACATCGCCTCATGGTTGGTAAGCACTGAAGCAACAAAAAAATAACTGCGCTGTTGTCATGCCCCCTCAGGTTACAACAGGCCACTGGTAAGGACTGGAGGGTTTGAGTTACAAAGAGAGCTGGATAGGCTGGGCCAGATTTCGCTGGAGCATAGGAGGAGGTAATGGTCTACAGCAGGACCATTTACAGGACTGTTAATCCAGATACCCAGGTGATGTTCTGGGGTTCTGCGGAGATGGTGGAATTTGAATTCAGTAGATATTTGGAAGGAAGAGTCCATGATGACCATGAAACCATTGTCGATTCTTGGGAAATGCTGCTAGGTTCAGTAATGCCTTTGGGGGAAGGAAGCTGCTGTCCTTACCCAGTCTGCCTAAATGTAACTCCAGACCCACAGTGATGCGGTTGCGTCTTAACTGCCCTCTGTGGGCAATTAGGGATGGGCAATAACTGCTGGCTTAGCCAGGGATACCCTCATCCCGTAAATGAATAAGGAGAAAAAGGCTGAGGGGTGACCTTACAGCTGTTTAAAACGTCATGAGGGGAATAGTTAAGGTGAATAGCAGAGGCTAGGGTCCCTGAGGGTAGGGGAGTTCTGATCACAAGGGCATAATTTTAAGAGAAGGGCAAAGGTTTAAAGGGGGCCTGAGGGGCAACCTTTTCATGCAGAGGGTGGTGTATGTCTGGATTGAGCGGTCGGAGGAGGTGGAAGAGGTGGGTTCAGGCAGGGACATGGATTTGGAAAGGTTTAGAGGGAGATGGACCAAATGCAGGCAGATGGAACGAGTTTGAGTTTGGGAAACTTCGTCAGCATGGACTGGTTGGACTGAAGGGTCAGTTTCCTTGCTGTACAACTCAATAACTCCTGTAATATTGAGGCCTCCTTTAAAGCCCTGTGGGTCAGCACCCCATGCTGCTGCGTCAGCACAAACACTAGACATCAGAGTGCAGGCAAGTCCACAGTTGAAGGGGAACCCTTGAGAGATGGGAACCCGACCTATTTTATCCCACCGTCTGGCAGGGAATGTGCCAAAACTTCCCACCCATACCTGCCCGCCCCTCACACACCAGAATGTCCAGCCTTCTGTTTCTCAGGCAACAGGTAAATACTGTTCATTTGGTTGGAGCATCAGTGTGGAGTTGCCTTATCAACACAAACAAATTCTTGTCTATCGCCTGCCAGAGATAAGAGGCCCAAAGGGCTTGGCAAGAGACTAAACTCGGGGCTTGTTGCAACAACATGATAAGGATCAAGAATCAGCGCTCTTGTAAAACACTTCTCGTCCTTTATCCAAAGGCAGGGATAAGAACAGACACGACTCGGGAGACGGAAAAGTCGGTGGGATAATTGCCTGTTACAACCTGTGGTTACAATTAAGTTAAGATAAAACACGAACCCTTAAAGAGAGGTTGATTTATAATCAGGCAGGAACCACAGAGTTGGGCTGGATGGGAGCGTAGTAATTAAAGTTTGGATGAAACGTGCATGCTGGAGTCTTTTGGCTGGCTGCCAAGATGTCATAAAGGGTGCCTTCTGTGAGATCTTTAGACTTGTGGCTTTTGTGGCTTACAGAGGGTGTGAATGATGGGCTTTTTATTTGCTGTGTTTCTCTGTCGATATGGTGTGCTGGTTGGGACTGTGGATTAGATAAGAAAGGAAATAATAGAAAACAGGTGCAGAGTGTCAGGTTAATATCAGCACCTTTACTGTCACAGTGAGCAGGTACATGTTAGCTTGGTTGGATCAGTGCTGCAAATGTGTTGCTGGTCAAAGCACAGCAGGCCAGGCAGCATCTCAGGAATAGAGAATTCGACGTTTCGAGCATAAGCCCTTCATCAGGAATAAGAGAGAGAGAGCCAAGCAGGCTAAGATAAAAGGTAGGGAGGAGGGACTAGGGGGAGGGGCGATGGAGGTGGGATAGGTGGAAGGAGGTATGACCTGGGGGGTGCAGTGAGAGAGGGACTCACTGAAATCCTTGTAGAGGGAGGAAGAGAGCTTCTTCAAGGAAGGCATCCTTGTAAGAGGATTCGCAGTAGGTTAGATCAGTGCCTAGCACGTAACTCAGAACGATGCCAGCATAGAATCACAGAGATGGACAGCACGGAAACAGACCCTTCAGTCCAACTTGTCCATGCTGAGTAGATATCCTAAATTAATCTCGTCCCATTTGTCAGCATTTGGCCCCTATCCTGATAAACCCTTCCTTCCTATTCATATACCCATCCAGATGTCTTTTAAATGTTGTAACTATACCAACCTCCATTACTTCCTCTGGCAGCTCATTCAATACACGCACCACTCTCTGCGTTGAAAACTTGCCCCTTAGGTCCCTGATAAATCTTTTCCCTTCTCACTCTAAACCTATGTCCTCTAGTTTTGGGTTCCCCTATCCTGTGAAAAAGATCTTATCTCCTCACCCTGTCCATGTCCCTAATGATTTTATAAACCTCTGTAAGGTCACCCCTCAGCCTCTGACGCTCCAGGGAAAACAGCCCCAGCCTATTCAACCTCTCCCTATAGCTCAAATCCTCCAACCCTAGCAACATCTTTGTAAATCTTTTCTGAACCCTTTCAAGTTTCACAACATCCTTCCTATGGTAGGGAGACCAGCATTGAATGCAGTATTTCAACAGTGGCTTCACCAATGTCCTGTACAGCCGCAATGTGACCCCTCAACTCCTGTACTCAGTGCACTGGCCAATAAAGGCAGCTGTACCAAACACCACCTTCACTATCCTGTCTACCTGTGACTCCACTCTCAAGGAACTATGAACCTGCACTCCAACCTGCCGCACAGGATTCTGGTGGTCTTCAGCCTGTCTCCTCATGTTTCAAATCACTGCCAAAGGAAATGCCTCAGGGTGGCTCTACAGTAGACAATGAGCCAAGGCACTGCCTTCTGGTCGTGGGATCATGGAGAGGAACATGAAGACATTTCACATCCAAGTGGTCGGATAGAACTTGAGTCAAAGAGGGGCCATGAGGGGGTGGACATGGTGATGGACAGGATTTGGAGGAAGAAGGTAGAGAATTTGAAGAGTTGGAGTTAATAGGGAGTAATCAGGCCACAGACTGATTTGAAGAGACAGTGGGAAATTTTAAAATCCAAGTGTTTGGTGACTAGGAAATCTCTGCAGGGGTTGAGTGAGATACACTGTGAGGTCGGGTATCCATTCCACAGGACTTTATTTTTCTTCTGTGACAACAGAAAGCTGCGATCAGCTGGTTTGAATTCCAAAGCTGCATTGTTTCCGTGGCTTGTGTAGTCCATCGGAGATTGTGATAGGGAGGAGTCACCTGAAAGAAACCAGCAGCAGCATGGGAAGGAGGTTTGGCCTGGCTGTTCCTGGTCTTTTCCCAAGCTCATCAAGGCATCCAGTTGGATTTGGAATAAGGTCACTTTGTTTCCACAGCTCCACCTGACTGATCAGTTCAAACATTTCTTTCTCTTGAAAGAGTAAAGACGATTCTCTTAATATCTATTTATGTTTTCCTTGCACTAATATCTATTGATATCCTTTGAAGTAATCGTCTTAGTTTCTCTTTCACACACCTTTTAACATGCTCTGTAATTTGGCGCCATTCCCTTGTTCAATCACCTTCTTTCGACACAGCTGCTTTTCCCTATTGTTCCAACTCCTTGAAGCTCTCCGTTCAGATGGAGGGAGTGCCTTTAGTTAGGGCCTTATTAAAAAGGGTGATCTCTAGAATAGGTCGCCATTTGATGATGTTACGTTGGCCCTTCCTTGGTAAAAATGTGGAGGGTGGGACCGTGGTTAAAAACGTTATGGCTGGCAAAACATATCCCCAACATGTTTCATCTGTGGGGGTTCACTGGAGAGAAATTTAGGGATGGCCATTGAGCTTACCAGCACCATCAGCACCTTGTGAGAGAGTAAGTTTAGGCTTGGCTCCTACAGTGCAATTGGGCGAGCTGCTATAGGGAATGGAGAAGGGAAATCCCAATGGGGTTGTGTAGGTAATTGTGGCAGTACCTCGGCCCAATAACCAGGATCTGGAGCTTTAGGGGTGTCATCCTGCTGTGCTCAGGCTGGTGGGAGCAGGGGGTTCTGAGCCGAGGTAGGAGAGGTTCCTGGGCCAAGGGAGGAGGGGGCCCTGGGTCGGAGGGTACAAAAGAGTTCTGAGCCAGGGGAGGCAATATGGACCATGTTTTCTGTGCCTGGACTATAATTTCAGCAAAGCTTTTGATATTCATTCATTCCTGCACTGTGGGAGTTCAGCAGTGTAAAAAGTGGATCAGGGGCTGGGAGAGGGGCAAAGAAATTTGCTTTCATTTGAAATAAAGTCTTCTGTTGTTTATATGTAGCACGTGTGAAATTAATACTTTTTGAGCGCTGTTGGAAATGTGTGGGGACTGGGGGAGGGAGGCAGTGGGATTGAAACTCTCACAGCCCTGCCATCGGATTAATGGCAGAGTGTAGTCAGGGAGCTGTCTGTTTATCCTGTTTCCTCCATGTCCCAGGTCACCTATTCCATTGCTCGCCCCTCTCCAGAATCAATACTGTGGCTCCAAGAACAGCTCAAAAGTTGGGAATCCCGCAGTGAGTAACTCACCTGACTCTCCAAAGCCTGCCCACCATCTATAAGGCACAAGTCAGGAGTGTGATGGAATACTCCCCACTTGCCTGGATGGGTGCAGTTCCAAAATCACTCCAGTTTGAAATCATACAGAATAAAGCAGCCCATCTGGCACCTTCAACATCCACTCTCTCCACTCAGTAGCAACAACATATGCCACTGACCAGAAGCAATGCCAACACCTGCCCAGGTTCCTTTGACTACCCCTTCCAAATCTAAAGCCTTTTCCTCAGATGGGCAAGGGCAGCAGACGCAAGTTCCCTTCGACGTCACACTTCATCCTGATTTGGAACCACGTTCCCCCTCCCTTCCCTGGCACGAGGTGCAAATCCCTGAATCGCTAGCTAGCAGTACGTACCTAACCGCCATTGAATGCAGCAGTTCGAGAAGGCAGCTCACCATCACTTTATTTAGGGCAATTCGGGATGAGCAGAAAATGCAGGCCCTGTGAACAAAGCCCATAACCCGTGACAGTTTGCTTTTTTCAACCTAACAAATAGGAAATGCCTGTATTGATTTCTTCCAGATTTTTGATTTCTCCCTTCCTGCACCTCATTGTCTTTTATCTGTTTCTCTCCTGCTTTTACTCTTATCTCTTTCTTTATTTCTTCACCGGGTCTCATCTTCATTTACTGATATTAGTTCATTTAGTTTCTCTGTTGCTGTTTGGACGGAGCTATCTGTCCTGCAGGTCTCTGAGCTCTATCCCAGAGCATGCAGGACTCGGTGTCTGTCTCCTTTGTGGCTGTAGATTCATTTTACATTGGCCCAAAGAGGGGATCCTTTAATGTGGGAAACAGCCAAGATTGGAGCAGAGGGAACAGTCATCCCCACACTGAGCCGGGGCGGGCTCACTCACAGAGTAAGGCACTGCGGCCTACACGTAGAGAAACAGCATCCTGGTGGTGAGTTCAATCCATTGGTATCCCGATCTCTCCTGAGAAGTGGTAGGTGAACAGCTAAAAAGCCCAAAGCTACTTTCCCACAAATTGGACAGGGTCCAGATGGTGTGGTCACCCCTCTGAACGTAGAACTGAATTGTACAGCACAGGATCAATGAGCAGATGGGCACACGTGTTCATGCCCTCACATGTTCCAAGTGTGTACGGTTTTGGAGATACAGAGCTGTCAGATTCTGTGATTTGTTGCTCGCTTATTCCCGCCTCTTGTGAGTTGCTGGCGATCTCGATCTTTATCGCAAGACAGGTTGTTTTCATTCTGAGCTTGGTGCAGTGTGTCAGCAGGGGCTGCTGGGTAAGTTTTAACTTGTCTTATTTGAAGTGGTGTCAGTTCATCTCCCCTTCCCCCTCCACTTTATCCTGCCCTCACTCCCCCCCCCTCCAATTTATCTTGCCCTCACTCCCCTTCCACTTTATCCTGCCCTCACTCCCCCCTCCCCCCTCCAATTTATCTTGCCCTCACTCCCCCCTCCACTTTATCCTGCCCTCACTCCTCCCTCCCCCCTCCAATTTATCTTGTCCTCACTCCCCCCTCCACTTTATCCTGCCCTCACTCCCCCCTCCCCCCTCCAATTTATCTTGCCCTCACTCCCCTTCCACTTTATCCTGCCCTCACTCCCCCCTCCCCCCCTCCAATTTATCCTGCCCTCACTCCCCCCTCCCCCCTCTAGTCTGGCTGCCATTTGCAGACAACGATCCGTGTTTGAGATCCTTACACCCGGGGGTAAGGTGATCACTTGACTTGAAGCGAGTTTGTAAAGGATGAGAGTTGAGTCAGTTGAATGCTTTGGCACACGCCAGGATTTATTGAGCTATTCGTCAGCAATACGTGGGACCTCCAGGCCAGATGTTCTGTTGGGCCTTCTGGAGGGGGCTTCAGCTGACCTAGATTGCTGATCATTTCCCAGGAAGCACTGGATTGTTGTAAACTTTGTGCCCGGTGAGTTGTGAGTTGGCCCAAGTAAGGTTCAAACTTGCAGGCATCCAGTGTCAGGATTAACTCATTCGGATACAGTCCAGCAACAAACTCCCTCGGAATATCTCATCATGTATTCCAAAGGTAGTGCAGCTAGATACAGAGAAAATCTTCCTCTGCTTTTTTTAAACTGAAATTAAACCTCCCACAACACTGTCCCCATCAAACACTCTCATTTAGGGACAGCATAGGGTTACATATATAGCAAAGTTCCCATTAGCACTGTTTCCATCAAATATTCCCAGGACAGGTAAAGCATTGGGCTTAAATACAGAACAAAGCTCCCTCAACATTGTCCCCATCAAACACTCCCAGGACCGGGATAGCACAGGGTTAGATATAAGGTAAAGCTCCCTCAACATTGTTCCCATTAAACATTCCCTGGAAAAGAACAGCACAGGGGTAAATAGAGAATAAACCTCCCTCTACTCTCTTAAACTGAATGTAAAGCTCCTTCAAATCTCCAAGGGCATTTATAGAATAGGGGTTAGATAAAGAGTAAAGCCACTGTCCCCACCACACACACTTCGGAGAGGGCAGCATAGGGTGAGATTCAAAGCATATCTCTCTTTACATTGTCCCTATCAAGCACTTCTAGGGCAGGTACTGCACAGGGTCAGATATGATTAGATTAGATTCCCTACAGTGTGGAAACAGGCCCTTCGGCCCAACAAGTCCACACCGACCCTCCGAAGAGCAACCCACCCAGACCCATTTCCCTCTGATTAATGCACCTAACACTACAGGCAATTTAACATGGCCAATTCACCAGACCTACACATCTTTGGACTGTGGGAGGAAACCGGAGCACTGGGAGGAAACCCACACAGATATGGGGAGAATGTGCAAACTCCACACAGACAGTCACCCGAGGCTGGAATTGAACCCGGGTCCCTGGTGCTGAGAGGCAGCAGTGCTAACCACCCAGCTACTGTGCCGTCCTAAATGGAGTAAAGCTCCTTGTACTCTTTTTTTAAATTAACAGTAAAGCTACTATTACACTAGTCCCTCCAAACACTTCCAGGACAGTACAGCACAGGGTTAGATGCAGAGTAAAGCTCCTGCTACTCTGACCCCATCGAATACTCTCAGGAAAGGGTCAGCACAGAGTCAGATACAGAAGAAAGCTTCCTCTTCTCTCTCAAACTAAAAATAAAACCTACTGTAATCATTTAAAATGATATTAAAGCTCCCTCTGCCCTGTCCCTGTCAAACACTCCCAGAATCGGTATGGAATGGGATCTGATTTTGAGTAAAACTCCTTCCATAGTAACTTAGGATGACTGGGACTTTGAGTGATAGACAGGGAGAAGTGATAACCCTCAGAGGATGGGGTCTATGAGCAGTTTGTCACATCGTTGATGAACGGTCTGCGATTTTAAGTAGAGAAGAGAATGCCATGTTTTCAGCTGATGCAAATGTAAGAATGTAAAGTGAAGCAGCAGTTCATTGCTTTTGGTCATCTGACTTATCCAGAAGCACAAGGTAATGTTCTGGGGACTGTGTCCGAGCAGTATAGTGGCTCAGTGGTTAGCACTGCTGCCTCACAGTGCTAGGGACCTCGGTTCAATTCCAGCCTCAAGCGACTGTCTGTGTGGTATTTGCACATTCTCCCCGTGTCTGCGTGGGTTTCCTCCGGGTGCTCTGGTTTCCTCCCACAGTCCAAAGATGTGCAGGTTAGGGTGGATTGACCATGCTAAATTGCACATAGTGTTCAGGGATGTGCAGGTTAGATGTGTTAGCCATGGGATATCCAAGGTTACAGGTTAGGGGCAGGCTCTGAGTGGGATGCTCTTCAGAAGGTCGGTGCAGACTTGATGGGCTGAATGGCCTCTTTCCACACCGTAGGAATTCTATGACTTGGCATTTGAAGTGAAATTTGAATTAAATAAAAATCCGGAATAAAAGCTAACATAATGGTGACCATGTAAACAGTGTGAAATGTTGTAAACGCCCATTTGGTTTACTAATCTGCCTTCCCTGAAGGAATGTACCATCCTTACTGGTTTGGTCTACAAGTGACTGCAGACCCACAGCAATGTATTAATTGCCCTCTAGACTTATAGGGAGGAGAAATAAATGCCTGTGAAGAAATACATAAAGTCATTACTTGTGAAGAGGGAAGCACAAAACTGTAGAATGGCCCAGATGAATGAAACTGGCAAGGTGACAGCTGCCAGTAACTTAATGTCCTGATGGGTGAGATTGTACAGTTTGAATCGCTTGTAGCCTGAAAAGAAATAAGGTGATTCCTCAAGAGATCACTGTCCAACCATAGAAAGTTATCTCCAGAATTACATTGGGTTATATCACAGGAGGAGTAGAAAACTAAGAACAGACAAGATAGGAACAGGAGTTATCTGCTCAGCTCCTTGACGTTGTTTTGTTATTCAATAAGTTTCTGGTGAATCTGCTCATGGGCTTAATTCCACTGTCTTGTGCACTCCCTGGCCAGCATTACCCTTGATTCCCCAGTCAATCAAAAATCTGCCCAGACAAATTGAAATAGAAACTGCAGAGAAATTTAGAAGATCTGGCAGCACCTGCAGGGAGAAAACACAGTTAACAGTTTGAGTCCCGTGACCCGTCTTCTCAGCCTTGTTTAGTTTTCAGTTTTTCATCTTTAAGGGAAGGGGACAGTCCAGTAGTGTTGCCACTGGATTGTTAAGCCAGAGACTCAGGGAATGTCCTGAGGTCCTGATTTCGGACTCTGCCACGGCATGTGGTGAAATATGAATTCAATATTTTTTAAAAAGTGGAATTAAGAGTCTAATTGAGTAAAACCATTATCGATTGTCGGAAAAACCCGTCTGGTTCACTAATGGGGAGAAACTGCCACCTATACCTGATCTGGTATGCGTGACTCCAGACCCACAGCGATGTGGTTGACTCTCCACTCTCCATTAGGGTTGCTAACCCAGACAGTGACACCCACATCCAGTGAATAAATAAAAGAAGATTTTGGTTCTTGTCACATTGTCCCTGATGGGGCAGTGTTCGCTTTTTGGTGGTTGTCCTGATGAAGAAGCAACGCTCCGAAAGCTAGTGCTTCCAAACAAACCTATTGGACTATAACCTGGTGTTGTGTAATTTTTAACTTTGTACATCCATGTAAAACATGTTGCCTCTTTTGTCATTTTTAAATCTCCCTCCTCTCACCTTTAAAAATATGCCCCAATCTTTAAATCCCCCATCTGAGGGAAAAGACAGCTACCATTAACCCTATCTATACCCCTCATTATTTTATAAACCTCTGTACGGTCACCTCTCCATTGCCTATGCTCCAGTGAAAAAAGATCCCAGTCTATCCAGCCTTTGTTGACAACTCCAGCCTTCCATACCTGGCAGCAACCTGGTAAATCTGTTCTGAAGCCTCTTCAGCTTAATCATATCCTTCCTATAACAGAGAGACCAGACACATAAGGTGTGCCATGGCCCTGACAAGGTCAATATATTTAACCAGTTAAAAGAATGGGGAAGCTTCATGTCCCTGAACTGCAACCAACTCAGCCATTCTATGTCAGATCTTTGCTAAAATCTCCACCTGCTTTTATATTATTAAATGAAAGCAAAATACTGCCTATGCTGGAGATCTGAAACAAACACAGAAAGAGCTGGAGAAACTCAGTAGGTTTGGCAGCATCTGTGGAAAGGGATCAGAATTAACACTTACGCTTCAGAACATTCTTTAGTTCTGAAGATGGGTCACTGGACCCGAAACATTAACTCTCGTTTCTCTCAATGCATGCTGCCAGACCTGCTGTGTTTTTGTTTTTGATTCTCATTTCCAGCATCAGCAGTTCTTTCAGTTTTTTGGTCCAGATAGTGCTGGAGAGATCCTTTACCCGTTCCATCCTTTCATCTTCCCTACCCTGAAATCTCACAGCACACCCCTACTGGAGTCCCTTCTACTTGCCCTGTCTACCTGTCTCACTCTGCTCCTTTGTTCAGTTTGTAGCTTCCCTCCTGCCCTTTTCCACACTTCCTCGTTGATGAAACCCCTTTCATTTCATTACCCCTTGACTCCTGACCAGAACTCTGGATTAGTGGTGCTGGAAGAGCACAGCAGTTCAGGCAGCATCCAAGGAGCAGCTGAACTGCTGTGCTCTTCCAGCACCACTGATCCAGAATCTGGTTTCCAGCATCTGCAGTCATTGTTTTTATCTCCTGACCAGAACTGACCACACACCAGCCAAGGTTGCTATTGATTCCTGTGCTTCTGTGACCAACCCCCCCCCCCCCAAACCTTTCCTCTCTATATCCTCTTCCCAAACTCCATGTGCAGGCTCCTGTTTTCCATTTTGCCTCCACTTGTCCTCAGTGCTGCGGCTTGTTCAACTGTCTAACTCCATAGGAACATGAGGAGACCATTCGGGCCCTCAAGCCAATTCTGCAATTACATCAGGTTTGTGGCTGATCTGCATCTTTACGTTTGCTCCCTGCCTTATAGTTCCATAATTCTTAATACCATTGTCAAGTAAATATTTGGAGATTCCTGTCTAAAATGATGGTTGGGTTGGAATTCCTAGCCCAAACTAAACGTTAATTCCAGAAGGAGTTTTCCAACAATCTCCGATGTATGATTTATGAATGGATTGCAGTCTTTTCCAGCTCTTTTGTTCCTATAATCCGATGACTAGTACAGTCCTAAAGGCAGTGGTTGTCCCTGCATCCTTCCTGAGAGGGAGCAGCAGCGTTCACTTGATGCTTAATGCTGATGGGTAGAGGAGAGACTAATCAGTCTGGTGCGATTAAGTCACTGTGCTGAAGCTGGGATTTTCAGGTGCTCCCCCATAGGGGGAGACGTTGAGCTCCCAATCATGAATGAACTTTGCCAGCTTGTGATGAGTACCTAACCTTGGCCCACATTTGAGTTTCCAATCAGAATCTTCCTTTCAGGAAGACAATTCCTGCTGGTCCAGCCCCTGACACTTTCTGAAGGCCAATAACACAACAGCAACTTGCAGTTATACAGTGCCTTTAATGTAGTAGGTGAGATAGGTGTTCAGCAGCAACTTATTGGAGGAGGGAGACATGGAGAGGAAATGTCAGAGTATGGCAGCCAAAGAAATGGAGGAAAGCAGGAATAGTAATAAGGCCACAATGAAGGAAATGCAGTGTTCTCTGAGGGCTGTCAAACTGGAAGATATTAGAGAGGTTGGGAGGGATGAGGAGAAATGTTAAAGAAAGGATGATCATTTCAAATTGGAGGTGTTGCTAGACTGGCAGCTAATGTAGGTCAGTGAGCACAGGGTACACAAGACTTTGCACAAATTAGGCCATGGGCATCATTAGTCGATTTTGAAGGAGAGGGGTAAGATGCGAAGAACTAAGGAAAGGTACACTGGCATTGGAGGTAGTGCAGAGGAGGTTCACTAATCTGCTCCTGGTTATGGAGGGAGTGGGTTATGAGGAGAGGGTGAGTATGTTGGACCTGTACTCTCTGCTGTTCAGTAGAATGAGCGGTGACCTTATTGATTCTTCGGGCGTTTGACAGCGTAGATGCGGAGAGGTTGTTTCCTATTGTGGGAGAATCTAGGACTAGAAGGCAACTTCTCAGAGTGTGCGGAGGTGGGGGGCAGATGTGAAATTTCTTACCTGAGGATAGTGAATCTGAGGAATTCGTTACCACAGAGAGCTGTCAAACCTAAGTTGTTAAGTATTTTTTTGCCATTGTTAAGTACGAGACAGATTTTTAATCATTAAGGGAATTAAGTGTTATGGGGATAAGGCAGGAAAATGATGATGAGGTTTATCAGGTTAATCGTGACCTTATTGAATGGCAGAGCAGACACGATGGGCTGAATGGCCTTCACCTGTTCCTACATCTGATGGTTTCAACGTTGCATATTTAAAAAGAAGTTCCAGTTGGTTGGCAATTTTCCATAACACGCTTCACGGCTCTTGCTTGAAGCTGAAATGTTTTAAAGAGTTCAGTAGTTTCAAAGGGAGTTTTCTGGTGTCAGGTTGATAGCAATCAGATGTCTCTGTAGAGGGAAAGGATGTCAGTGACAATGCAGGCTAATTGAACCTGTGATTTCTCCGAGGTGTTGAGTGAGTGCCTGCCGTTGAGCAGCTGGATCCTGCAAGGGTTCGCTTGCCATTGGCCAGCTGCTGGAAACCTGCCAACTAGTTTGTCACCACATGGTCAGTATGTGAACAATAAACCCAGATGAGAGCATTGGAACCAGAGCCTGCCAGGGGTGGGGAGTGAGCTGGGCCCAGGGGGAGGGCACTGAGCTGGGCCTGGGCTGGTGGGGGGAGGGAGCTGTACCAGGGCCTGGCACAGAGGCACCATCATCTTAAGGATGGGTGAAGTAGATCTATCCTGTCAGGAATGCATTTATCTGGACAGGTCTTCTGATTGTGGGCTACTTTTGGATTAATATAATTGTTTATGAGAGATTATGTTGAACATATTGAGACCACATTTCATACTTAAAGACACTGACGACTTTTCAAAGAGCCTTTATTGCGTTCAGAATGTCCTGCGATTGTGAAAGACCCTTTCCAAATGTAAGTTTCATCTCTGGTCAGTGCTGTTTTCTGAACTGAGTTTCAAATATCTTTCCTCTCTCTATGTTGTCGGGATGTTGAAATTGAGCAGCATTGCATTGTGCCCTACTCTTAGCTTAGGATCAGTAAAAGCCATGATCTTTTTCAGCCTCCCCTGACAATTCAGGTGTATAAGAGCAGAACAGGCTTGACCATGTTTTCCTCACTGCCTGATTTACCTCGTCTGTGCTCTGATTCACAGTATTTCTCACCTTCTGTGGAGAAGACCACCCAGTGGGATATTGCTGACTTTGACGCACTGATGGCAAAGGTCATAAATGTCTACACTCTTTCAGAATCATAGAATCCCTACAGTGAGGAAAGAGGCCATTCAGCCCATTGAGTCTATACCGACCCTCTGAATAACATCACCACCCAAACCCATCCACCCACCCTATCCCTGCATTTCCAATGGCTACCTCACCTAGCCTGTACATCCCTGGACACTACTGGACAATTTCCCTTGGCCAATCCACCTAACCTTCACATCTTTGAACTGTGGAGCACCCAGCGGATCCACACACAGACACGGTGAGAACGTGCAAATTCCACACTGGGTGTCACTCAAGGCTGGAACCAAGGCTGGGTCCCTGGTGCTCTGAGGTAGCAGTGCCAACCGCTGAGCCGCCCTGCTGCCCACTGTGCTTTCTTGTGACCTGGGCCATGGCCTTTCAATGGGCCTCTCAAAAATATAACAGAACTAACTGGTGATATGTGCAGGTAACATTGTTACAGAAGGATGGGGGTGAGTGGAGAAAGAGCATTGAATTGTTTCATCTTGCTCCTCTTCCGCCCATTAGCAATAGTGTTTCTTTTTATTTTTCTGATTCCTTGTTCCTTTTCAAGTCGGTGTGTCCTGTTCCCATGACCTGGAGCAAACATGATTGGGTTAATCTGGAAGAAAGGTTCAAAGTTTGTGAGAAGATTTGTAGCTTGGGTGCTCGTTGTTGTGGTTCTGTTCGCCGAGCTGGGGATTTGTGTTGCAGACGTTTCGTCCCCTGTCTAGGTGACATCCTCAGTGCTTGGGAGCCTCCTGTGAAGCACTTCTGTGATCTTTCCTCCGGCGTTTGTAGTGGTTTGAATCTGCCGCTTCTGGTTGTCAGTTCCGGCTGTCCGCTGCAGTGGTCGGTATACAGATTCAATCAATAAGCACGTCGACCTGGACCCAATATACCGACCTCTGCAACGGACAGCAGGAACTGACAACCGGAAGCGGCAGATTCAAACCACTACAAATGCCGGAGGAAAGATCACAGAAGCACTTCACAGGAGGCTCTGAAGCACTGAGAAAGGTTCATTTATGCATTCAGTCTAAGGGAATGGTTGTTGCAATATGTACATATTCACAAGCATAGAAGGAAGAAATAAAAGTATAGGGGAAAAAAGGAATGGAAGAGGTAAAATGTTTTTTTACAGAATAATGTGAACTTTAATTCATGTGATTTTTGTCTGAGTCAAGATTAGAGTGGTGCTGGAAAAACCTAGTTGATTTTTTTGTCTGAGTGCAGGAAGGCCTTATCCAGTGCGAGTTCCTCTCTGCAGGACTGTGGGTGAAGCTGACTGATGGCAAAATTCATTTCATAATTATTAAAGTTGTAGCAACATGAGGTTAGTGTCTGCATTTCCAGCAGATATAATGCTTCTTTTGGAATTGAGTTACAAAGATGTTAAGACTTGAAGTTTAGCCTGAAGTTTGGTTATGATGATGTGGAGGTTGGACTGGGGTGAACAAAGTCAAAAGTCACATGACGCCAGGTTATAGTCCAACAGGTTTATTTGAAATCGTAAGCTTTTGGGTCATAGCCCCTTCAACAGGTGAAGTCTTATGATTTCAAATAAACCTGTTGGATTATAACCTTGTGTCGTGTGATGTCTGCCTCTGGTTATGATGTTAGAAGGCCATAGATTCTTAGCAGACTGTTGGTAATGTTAACTATATCCTTACCAGACTGAAGCAATGGTGTCTAAAACTTAATTAACCGCACCACAGCCAGAGTTGTTTGATCATGTGCCTTGTCCATTAAGTTGTCAGTTTCAATTCAACGATTAGTTTCTGTGTTCTTGTCAGGACGTCTTTGCTTCAGGAGATAAATGGGACTATTAGCAAGCACCTCCACGAGTATGATGGGGTTAAGCTTCTATGTCCCTGGTCAGCCCAATATTCACTTTTAAAGGATGAACAGTGAGCCTTTAGCGTCACTTCAAGCATATTGGCAGGGATCCTCTCAGGTTTTAACTAACCGTGCGGAAACACATGTTAAGATGGCGATGAACACACCCCCTTCCCACCGACAAGATAACTCACTTAATTGCCAGCCTAATCCGCCCATAGAATGAGAAACCTGCCTATCAGGTGCTCTGATACTGGAGTATTGGCAAAAACTGCAGGTTAACCAAACAACGGTAGCTTTTGGGTCCTAAAGACAACTGCTTGAGGGATCCTCTGGAGGTGACTGAGTGATAACCGGGTGAGTTTTATTTTGTCTTTGCAGGACGGGGGATGTTGTGGGGAGAGGTTTGGCAGGGTCGGGGTTCCATGCCCTACCCACAGACCAGCCACCTTTCCTGCCTGGAAAGGGGATGGTCAAAGAGTTGGTGAGGTGAGGCCTCTCAGTGGCCATTATTGGACCTTCTGACAGTTTTGATTGCTGGTGAGTCATGAAATACCTCTCTTGTCCAGAAGTTAATTGCTGAGTGGCAAGAGGAAGCAATGTTTCATTTCAGGGAAGACTCGCTTTGTCTTCTCTCCAACTCCAGGGAAGGGGGTCAGTTTTTGCCATCAGGTTTCATTTGCTGTCCCCCTTTGTTCTCAGCCTCTGCCTGATGTGATAGGAGTGTCTCCTGCTTCCTTTTATGTTAGTTTGACCAGGATATCCACTTCCCAAGCAGCACCGGGAAACAGTCTTTCACATTCCCTTACTCACTGTCCAGTACGTTCACACTAGGGATCAGTGAGTCTTGTGTCAATTGTTAATAGCCTGTTAAATCATCCTTCATATCTCAGTGATCAGAACTAGAGGCAGTCCGCTGAGCACAGAGTTGTACAGTTTAGACCCAGTTTCCTTTGACTTATCATTGCCTTCAACAATTACTGTTCCACAAAAGTTGCCAACTGCGATTACATTTATTCCTGGAGGTTCCTTCGCACAATCTATCTTCCGCAAAGAGTCTGAGGAGTCATATTGGACTTGAAATGTTAACTCTGTTTCTCTCTCCACAGATGTTGAGTTTCTCTAACACGTCCTGTGTTTTTATTTTGAAAATAGGAATTGGGTGATGAGTCTTTCCGTATGGTGTTAGGGGGACAGTAAGCCACAAGGCTGGATGTGTTGGCTGAGTAAGAGTTGGGACGTGTGATGAAACCCTGAGCTCAAAAGTGCAGGTGAAAATCCTGGAGTGTTTTACAAAAGAACAATTAGAGACTGCTATGGTTAGGGAGGGGGGATGTATTAGAATCCTGACTTCAAGGATTCTGGCTGAAATGTCACAAAATGTGTTTTCCTTGTTATTTTAGCAGGACTACGTTGATCTGCTGAATTTGGAATTTGTTTAAGTAACAAAGTTCACGATAGTTTGTTCTCCAACATCTGACCTTGAAGGTTCTGAAACCGTGGAGCTGCTTTGATGAATGAAGGACAATGTGATGTCCAAGGGTCTCAGGGCCACAGTTTGTGACTGTGTTGTTGAAGTGTGTCTGTTCTATCTGCAGATTCTCAGCTTTGCACCATGCTGCCCTCAGCGGGAGCACTGAGCTCATTTCATTGCTGCTCGAAGCCCAGGCCATGGTGGATATCAAGGACAGCAATGGTTTGTATTATTTTATGTTCTTCCCATGCTCAATCCATGCTTTCAGCTTCCTGTCCAAACTTGTGGAGCTCCCTGTCCTCCTCCAATCTGTGGCCTCTTGCTCACCCCCGGTTTCCGTTGCTCCATTGAAGGAGGCTGTGGCTGTAGCTGCTTTGCCTATTCCCTCCCTAATCCCCTTCACCCCTCTCGTGCTCTTTGAGATGCTCCTGAAAACCCACCATCTTTCCCTGTGATGTTCATGGATTCACTCCACTGATTGTCTACTACAGTGTGAAACACCCCCCTAAACCACTACAACACCCATGCATTTAGTGCCTTTAACATAGCCTTACATTCCATGGCACATGTAACAAAATTTGTTGTCGATATGCGTAACACTGTATAATGACCAAATATGAATGGTTTGTTAGTTGTAGGGTTATAGTATACAGGTGAAGGGGATTGTCTATTTAAGGACTGACTAAACTGATAAAGAGAGACTGCCAGGACCTAGGGGCAATATGTCAGAGAGTAGACCCCTGTGCTTAAACCTATTATTGAGAGTAATAGATATTTCTTAATCACCTTGTTCAGAGTTGCTGTCGTAAATTCTGGAGCAGGTGGGACCTGAACCTTGCTGCCCTGAATCAGAGGCAAGGACACTACCACTGTGTCACAAAAGCCCTACGTGTCCAACTTCATACTTGACCCAATGGGCTTAGGATTGGATTAACTCCAGGTGTTCCTTCGAGGGCTTTCCAAAGCCTCAGAAAGAGAGAGGTGAAGAGTCGGTGAACGTTTGGGCAGAGGATTCCATAACTACAGGGCCTAGCCAAGTGATGGCACGGCCACCGATTGACAAGTAAAGAGAACCGTGGATGCATGAGGCCAGAGCTGGAGGCGCAGTAAGATTGCTGAGGGTTTTAGAAGCAGGCAGAAGTTCCAGAGATAGGGCAGGGTGGGAT
The DNA here is from genome assembly GCF_020745735.1 of Hemiscyllium ocellatum. Lineage (NCBI taxonomy): Eukaryota > Metazoa > Chordata > Chondrichthyes > Orectolobiformes > Hemiscylliidae > Hemiscyllium > Hemiscyllium ocellatum. The sequence goes on from NC_083425.1 coordinate 52,334,818, forward strand.
CATGAGTCATTTGGAAGTGAGGGGAAGCACTTTAAAATGGGGGCATTCTAGACAGGGGTGAATAGGACTTGTTGAGAATTAGAATGTGGGCATCACAGTTTCATTTGATAATCCTCTTGCAAAGTGCACTGGGATGTTTTACTCCATCAAAAGTGCTATATAAATGCTTTTTTCTTCATTTTGCCTGTTGCATCCTCACCACTGAAGCTGTCTGCTTCGTTTCTTCCCCAGCCAGTGGAGCGGACAGGGAGTGACATTTTCCATTGGGTGGGAAGGTGGGAGCTGGCACAGTCTGTACTTGGACCTACCTTGCTGTCCGATGGGGTCCGGTGTGATCTGTAACTCACCTATGTTTAGCTGCTTTTGATAAATCCCTTTGATTCCCTCACTCCAACAATAAGCGAAAGGCAAGGACTGATTTGGGATAGTCAACATGGCTTTGTGCGTGGGAAATCATGTCTCACAGACTTGATTAAGTTTTTTGAAGAAGTAACAAAGAAGATTGATGAGGGCAGAGCAGTGGATGTGATCTATATGGACTTCAGTAAGGCGTTCGACAAGATTCCCCATGGGAGACTGATTAGCAAGGATAGATCTCACGGAATACAGGGAGAACTAGCCATTTGAATACAGAACTGACTCAAAGGTAGAAGACAGAGGGTGATGGTGGAGGGTTGTTTTTCAGACTGGAGGCCTGTGACCAGTGGAGTGCCACAAGGATCGGTACTGGGTCCTCTACTTTTTGTCATTTACATAAATGATTTGGATGCGAGCATAAGAGGTACAGTTAGTAAGTTTGCAGGTAACACCAAAATTGGAGGTGGAGTGGACAGCGAAGAGGGCTACCTCAGATTACAACAGGATCTGAACCAGATGGGCCGATGGGCTGAGAAGTGGCAGATGGAGTTTAATTCAGATAAATGCGAGGTGCTGCATATTGTGAAAGCAAATCTTAGCAGGACTTGTACACTTAATGGTAAGGTCCTAGGGAGTGTTTCTGAACAAAGAGACCTTGGAGTGCAGGTTCATCGCTGCTTGAAAGTGGAGTCGCAGGTAGATAGGATAGTGAAGAAGGCGTTTGGTATGCTTTTCTTTATTGGTCAGAGTACTGAATTCAGGAGTTGGGAGGTCATGTTGCGGCTGTACATGACATTAGTTCGGTCACTGTTGGAATGCAATTCTGGTCTCCTTCCTATCGGAAAGATGTTGTGAAATTTGAAAGGGTTCAGAAAAGATTTACAAGGATGTTGCCAGGGTTGGAGGATTTGAGCCCTAGGGAGAGGTTGAACAGGCTGGGGCTGTTTTCCCTGGAGCGTTGGAGGCTGAGGGACGACCTTATAGAGGTTTACGAAATTGAGGGGCATGGATAAGATAAATAGGCAAAGTCTTTTCTCTGGGGTCGGGGAGTCCAGAACTAGAGGGCATAGGTTTAGGGTGAGAGGGGAAAGATATAAAAGAGACCTAAGGGGCAACCTTTTCATGCAGAGTGTGGTACGTGTATGGAATGAGCTACCAGAGGATGTAGTGGAGGCTGGTACAATTGCAACATTTAAGAGGCATTTGGATGGGTATATGATAGGAAGGGTTTGGAGGGATATGGGCCAGGTGCTGGCAGGTGGGACTAGATTGGGTTGGGATATCTGGTCGGCATGGACGGGTTGGACCGAAGGGTCTGTTTCCATGTTGTACATCTCTATGACTCTATAACTGATCTCATCCAGTGTGTCCTGGCATTCACATTCTTCAGTGAGGGAGTGTTCCAGATTTCTATTGTCTGACATATGAATGGACAATGCCATCCTGACTGGTTAAACTCTGATGTTCAGATGAATGTTCCTTGTATTGTTTTATTACTGATGGTGCTCCTTTCTATGCTGTGTGATGTTTGGTGCAGGGATGAGGCCGTTACACTATGCAGCGTGGCAGGGAAAGCTGGAACCCGTGCGATTGCTCCTCCGAGCTGGAGCAGTGGTAAACGTTGCCTCGCAGGATGGTCAGATCCCATTGCACCTTGCAGCACAGTATGGACACTATGACGTGGTAAGTGAGAACCCCCCCCCCACCCTGTGTTATCACTGATCTCCTGTAGTCCTTGAGGAGGACCATTTCTCTGCCAACACTAGAGTGTACTAATGGTGACCACATAATCGCTGTGGATGGGATGTCATACATTTTGAATCTGTTTCTTCACAGTGACCCAGTGAGGATTGGTTGTAGATATTTTACTCCTCTAGGAGCAGGTGGATATTGAACCAAGGCCTCTTGGGTCAGATTAGGAACATTTACCATGATGCCACAAGAGTTCCTGAGGGTTGATTGGTTGACGGATGCGACATTGTTGGTCTTGACACAGTGGTTTCCAAGGCTGCTTGACAGTCTTTGGGCCAATAGGTTTTGCATGACTAGCACCCATCTTTTTTTCTGGCTTGTTGATCTGCTGCTGCTCACCACTCTGATCCACATTGGGTTATGGTTCCACCGGCTGGCCTGTGAGGCACCATGTCAAATGCCTTCTGGAAATCCAAATAGCTCATGAACACTAGCTCTCCTTTGTCTAACTTGCTTGTTAGCTGCAAATGTGTTGCTGGTCAAAGCACAGCAGGCCAGGCAGCATCTCAGGAATAGAGAATTCGACGTTTCGAGCATAAGCCCTTCATCAGGAATGAGAGAGAGTAGCCAAGCTGGCTAAGATAAAAGGTAGGGAGGAGGGACTTGGGGGAGGGGCGATGGAGGTGGGATAGGTGGAAGGAGGTCGAGGTGAGGGTGATAGGCCGGAGTGGGGTGGGGGCGGAGAGGTCAGGAAGAGGATTGCAGGTTAGGAGGGCGGTGCTGAGTTGAGGGAACCGACTGAGATGCAGAGGAGATGACCTGGGGGGTGCAGTGAGAGAGGGACTCACTGAAATCCTTGTAGAGGGAGGAAGAGAGCTTCTTCAAGGAAGGCATCCTTGTAAGAGGATTCGCAGTAGGTTAAAATCTTCGAGTAAAAAATGAGGTCTGCAGATGCTGGAGAGCATCTGCAGACCTCATTTTTTACTCGAAGATTTTAACCTACTGCGAATCCTCTTACAAGGATGCCTTCCTTGAAGACGCTCTCTTCCTCCCTCTACAAGGATTTCATCTCAGTCGGTTCCCTCAAGTCAGCACCGCCCTCCTAACCTGCAATCTTCTTCCTGACCTCTCCGCCCCCACCCCACTCCGGCCTATCACCCTCACCTTGACCTCCTTCCACCTATCCCACCTCCATCGCCCCTCCCCCAAGTCCCTCCTCCCTACCTTTTATCTTAGCCAGCTTGGCTACTCTCTCTCATTCCTGATGAAGGGCTTATGCTCGAAACGTCGAATTCTCTATTCCTGAGATGCTGCCTGGCCTGCTGTGCTTTGACCAGCAACACATTTGCAGCTGTGATCTCCAGCATCTGCAGACCTCATTTTTAACTTGCTTGTTACCTCTTCAAAGAATTCTAACCAATTTATCAATCATGACTACCCCTTGTCGAAGCCGTGCTGACTCAGTCTTATTTCACCGTACACTTCCAAGTACTCCGCAATCTCATCCTTAATAATGGACACTAAAATCTTACCAATGACCGAGGTCAGGCTAACCAGCCTATAGTTAGATTAGATTACTTACAGTGTGGAAACAGGCCCTTCGGCCCAACAAGTCCACACCGACCCGCCGAAGCGCAACCCACCGATACCCCTACATATACCCCTTACCTAACACTACGGGCAATTTGGCATGGCCAATTCACCTGACCCGCACATCTTTGGACTGTGGGAGGAAACTGGAGCACCCGGAGGAAACCCACGCAGACACGGGGAGAATGTGCAAACTCCACACAGTCAGTCGCCTGAGGCGGGAATTGAACCCAGGTCCCTGGCGCTGTGAGGCAGCAGTGCTAACCACTGTGCCACCGTGCCGCTATTGTCTCCTGCCTTTTCTTTCCTCCCCTCCATAAACATGGCTGCTACATTAGCCAGTCCTCTGGGACCCTCCCTAACTCCAATAGTTCCTGAAAAATCACCACCAATGCCTCCACAACCCCCTCAGCTATCTTCTTCTTCCGGACCTTGGGGTGTAGTCTATCTGATCCAGGTGACTTATCCACCTTCCGGCTTTTCAGCTTCCCCAGTACTTTCTCCTTCGTGATGACCACACCAATCTTTTACTCCTTTAATCTTGTTCTTGTGCTGATTTGCTCGTGCTCAAGTAGTGATCAGGAAGTATAATCTTTTGGCTCTGCTTTTAAATTAAGCCCCTAGCTGTTCATAATCCCTCAGCAGAACCCCTTACTGTTTCTACCTGTAAGATTAGTACTTATGTGGACCGTGACTGGATCTTCCCATCCCACTCCAAGTTCCTCTGAGTCCTAAATGAAATATCCTGAACCTGGGCACCAGGCAGGCAACACAGCCTTTGGACCTCTTAATCCTGACCACAGTGTTGATTCCCCTGACTATACTATCCCCGATTATAACTACATTTCTCTTTTCTCCCCTCAGCACTGTGCAATGGTCAGTTTGCCCTACCTCCTTACAGCCCTCACTCTCGTCCATACAGAGAGCAAGAATCTCAAACCTGTTAGACAAGCTCAAAGGTGGAGGCTCCTTCAGCACTACCTCCTGGATCCCTCTACCTACCTCGCTCATAGTCACACCCTCCAGTGCTTGAGCGCTGACCACATCCAAGCTCATTAATCCAAGAGGTGTGACTGCCTCCTGAAACACAGCATCCAGGTAACTCGTCCCCTCCCTGATGTATCAACGTGTTTGAAGCTCAGAGTCCAGCACATCAACTCCTGAGCTTTCTCGAGCAACCAACACTTGCTGCAGATGTGGTCATTAGGATCACAATGGGCTCCAGCAGCCCCCACAACATGTCTCCTGGTCCTCCATCTCTATTTACTTCGCTCTTAATTTGTTTTAAAAAAAACTCCCACTGGTCTTTTAGTTTGTAATCTGTAAACATGTAACCTGTTTACCCTCAATCTAAAGGTATCTATCCTATGATAGATAGTCAAATTAGCAACTATTACTGACAACTGATGAACTTACAATTTTCTTATGATGTTTTTATTTTGTGCTGGGCTCTGATCCTGAGCTTCAAAATATCCTACTATAAAACCTTTACAAACTGTGAGCCAAAAAAGTACTACTTCCCCTCTGCACCACGTTACCACACTGCCTCCAAAGTCCCAATATACAGAGGAACCTCCATTATCCGAATGACACAAGCTGGGCGGTATTTTGTTTGGATAATCAAGTGTTTGGAAAATCGAATGCTGGATAACACAGTTTAGCTAAGCATTGGGATCTTGCAGTCTTGTTCGGACAATCCGAAATTTCGAAAATCGAATGCCAGATATTCGAGATTCCCCTGTACTCACTCACACTGTGTCTCACTCCAGCGTGATCGCTTCTTCCTGATCATGTGATACTTACTCACATTCACTGATTAACCCCTCCTTTATGAGGGTCACTGAAGAGTAGTTCACCCACTCATTGGATGAACCCCACAACCATCAGAGCAACTAACCTCCAATTTTCTTCCTGGGAACATGGAAGAGAAGTGGAATGTATAACTCGCACAATTGGGGTTCCAGGCCAATTGATTACAGGAACTGTTGATGTCTTGGGATTTTATTGTTTACCACTTCCAGGAGACAGGTCATTGTGTGAAAGGCAGTTTGTGTGGGATTGGCTGCATTTGTGCCAACATGTGGGCGGCACGGTGGCACAGTGGTTAGCACTGCTGCCTCACAGCGCCTGTAGACCCGGGTTCAATTCCCGACTCAGGCGACTGACTATGTGGGTGGGCGGCACGGTGGCACAGTGGTTAGCACTGCTGCCTCACAGCGCCTGTAGACCCGGGTTCAATTCCCGACTCAGGCGACTGACTGTGTGGAGTTTGCACGTTCTCCCCGTGTCTGCGTGGGTTTCCTCCGGGTGCTCCGGTTTCCTCCCACAGTCACAAAGATGTGCGGGTCAGGTGAATTGGCCAAGCTAAATTGCCCGTAGTGTTAGGTAAGGGGTAAATGTAGGGGTATGGGTGGGTTGCGCTTCGGCGGGTCGGTGTGGACTTGTTGGGCCGAAGGGCCTGTTTCCACACTGTAAGTCTAAAAAAAAATGTGATAATACCAGGATATCATAAATAGCATGATCCCCATTAATGACAAAGTGCAGGCCTTTTGTCTGGTTACAGTGGAGGGGCTGCTGGATGTATATTGGTTGGAAGGTTGAATGTTGGCCTCTTAGCATGCCAACAGTCAGCTGAGAAAGCCAAAGATGGCATTGAGAACAGCGCCCAGCGGTCCCAAGAGTGCCGCTGGGAGTTGTGGCCACGTCTGGGACTGCAGCTTGGTGACCCAGAGAGGGTCACTGGGAGGAAGGATGAAAGCAGAGGCGGAAGGATGAAAGCAGAGGCGCAGGGCTGCCTTCCTGGGTCAGTTGAGGCCCTTCGGGGCCAACCAAGTTGTCACTGCTGGGATTCTACCTCCTGAGGGGAGGGCTCCCCTGCCCTCTTGGTGGGTTCTTGAGGGCAGGATGCAGCTCCTTCTCGGACACCAGGTCCTACCGTCACACCATGCTGAAAGAGGATCTGCACCTACCCTCCATGGTGACCCTCGCCCTCTGCCAAATCCCAGTGGGTCACCAAGCAGCAGTGACTACAACTCCCAGGGGCGTTGCTGGGACGAGAGAGCTGGGGGCATTTTCGGTGCAGTCTTGGCCATTCTCGGCACAGGACACAGAGCGTGGGCTGTCACTGTCTCATTGATATTCCATCCCATCAGGGATCCCAGGAACGGGCAAGGCAGAGTTACCAATGGCTTTCTGGCTGGTGAACAGGCCCGTTACTGAGACCATTAATTCAGGGCCCTGTCCCTTTAAATATCCAGACCTCTCCTTCTCTGGCCCTGTGCTGATTGTGGGTGAGATTTGAGGATTTGGTGAGAGTTGTTGAGAGTTGTGGAGGGTGTTTCTTAAAGAGCGTATAATTATCAGAATCTTTGAGACATGTCAGCGAGCCAAGACTTGTTCAGCCAAGACTTGTTTGTTTTGAAATGAAATGAGTGTTTAAAAGGCAATTACCGACTTTCATCTGAAACATGAAAACAAGCCTTTCCTTAGCCCAGGGTGAAGGATGGAAGCCTGACGTGGATTACACAAAAGGAGAGGGAGCAGTTTCGGGCATTGGACTGGGGCAGGAACAGGAACAGGGTCTGAGCTAGGCGCCACCATGGAAAAGGAGGGATCAGGTCAGAGAGAGGAGGGGGGAATGTACAGGGAACGGCGGATTCACATCAACACTGTGGGAAGGTAAGGATGTGAAATCAGGAACACTTGTCAGTCGGTGGACTGCGGGATTGGGAACGCTGTCAGTATGTGGCTGTAGGATCGGGAACACCACCAGTGTGTTGGCTGTGGGATCAGGAACATTGTCTGTGTACAGACTGTGGGATCGGGAAAACTGCCTGTGGATGGGCTGTTGGATCGGGAACATCACCAGTGTATGGACAGTGGGATTGGGAATAGAATCAGTGTATGGCCTGTTGGACCAAGAACACCACCAGTGCAAGGACTGTGGGATTGGGAACATCACTTATGTATGGACTATGGGACCAGGAATACTGTCAGTGTAATGACTGTGGGATGGGGAAATTGCCGGTGTATGGACTATGGGATTGGGAATACTGTCAGTGTAATGACTTTGTGATAGGGAACACCACGAGTGTACAGACTGTGGGACCGGGAACATTGTCAGTGTAATGACTGAGTATCCCTGTCTTTGAAGGCTGTGCCATTGGGAGCTGGGCGGAAGTTCATCCTCCTTAAACCCATCTCCTCAACTGAGCCTTCCTTTGGCCATGTGACCTGACACCAACTGCAGTGTCACAGCTGGTTTGAAGTGGTCACCCTGGGGGATGTGAGCAGCTAAAAGGCAGGATATAAATGAAAGTCATTGTTGTTGGCTGGAGGCAGTGTCAGGCTAGGTGGGTATTATTTTGGCCTCAAGGTGGCATTTGGGAAAATACTGAGACTGTAGCTCCCCAAACCCCGTTCACAGGCTCTCGCAATCAAAGAATTATCATGTTGCAGAAAGAGGTCATTCAGCCCAATCATACCTGAACAGTTCTGTTATCTCATGCCAATCTCCTGTCCGTTTCCCATATCCCTACCTGCCAAACTGCTGCGTGAACTTCCGTCTTGCTGGGACAAAAGGAAAGGGTTAAACCATGGAACCTCCTGGGCAATGTTGTGAAAACTGATCAGATTGAATCACACCAACGCTGGAATCTGTGTGTGGGGTCAGCTCAGCACCGGGAACTTTCATTACCCTTCACCACCACCTTCACTGCTCACTTCTACACCCCTCAGAGCTGGGGAACGTCGCTCAGCAGGGTGTTTCAAATCCTCCTCTCTCGATCTTATACATCCTGAGGGCCCGTGTCAAACAAAATAATGAAAAAGCTGTGTCTCCTCTTCCCTCTGGGGGGTGGGGGGGGGAGACTTATAGAGAACTGGGCCAGTCCCCCTCACATTCCCACACTGACTCTCCTATGCCTCCTATTGGCTGCCTGACAAACTGCACTGGCAGATTGATCAGATCTGCAGCCGAGTTGTTTAAAGATTTTTGTTTTAATCCCCTACTCATTAAGCAACCTTTCTCTGTCCACATTTTCCTAAGGTCTGCCCAACACAAGAAAGCAGGAGAGGGTAGGAGAGTCTGGATAATAGCAAATGATCAAAAGGAACTTTTGATCACACGGTTAAAGCATCTTCTGATATATTATGTCTGAAGATTTCTTCGGCAGCGCAGTGACTACTATTTACAGACATATGTCAGACATTTTCTATGTCAACAATGCCCTTGCAACAACAAGGGGATGAATAGCTGAGTCAACCAGAGACCTGACTAAGTAAATAAATGAAACTAAAACTAGCTGTTGCTGAAAATCTGAAACAAGAACAGAAAGTGCTGGAGAAATTCAGCAGGTCTGGCAGCATCTGTGGAGAGAGAAACAGAGTAAACGTTTCCAGTTTCAGAAATGATAGTAACCAGGAAGCCCAGTGAAGCAGTTGAAGGTACCTCGTTGAATGTTTTTAAAGCAGACATGGATAGATTGTTGATCAGTAAAGGAATTAAGGGTAATGGTGAGAGGGAGGTAAATGGAGTTGAGTCCATGAAACGATCTGCCATGATCCTATTGAATGGTGGAGCAGGCTTGAAGAGCCAGATGGCCGCCTCCTGCTCCTGGTTCTTATGTTCTTAAGACAGGATGGGATGTGGGGAATGAGTGAGGAGACAGATGGAGATAGAGCCCAGAGAGAGAGAGATTAATAGTGAGGGAGACAAAAGGATGGCTGATAGTGTGCCAGGGGAAGAGAAAAGCTGACAATGGGGTCAATGTGTAGGTGAGAATGGGTTAGCTTTGCTGAAAGCCGCCCACATAATGACAGGGTCTGGGGTGTGAGGGTGAGTAAAGGACATAGGGGTAGTGTTCAGGCCTTGAGTATGTAATGCAGGCTGTGATTTCAGAGTCACACTGAGTGAGAGCTGCACTATCAGAGACATTGTCTTTCACAACAAACGTTAAATTTTAAAAGCCCATCTGTGTTGGCTTATTTGGATTTTATAAATGGTTGGTGGAAGGAGCAGTGAGTTCCTTCCAGAGTCTTGGCTGATATTAGTGCCTGAGCTGACATCATGATGACAGATTAACTGACCGCTCATCTCAGCTGCTGTTTGTGGCATCATCTTTACAGAATCAATTGTTCTTCACAGTAGCTCAGTTCCTGTGTGATTTCCTGAGGGAAAAGATGAACATAGTCAAGTCTTCCTTGCATTCGTCCGAAGATGAGCACAGTTGGCTGATCGTGCTGTATTGGTGGTTATTTTTTGGATGATACTGCATGGCTCCTCTGCCTGATCGGCTGTTAGTGCCCTCAGCCCCAGCTTTGTTACCCATGGTCTTGATTATTCCTGTGGAATCCTGGCTGGCTTCCCACATTCACACATCCGTAAACTGTAGACCATCTGAAATCTCTGCTGCCCCATGTCCTTATTCGCTCCTTGACTTATTCATTCATTGCTCCCTGTGCTTATTGACATCCCAGTTAAATAACGTCACTCTTAAAATTCTCATTTTCATTTTCAAATTCCTTCATGACCTTGCTGCTCTCTATCTCCAGCCACACGAGTCTCTGGAATATCTGTGCTCCTCCAGCTGTTGAACGGCCTCAATTTCAATTGCTCCACCGTTGGAGGCAGCATCTCCAGTCCAGGTGCCCGGTGATGTCATCAAGATGGCGGTGGAGTAGGGGCCGTGAGCCGGGGCCTGTCAACTCCAACTACTTTTCTTTTCTGTTTTCTCTTCTTTCCTTTTACTTACCTCTTGTCCTGAGCTTGGATGGCATTGGAGGTGGTGAGGAACTTAGAGGGATGTGAGTGGGTCCAGCACAGAACATGTGGTGGCAGCGAGTGGGCTCTTACTTAGCTTTCTGGGGTGAGCACAGGAACTGGCATTGAAATTAGCGGCTGCTACATCGGCAGAGGTAAGTCCCCTGGCAAAAAATGGTGCCTGGGGATCGGCAACTTCACCGTTTGTTGGAGCCTGGTATGGTAAGTGGTGAGGCGGTGGAGGAAGAATGCCAGTATAGGTGTTGTTGATGATGAGCTGGCTGAGGACTAATGGACTGTCTCTAAGCTACATCTTTCTAATTTTTTTTTGCTGATTCTTAAACTATTCAAAATGGCGCCAAATTGTGGCGACAATGGAAAAGATTATCACTGTATTTTACTGCTTTACTCAATGCACATGACAATAAAATCATTCAAACACCTTTCATTCCCTGAGCACTAAACTCTTGATTTTCATATTTCAGTACCTCTCCGATTCTCTACCATTCTCTCCCTCTTTCTCTTCGTGTAAGACCCACTTTAAAAACTACCTCCTTCGCCAAACTTTTGATCATCCACCTCTACTACCTCATTATGCAGCTCAGTGCCAAACATTGCTTTTAAAATGTGTCTGTGAAGTACACTGGAATGTCTTAATCAAATTAAGATGCTACAGAAACACAGTATTGTTGTGCTGCAGTGAGATTTAACATAGTTTTTATCTTGTATATCACAATTCAAATAAAGCACATTTAGAATACAAAATTTAGGGCAGCACTGTGGCTCAGTGGTTAGCACTGCTACCTCACAGCACCAGGGACCTGGTTTCAATTCCAGCTTTGGGCGACTGTCTGTGTGGGGTTTGCACATTTTCCCCGTGTGCGTGTGGGTTTCCTCCCGGTGCTCTGGTTTCCTCCCACGGTCCAGAGATGTGCAAGTTAGCTGGATCGGCCATGTTAAATTGCCCATAGTGTCCAGGGATCTGTAGGCTAGGTGGGTTAGCCCTGGGAAATGCAGGGTGCCAGGAATAGGGTGGGGAGGGATGGGTGAATGGGTGGGATGCTCTTTGGAGAGTCAGGGTGGACTTGATGGACCAAATGGCCTGCTTCCATACTGTAGGGATTCTACGATCTCTCAAAAAAGTATGTTCTGTTTTTGTGTGTTGCAGCAATGCAGAGACAACAAGTTTGTTTACATCATCTTTAAAAAAATGAATGGAATCACAAAATGTCTTCAATCACATTTAAAGCTCCATTTCTAGTTGTTTTTCTGGTGTCTGCCTACTTTGTTCGGAGTCCACATCCAGCCGTAACCAATTAATGAGCGTGGATGAATTTCCAAACTTGCATAATACAGCACAGAACAATTGATCCACCAAACACCAGGTTGTATGAAATGTAGGAGAGATCATGGAGGGCATACAAAGGTTTTGATGAAGTGTTTGACTTGCTGAGTAATGGAGATTAGATTAAGCGGGATTCCCTACAGTGTGGAAACAGGCCCTTTGATCCAACAAGATCACACTGACCCTCTGAAGAGTAACCCACCCAGACGCATTCCCCTACATTTACCTCAGACTCATGTACCTAACATTATGGGAAATTTAGCTTGGTCACTTCACCTAACCTGCAAGTCTTTGGGTTGTGAGAGGAAATTCGGAGCATTCAGAAAAAACTTGCACAGACACGGGGAGAATGTGCAAACTCCACACGGACAGTCACCCGAGGCTGGAATTGAACCTGGGTGCCTGGCGCTGTGAGGCAGCAGTGCTAACCACTGAGCCACTGTGCTGCCTACTGAACCACACTCTATTGAGGTATGGGTTGACTCAATAAGCTGAGTGGGGGGAAGGGGGGCAGGGAAGGGCTGAAAGAAAGGGCTCTGTGTTCTGTATATCAAGATGGAATTTGAACAGGCTTGTCCGTCTGGTGTAACCAAGACTGTGATTATTTTACCTGACAGTCCGAGATGCTCCTACAGCACCAGTCCAACCCATGCATTGTAAATAAGGCCAAGAAGACACCGTTGGATCTCGCGTGTGAGTTTGGCAGACTGAAGGTAAGATTGTTTGCTCATTAAATTGTGTGTAACTCGGGACCTTCCTCATAATCTCAATGCTCAGGTTTCTGTTGATGGAAGACTGTTTAACAACTGAGGCAGACTGAGTAACTCCAGGATCGTTGCTTAGAAGGGACAATTAACCAGATTTGTTGATACTGACACACAATCTGTGTCAACAAGAGCGGGATTGGGGTTTGGAAATGTAGAGAGACTGGGAAGTAGGGAAAGTGGGCATTGGGATTAGGAATAATGGAAGGAGTGGAGTTTGGGATTGAGAAGTGTGAAGCCAGTGGGACCATGATTGGAATTTGTGGATGTGTGTGACTGGGATTGGAAACTGTAGAGAGATTGAGAATCCGAATTGGAATGTTGAAAGAGGGGTGGACATGAATTGTGAAGAGACTGGGACCAGGATTGAGACTTGTGAAGAAGTGGACACTGAAATTGGAAGGTGTAGGGTTGAGTATAACAATCGAACCCACCCAGAGACGTCAGTTCACCTGAGGTATTAGTGGTGTGTTCTCTCTGGTGGCTCCTGGAGGTGTTAGAAGCTCAGCACCTCAAACCCCACGCCAGGATCTGAATGCAAAACCTTGGCTGACAATCACTAATTCAGAACCAAGGGTGGGATCAAACCCAGGTCCCGAGCGCTGTGAAGCAGCAGTGCTAGCTACTGAGCCACTGTGCCTCCACCTAAAACATCTGAATTGGTCAGCCATCTCATTGTAGTTTGTGAGGTTTTGTATATCAACTGACTGTCACATTTCCCTAAATTATAAGAGTGATTTTTAGCTGTAAAGGACTTGTGGTCAACCTTAGGTTGTGAAGGGCACTAGATAAATGCAAGTCTTCCTTTCTTGCTTTAGCACCGTCTGTGTATGTACAACTGTGACAGCAGGATCAATGTATGGCTACAGCTGTAGCTGGAACATAATGTTTTACAACACAACCCCATCAATGACTTGTCCACTGCTTAATGGACACTCAGGAATAAAATCAATCCATTGGGGTGGCATGGTGGCTCAGTGGTTAGCACTGCTGGCTCACAGCGCCAGGGACCCAGGTTTAATTCCCGCCTCAGGCAACTGTCTGTGTGGAGTTGGCACATTCTCCCCGTGCCTGCGTGGGTTTCCTCTGGGTGCTCTGGTTTCCTCCCACAGTAATACATTGATCCTGCTGTCACAGTTGTAAACTTGCCTTCCATTCCTCCATCAGTGTTTTGTAACCTGTACCCCCAAGTTACTGATCTCTTTGGTAACGGGAGTAAGTCCTTAAATGAAATTCTCCTCATGAGCCTTCCTCCTTAGTGTCTGTTTTGCAGTTTGAAGGGGTGTGTTATCCTGACCTTTGCCCTTAGCGAGCTTTAGACCTGCACTTTCAGATCAGAGTGTAGAGAGCTTGCCTGGGTTTGATCCTGTCAATGCCATTGCCCACAGTACCTGCTGATCGAAACACCAGCTGCATGTTGAAGGATGACTTTAACTTATTTTGGGGAGGTGTGTTCACCACACAGCACCAACATGGAGCGCAGCTGGGGGGTTTGTAGAGGAAGAACCCGGGCTGGATGGATTCTCTACATCTTGCAGCTTTGAGCCCAAGTAAAGGCCAAGTTTGTCATAGAGTCATAGAGATGTACAGCACGGAAACAGACCCTTTGGTCCAACTAATCCGTGCCAACCAGATATCCCAACCCAATCTAGTCCCACCTGTCAGCATCCAGCCCATATCCCTCTAAACCCTTGCTATTCATATGCCCATCCAGATGCCTTTTAAATGTTGCAAATGTAGCCTCCATGTACCACCCTCTACATGCAAAACTGCCCCTTAGGTCTCTTTTATATCTTTCCCCTCTCACCCTCTTGTTCTGGACTCCCCCACCCAAGGGGAAAGTCTTGTCTATTTATCCTATCCATGAAGCTGATTCTATTCTTTAACTCAGAGTCATAGAGATGTACAGCATGGAAACAGACCCTTCGGTCCAAGCTGACCAGATATCCCAACCCAATCTAGTCCCACCTGCCAGCACCCGGCCCATATCCCTCCAAACCCTTCCTATTCATATACCCATCCAATTTGTACCAGCCTTCACCACTTCCTTTGGCAGCTCATTCCATACACGTACCACCCTCTGCGTGAAAAAGTTGCCCCTTAGGTCTCTTTTATATCTTTCCCCTCTCGCCCTAAACCTATGCCCTCTAGTTCTGGACTCCACCATCCCAGGGAAAAGACTTTGCCTATTTATCCTATCCATGCCCCTCATAATTTTGTAAAACTCTATAAAGTCACCCCTCAATCTCGACGCTCCAGGGAAAACAGCCCCAGCCTGTTCAGCCTCTCGCTTTAGCTCAAATCCTCCAACCCAGGCAACATCCTTGTAAATCTTTTCTGAACCCTTTCAAATTTCACAACATCTTTCTGATAGGAAGGAGACCACAATTGCACACAATATTCCAACAGTGGTCTAACCAATGTCCTGTACAGCCACAACATGACATCCTAATTCCCATACTCAATACTCTGACCAATAAAGGAAATTATACCAAACGCCGACTTCACTATCCTATCCACCTGCGACTCCACTTTCAAGGAGCTATGAAACTTGCATATCCCTTTGTTTTCCATTCATTCTTTCTGATTATTACAGTGCTATTCTCAGTTGTTGGAGCACATTGGCCCCTGTGTTGCCAGGTTACTGCCAGGGAGGGGATCATCTGAGCGGCTTTAGCATTATCCATTAGCTTTTGCTAAGAAGTATCTTTGTACGGGCATCAGTTCAGGTTCAGAGTTGGACAGGGCTGAGGCCATGAAGCCCCCTATAGTTAAATAGCACAAAAGCTTCAGCTGACAATTGGCTCATGAGTCTAATGGTTACCTGGGGCCAGGTGATGGGACAGGATACATGTAAAGAGAAAACCCCAGCAGAAGCTAAATGGAGGGCACTTCGAAGGAGCTGAAAATGTGTTGCTGGAAAAGTGCAGCAGGTCAGGCAGCATCCAAGGAGCAGGAGATTCGACGTTTCGGGCATAAGCCATTCTTCAGGAATGAAGAAGGGCTTCTCCTGTTCCTTAGATGCTGCCTAACCTGCTGCGCTTTTCCAGCAACACATTTTCAGATCTGATTTCCAGCATCTGCAGTCCTCACTTTTTCACTTCAGTGGAGGGACCAGCACTACTCTTGATCGTGATGGTGATCAACCATTCAGGACTACACCACACATCATGGCCTGGACCATTCTCAGGTAAATTTACTAGCCTTTAATATAGCAACTTTCACAACCTCAGGACATACCAAAAGGGCATGGAACCCAATAAAGTGCTTTAGAACTGTAATAATCAGTGCTGTAATGCAGGCAATAAGGCAATCACTTTGTCCCTGAATGCAACAAAGTAAAAGAGAACTTCATCTGTTTCTTGGAGCTTTGGTTTAGATTTTGGGTAGATCTCCCTCACTCTTCTTCCAGTTCAGTATTGAAATTATTTACATCCAACTGGAACACCAACTGGGCTGTCAGTGCAGTGCCTTGTTTGAAAGACAGCACCACGGATCATGAGGCACTCCCTCAGTCTGACGCTGGAGTGTAAGCCTGGATTTCGTACACGATTTTGTATGCTTCAACACGTGACCCACGGTGTCTCCTCTATGCATTAAGAGTTTTGTAGCGTTTTCTGGGCAAGGAGTGAGAGTCGGCATCCAGTTGTGGGGAGGTGGGTATTTAAGGAATGGGTTCTAAAACAGGGATTAACTGTCTTTCCAAGCTGGGATCTGGCAGGAATAAAGCCTGGAATGAGCTGGAAAGGCAGCAAAAAGGAGCTGGGGACTGGGGAAGGAAAAGTCAGAAACTATCTTGACAGATACGTGGCCATTAGCCCTTCACAGTGGCTCGAATGGACAACAGATGACAGTGATCAGAAACCCCATTGAAAGCCGCAGTCAGCAACAGTAACTGTAAGCGCTGACGAGACTGTGATCAGTCAGATTCCCGATACTAACTCAATTATAAGCTGCTTTGGCAACAGCTAAACTCTGTTGGAGGCATGCAGACTCCAGAATCGCTGAGCACAGAGAATCTCTGGAATGCAAGTAGTTAATCTGGCTGAGATTTCCAACAGCTCTGAAAACACTGATCGCTCCCTTGCCTTGCTACCCAGGTTGCACAGCTTCTGTTGAACAGTAACATGTGTGTCGCCTTACTGGAGGGTCAATCCAAAGACAGCGCTGATGCCAACTTCACCACCCCACTGCATCTGGCCGCCAAGAATGGGCACAAAGACATTATCAGGTTTGGGCATTTCATTTTAACGTGTGCGTCTGTGTTACAACCCCTGGTATGAAAATGTACTGAGATTGATGGAGAAATGCAGACACATCTCTGTGCAGCAAGGGGATGGTTTCGATTGAAATTGACACCCTTCAATGTGTTTTGTAACAGCAGCTGTCTGTACTGTTCCACATTCCATTCCAATCCCTGCATTGTTCAGATGTTGCTGGTCTTGGTGTATGAGGCTGTTGCTGGCCCTTCATCCTTGGTGGTAGTGAGTGTGGCTAAATCACAGGCTCCTTTCTCATTTACGTAGAACGTGCTGCACACAAGCAGGCCGTTTGACTGTTCTGACATTTGTGCTCTGCGCAGGTCTCCAACGTATCTCTGCGCAGGTCTCCAATGTATCTCTGCGCAGGTCTCTAGCAACCTTTACATCATTCCTGAGTATCCTCTCATTCCTTTATCTCTCCTGTACTTATCCACCATCTCTAACCTCAGGATTTCCCTCCCTCAAGTTCGTAACCACATTCCATTCCTTCGAGACACTGCTTTCAACTGACTGCACTGAACCAAGCCATTGGGAACCGGCCTGATATCTCCTACGTTTCATACTTGGTGTGAATATGTTCATGTGAGTGATGCTATACAAATGGAAGTTGTTGTTGTACACTTACAGCATATGTGTATCTTTCACCTCCATTGAGAGGAGATACTACATTTAAGCTGCTCCACAAAGAACAACAGAGAGAGTGGCACGTTTCTCCAACGGAGTAGACTGTCTAAGTACTGGCTCACCCGGTCAAATTTCCAGTTGTAGGTTGTGAAATAACTGCATAGAGGCAGGTATCTGGTCACCAGTCACCCTTTATTTACATGTGCACAGTACTCTGGCTCTAAGCCAGCTCTGAGCCAGTCCCTATACTGAGGAGACCTTCTGAATCTCCTGTTTATTGTTGTGTTTAACTGTAACAGAACTCACCCGCATCGCGATTCAGCATAGCATTCCATCAAGGTAAGTGGCAGCGGTGGGATTCAAACCCATGCCTCCTTAGAGGCTGGAGCCTAAATCCAGCACCTTAGACTGCTCGGCCAGCCAGGGCTATCTGATTGGCCCAGGTTAACAACCCAATCAAAAATCTCATCGTCAATGAGATCCACCCAGCCGTGGTTCCAATCACGACAGATTAAGCTTCTGTGAGCAGGGGGCTGGTGATTCACTAATGCTAGGAATAATGCAGAAGTGAATGATAACCAAGCATCCTTACACTGTCCACACCTCCTCACTGCTCAGTGGACACAAGGGGAGGAATTGGAATCAAAAAGCTAATCCTGACATAATAAATATTATTGTAGTGCTTTTTAGTCGAGTTAATATGTATGTTTTAAGATCTACACCGTAAGAGCAGAAGTAAGCCATTTGCCCCTTCAAACCAGCTCTGCCATACAGTAAGGCTATCAGTTTACATTTTTAATTCCACATTCCCATCTAACTTTGATTTCTCTTTCTCACAAAACTGTATCTCCCTCTGCGTTAAATAAATTCAATGACGCATTTCCACCGCCTTCTGAAACAGCAGGTTTCACAGTCGCAAACCCTATGTGTGCTATAATTCCAACTGATGGTGCTACTGGACATGTCAAATCCCAGAATGAAACCTGGCTTGATAGATCATAAGTTTAATATTTGCACTTGGGAACCATGGTGATCAGTGACTGAGACTATACACATAAAGCTGCAAACAAAATGGCACAAATTCATTAGACAAAAGAATAAAAACAGCAAACAAATATATATATATATGTGACTATATATACATATGACAATTTAGAAAGCTCTTAACATGTCCAGAAAAGCAACATTTTAACCTGTTTCCCAGTGCTACCCTTTACAGATATGCAATCGTGGAGAAATAGCACTAGTCTTTATTCTTTAAATCTCTTACTTAACTAATTCTTCCCAGTTCTTTTCCTTGAACCACTGAGACAGTTTTCTGAATTGATTTCCAATTCTGGTGGCATGAACTTTTCAGGTCTAAACCTCTTCAATTCCTTTCACCTCAAAGAGTTATACACAAATAATTCCAGCTTGGAAACTTCACAACTTAAAGGGAACACTTCTGCCAGGGTTACTGGTTCCCCTGAACTGAAATCTTGATTCCCCTGCTTGGAGGAAATTGCGTTCCCCTCTGAACTGAACTCCTGCTTCTTCTGAGCTGACGTGTAAAACTGATCTAGTGGCCTGTGGCCAACTCACCAGATTAAACATTCCATCCATTAACACCACCAGTGTCTGGCTGGGCATTTAACTGAAGTCACATGTCTTCTTGGAAATGATGTATTTAGGTCACTGTTCCAAATGTGTTTCTGACCTTTTAAAAGAAAACCATTAACGAATTGACCAAAATCCATCTACCTCAATTTTACAAACCAAATCCCAAACCACAATAATATATACATAAAACACAACTTTTATCACAAAAGGAATAACATTCACATCATCCTGAAATGGGGACACCCAATTGTAAAAGAGAATTCCTCAGTTCTGGATACATCCTCCTTGCTATGTCCACCTCGTCAAGGCCATGTTAGGATCTTGTCCACTTCAGGAGACAGTGAGGTCTGCAGATTGCTGGAGAGCAGAGTTGAGAGTGTGTTGCTGGAAAAGCACAGCAGGTCAGGCAGCATCCGAGGAGCAGGAGAGTTGACGTTTCGGGCCAGAGCCAGGCTCCCAGCCTCATTCCTGATGAAAGGCTTTTGCCCGAAACGTTGATTTTCTTGCTCTTCGGATGCTGCATGACCTGCTGTACTCTTATACACTTTAGCATGGTGGGGGACGTTTGACTCAAGTTCAGTGGGAACAGACCTAATCTGTCTAACCTAACCTCTGTAAAAATCCCCTCACTCCAGTATCAATCTCCTCAAGCTCTTCTGAACTGCCTCCAATGCATTTACATTGCTCCTTAAATAAGGAAACCAAAATTGCGCACAGAATTTGAGGTGTGCTCTCACCAATCCTCTATATAACTGAAACATAATCCCCTTCCTTTTATGTTAAATGCCTCTCAAAATAAAAGATAGCATCCCATGAGCTGCCTTGATGACTTGCTATCCCAGAAAACTAACTTTTTGTGACTCATTGTAAGTTTTGTAATTTCATGTTCTTACTTTGGATAACAATGTGAGATTCACAGTAGGAACAGATTATTTGATGGTCTGTCTAGCAGAATGCTGCTTCCTTACCCTCCATTATACTATACAGAGTGGCTGGTCGGTCTTCTGTTTTTCTATGGGATCTCACATCCCAATGAGAGCCTCATCCACCTGAAACATACATCCCCCTGCACGTCTATCCAGAGACTGTCTGAATTTTAATCAGTTCTGCCTTTGAGGCGGGTATACTAACACTGAGCCAAAAGCTTGTTTCAGTGACGTTGGACACTACTTTGTCAAAAACCAGAGGCAGGGTCTGCCTACGTACTTGTTCCATAGGCAGTATCATTCTCAGGCAGCACAGAAATCCTATCAAATACTCCCAGGGACAGGGACATCATGGGGTTAGATACTGAGTAAAGTTCCCTGTACACTGTCCCCCATCAAATACTCCCAGGACAGGGACATCATGGGGTTAGATACAGAGTAAATCTTGCAAGTGTCTGTATATGTGTGTGTAAGTAATCATTGATATGTTAACCTAAGTCTTTGCCTGTCAAACTTCAGCCAGTCTGCTGTTATGCTCCAGTGCCATTTATTTCTGGGTCGAACTTTCAGAGAGAGGCGGTAAATCGCTTGGATAGTGCTCAGCATGATACACTGTACCTTAAACAGACATTGATTTTCCACACCGTGTTTGAGAAGCTGATGTAGAGCAGGTCGCTGTTCTGTCCTCACGTCAGCATGTCTTTGTTACCTTGCAGACATGTGTATCCGATCGAAGAATGTCACTGACCTTTCCCAGTGAGTTAGTCACGTCAGTTACCATGTCTTCATGCCTAGTTTCCTGGCTGATGAGCCATTTAATTATCAACAGATTTACAGTCAGTCCATCTCCTGACAGTTCGAGCTCATCCTCCTTCAGCACTTCCACTGGTTTTCAAATACGTCCCATATCGGGGTCAAAATAATATTTCTTTCTTGAGGACTCCTCTGAGATTTTCTCGAGGGCTACCTTTTGGGTGTTACTTTTTCATTCTCACTCGCTCATTCGTTAATATATCGTGTAATGACAATACCTTCTGTCTGTGTCGACCTATCAGTGAATTGGACTCTCAGACAAGTTTTATAAAAATAATTAATCAATCTCCTCAGTAATTATTAACATTCCCTTAGCATTAAAGCTACAACAGACAAGGAAAGCATAAATTTCCCAGATCTACAATATTAAAATCGGTGTAAGACATCAGGTAAAAAATATTGTTTTGCAAAATAACTGAAACATACTTCTACACATGAAAAGCCATCACCCAAAACACACATTATACAGATTGGTGAGGTCCCAACTCAGGCATTTTGATTGCACATACACAAAACTAGAACATTTTAACCAGGCAACACTGAGTTGCAACTACTACCCTATTTACTACATCTCAGACCTCAATCTCAAGTTTAAATTTAACAATGAAGAAGTATTTGTTATTGCATAATCTACTATACTGTCTTGACGTATAGTAGCTCCTGAATATCTGTAGCCCCAAGCTAGAGATTCCACATTTATTTACAAGGAATTCTTTAACTCAGTAATTTAAGGTTTTCTTTGTTCCCAGTTAGCTGAGTATTACTATGCTGACAGGGTTCAAACTAGTCTATCTCCTTTGCAATACTTCCCTCACAGTCTCCTTTTCCCCCACACCTCTTGAGCTCTCCTCCCTCTTCAAAGGTCTACAGTCTCTTTTTCTCACTCTCCCTCACTCCAAAGCCTCCTTTACTTTCCCCCAAATTCTCCTGCTGCTGTCTCCTCCTTTTCTCCTCTGTTTAATGCTCCCAACTGAGACCCAGCCGATCGAACTCCTGGACCGAGCCAAAGGCCTCATGTCCTGGTTAATGGAGGCTGTCAATGTTCCCTCACTACCCCTCAGCACCCTGCCAGCTGTCACCACTCCGTGCTCTCTCACTCCTCCCCAACTCTGACTCCACCCTCCCGTCTCCTGACCAATGACTCCTGGACTCTGCTGACTTGTTCAGTGCCATCACTGAACAGCTGCAGGTCCTCCAATCACAGACCGTTTTCTTTGGGGTTTGCTCTTGAGACAGAGCCTATCAGCATCAAGCACAGGAGTGAAGTAGCCTGTGATTGGCAGAGCAGCTCCTCAATGTTTCTTGCTGTTCCTTTTCTCTGACTGGTTGCTCCACTTTTGTGAGTGATTTGGGATTTGTTTGGAAGGGGGATGTTGTGGATTCTTAGGGAATTTTAAGCATTGCCAATTGCTTCCATTAATGGGAATGCCAACAGGAACCAATGGGAATTATGCCTTGAAATTTCTAGTCACTGGCATACCTCGAAAGGCTGTTAGTTATCCCCTGTAGTGCTTTACTGTCTTTATTCAGGGTGTGCCCTGATCAGTACCACACTTCCCACCCACTCAACTATCTTCACTTGCCCAATTTCCCCAGCTCTCATTGCTGGGTTCCAACCAAAGATACCGCTAACTTCAAGTGTTGGCCACATGTGAGCCGGAGTAATGTCGTGTTTCTGTTCTTCACTGCACTGTGGTATATTATCTGGAGGCGTTAGGATCTCCTCCTCCATCCTAGCTCGATCAGCTGAAACATGACACTCTACTGGAAGCAGGTTCTGACACAATAGCTTCGTATTAGCCCACACAATTATGTGCCTGACAAATGTAATGTATGCACGTAATAGTTATTATGCATGTCTAATTCACTCTTCAATACCGTGATACCCATGTCCAGTTTCATATGTAACAAGGTGAAGCGTGCTGTTGGACACAAACCTGCAGCAGCTATGAGTAAAGTAAGACTAAGGTGGTCATCGTGACGTACCTCCAGTCTGAGAGTTCTTTCCTGGGGTTCATACTGGATCCCAGTCAGGGGTGAAGATACAGGCTGATTTCTCCAACCCACATGAGGAGCATTAAGACCCCTTGCAGCACCCTGATGTCCACACTGCTGCCTTGGGTAAATTCCAGGTGCTCCAGTTTCCTCTCGCAGTCCAAAGAATTTGCAGGTTAGGTGGATTTGCTGTGCTAATTTGCCCGTAGTGTGCAGGGATGTAGAAATGCAGGTTACAGGGATAGGGTAGTGGGGTGGATTTGGGTGTGATGTTCTACAGAGGGTCGATTATGGACTCGATGGGCTGATTGGCCTGCTTCCACTCTTTGGAGATGTTATGTAAAGAGGCTGTGTGACTTATCCCACTTTAGATTTGACCTGCAGCAACCATACACATTAGGCTGACAGATTGGCATGGCAGACACGAGGGTAGATGTTTAATGCCATTGGTGGGGTGGGGAGGGGGCGATTAGCAAGGGGCTGCCTTTTAGTGTGAGCAGAACCTGAAGGGCCACCAATGAGGGCAGGGCCTTGCACTCATTGTTTCGTCGTGTTTCCCTGTCCCTCTTTTTTGTTCTCCTCCTGAAGAACAAGAAATGGCAAGGGAATGCAGTCCAGTCTCTCTCTCTCTGCAAACCAGTGATTCGTTATCTTTGATTGTGAACGTTGCTGGCTAGCCTAGTATTCAGCTGCCTGTATGCAATCTCCCTTGAACTGAGTGGATAGTGAGGCCATCTTTGATATGAGTTAAGAGTCAGTTACATTGCTGCAAAGTTGGAATTGCAAGTAGGCCAGACTGGGTAAGAATAGCAGATTTCCCTCTCCTAACGGGCTAGTGAACCAGGAGGGTTTTTTTAATTTTAGGAACTGATTATAGATTATTTTCTCACCAGTTTGTTCAGAGATGTTATTACATACCTGTGCAGTAGGTGGGACTCAAGCCTGGGTCTCCTGGCTCAGAGGTAGGGACATTACCATTGCGTTATGATGTTGATTATAAAGACCTGGTCACCATCACATCCAGATTTATTTAATTTCACCACCTGCTCTGGTGGGATTTGAACCCACACTTTCAGGATGTTACCCTCAACCTCTGGATTACTAGTCCAGTGTCACAACCACTACGCTGCCATCTGGTGTGAACTGGGAGCACTTCTGTCTTATGAGCAGTGCCTGTGAGGTAGGAAGATACTGCAGAATATATTTACAAGAGTTGTTCCAGGGATAAGGAACATTAGTTCTGACGGTAGATTGGACAGTATTGCACAGAGAGGAGAACTGAGAAAAGTATTCACTGTCTGAAAGTGTAAAGTAAAAGTGATATGAGGAAAGCTGTTTTCATGCAGTGTGTTAGAATTTGGGAATGCACTGTCTGCAAGTGTATTGGAGGCAATTCCAATCAAGTCTCTCAAGGGTTGTTTCTTGAAAAGGAAGATGTGCAGGGAGAAGATAGAAGAATGTTCATTTAAAGAGCCAGTGTGAACTCGATGGGCTGACTGGCCTCTGTGTTATGATAGTTCTGTGCTACTGTAATTTCCAGTTCAAATCCCTCCCCCAAAACTAGAGTGTGATCTAGTGTAGTGCCCCTGCGCAGTACCAAGGGAGTGCAACATTATCTTTGATATCAGAATGAAAACAGCTCTCACAGAGGTGATGCCAAGAGACACACTTGACACAATGCAAAGTGGGAATCTGTGGCTCCCTTCCCCGTACACATCCCCCAGAAACTGAGATTGAAAGCCTTTTTTTAAAGACAAGCACCATTCCGATTGTGGTAAATTAGCTTATTCTGGCAAAACTCAGAAAACAGTGTCTAATGTTAGATACAATCTTGTTATTGGACAGCACTTACCAAATAACCCCAATTGCACTAAGAAGTACTCTGGAAACCAATTTATGATAATCAGGTGTTGCAATGTGATTCATTTGTGCATACTACACTTGTTCATACTCAGGGCCTTGTGCTTTCCAGGCTGAAGACATTTATCAAGACGTCGTTCCTTTCTCATTGAGGAAAGGACTATAGAGACTGTCAACCTCTGCTACATCCCCATGCCAACACACTGGCCAATCAGAACTGAGTTACCTAATTTTTGCCTCGTCGATCCATTAACTAAGACAGTTACCAGTTCATGTTGCATCGCTATGACAACCAGTGTCTACCACACAGCGCCCTGTTCTGCCATATAATATAATTGGTATTTCTTTTCTCAAGTTGTTTTTTTCATTCTTGCACTTTAATCCAGAGGAGTGCAAGCGGAAATCTTCATGTCACTTATTAAGCGATGCTTAAGTTCTGTACCAAGCAATTAAAAGAGGAATATTAAAAGGTAAGAAACTAAACAAAAACCTGGCATTTGAATTGTAGCTTTCATAACCTCCAGATGTTCCAAATGTGACTTAAAACTAATGAGGTGTAGCCACGGTTGTAATGTAGGATATACAGTTTGCCACTATGTGTACAGCAAGATCCACAAGCAGCAATGTGATTACGACTTGGTAATCTGTTCATTGAATCATAGAATTCCTACAGTGTGGAAGGAGGCCATTCAGTCTGTCAGGTCCACACTGACCCTCCGAAGAGCATCCCACCCAGACCCACCCCCTACCCTATCCCTGTAATCCTGCATTTCCCATGACTAACCCACCTAGCCTGCACATTCCTGGGCACTATGGGCAATTTAGCACAGCCAATTCACCTAACCAGCTCATCTTTGACTGTGGGAGGAAACTGGAGCACACTGAAGAAACCCACGCAGTCACGGGGAGAACGTGCAAACTCCACACAGACAGTTGCCCGAGGCTGGAATCAAACCTGGGTCCCTAGCACTGTGAGGCAGCAGTGCTAACCACTGATCCACCGTGCCACCCAATGGGTATATATTGGCCAGGATTGACCTGGGATCTTACACATCTTTTCCCAGGAGGGCAGATGGCGCCCAACTAAAACCTGGGAGTAGAGTGAGGGTGAGAGTGAGATGGAAGTAGGAATGGGGATTGGATGTCCTACTTGCTTTCCCTTATCTACTGTCTGTGATCTGGCACTAGAGAGTGTATCTGGACTGCTGACTCACTCACAGATGGCTTGATATGCCCAGTACTGAAACTATCCCAGTTAAAGAGCACGTTGGCCACTTTGAGGTGTGCACAAGGCAAGGTATCGATATTTGCAGTGCACCTTCTAGAGGCAGGAAGGTTAACACAAAGTGGCAGAGACCAGTATGTCATTACAGTGCCTGCACAGCAGCGCCAGCGAGGAATGTTTAAACATCTATCTCCATGGGCTTTCACTCTGTGCTAAGTGCATTCTTGTTTATTTGCTTCAGGGCAGGTTTAATGGGAGTTGTAATATCAGTCATTAACAAGTAATGAGATGAGAGATGAAGACGATGTGGAAGTGTCCCTTTAACTGAGTGTGCTAATTATAATGTACCATTCATGGTCACCAGATGCTGTGTGAGTAGGGGAGAGGGTGTGCCTCTGACAGGAGGAGTTTACCCCCTGCTGCACTAACACCATGCTGCATTCCAAAAACCTCCAACACCAATGTCTAGCTCATATCGCCCTCTGCTGGTAGCAGTTATCATGCACATTCCTGGGCCTAATATCTGTTACGTACACATGCTGGTAAGGTGCTAATTATTGCTGCATGTGATGGATTGTGGATTATCGCTGTCTGTGGAAGAGTGAGGTTTACAAGCTTGGTAGCTGTTCAAATCAATAAAAGTTTATTTCCCGGTTTGCAGGCAGCAAAAAGAGTGCTGTAATCGATTTGATGGGCCAGTGTAGGCAGAATGTAGGGAACTGAATACACCGCACAAGAACGTGGTTATGTCACACCTTCTGTACAGGAATCCCTGTCCCAGGAAGGTCCTCTTGTGCTATTTCTCTCTGCAGGCTTCACACACACACACACACACACACTTTCTCTGACGTTCTCTCACTCTCCCTGGGATCCTCTTACACTATTGATGTAGGATTGCTCTGCATTGTTTCTCTCTGTGGGATCTCCTTACACACTGTCTCTCTGTGGGATCTCCTTACACACTGTCTCTCTGTGGGAACTTTTTGAACTTGCTACATTGAAGAAATATTATTTAGGTAAGCACTCGGAAACATCCTAACATATAACGACAAATGCTGAGAGATTGGTTTAAAGTAGATAGGTACCTGAAATAGTGCTGTAATATTGTAAGACTGTCCCTCTGGGATTCCCCTCACCCATGTCTCTGTGGGGGCTCCTTACATGTTCTCTCAGTAGGATCGCTGCTCCATCAATTATTTTGTGATATCCTGAGTGTTGAATCCTGTGTCTCGATGGAGTCCAGTTAACGCTTCACTTGTTATTCCAGGTTATTAATCAAGGCCGGTATTGATGCAAACAAAGTGGCTAAAACAGGGACAGCTCTACACGAGGCAGCGCTGTGTGGCAAGACGGAGGTGGTCCGCTTGCTCCTTGACGTAAGTCTACTTACTGAATGTCAAACTCTGGGAGTGCATGTGTACTCATTTCTGTGCTTTCTGATGGTTTGAGGTCAGAGGGCAAGAGCCGTGTCTGTGTTCCAGTAGCTTGCATCCTCCCTGACCATGTTGACATACACAGGCTGTCATCTTCCCAATCAATCACTTCAGCCCATTGTAACTCTACAACTCCTGCCAATCCTACCATGCCCTCTTTCCCTATTGTCATCTCATGGCCCAGTACCCTATCTCCAACCTTTATCAGTCACTCTAGTCCTACTGTTTGGAATTCCTTTTCTGGATCATTTGTGAATTAATACTTTCCACACCTCCAAAAAGAAACTCCACATTGAAGAAACTTGATATCACCACTTGATTGGCACCACATCCATTAGCATTCATTCCCTCTGCCACTGAACGCTCAGTAGCGGCATTGTGTACCATCCACAAGATACGGCGCAGAGATTCACCAAGGCTGCTTCAGCAGCTGCTTCCAAACCCACAACCACTTCCATGCAGAAGGACAAGGGCAACATATAAATGGGAACACTTCACCCTGTAATTTCCCTTCCAAGTCGCTCCCCGTCCTGACTTGGAGATATGTCACCCTTCTTTCGGTAATGGAATTCCCTTCCTAAGGGCATTGTTGGTGTATTTGCAGTGTATGAAATATAGTGATTCAAAAAGACAGCTTGCCCATCACCTTCTCAAGGAAATTAATGCTGGCCTTGCAAGCAGCACCAATGTCATCCGAAAGAACTTTGAAAAAGTCCGGCTTTCAAAGCAAGATTTTCATTTTGTTGGCACCTTTCATGATCTGAAGGCATCTCGAAGAGCTTTGCAACAAGTGACGTACAATTAAAGTACGATGCAGTCAGTAAAATGACAGCCAGTTTATTTTAGATTAGGTTAGATTCCCGAGTGTGGGAACAGGCTCTTTGGCCCCACAAGTCCACACCGACCTTCTGAAAAGTAACCCACCCAGACCCCTATATTTACCCCTGACTAGGCACCCAACATTATGGGCAATTTAGCATGGCTTATTCACCTAACCTGCACATCTTTTGATTGTGGGAGGAAACTGGAACACCCAGAGGAAACCCACGCAGACACTGGGAGAATGTGCAAACTCCACACAGATAGTTGTCTGAGGTGGGAATTGAACCCGGATCCCTGGTGCTGTGAGGCAGCAGTGCTAACCACTGAGCCACTGTGCTGCCTCTTTTCATGCACAGCAAGATCCCACAAGCATCCTGGCGATCATGACCAAATCTGCTTTTGCGATTTTGGCCAATGGGTAAATGTTGACCAATACACCAAGAAAGAACTCACCTGCCCATCTCCAACTAATACCACGTGACCTTTTATGTCCATCTGAGAGATATGATAGGATCTTGGTTTAATGCTTCGTCTGAAATACAGAACCTCTGAGAGTGCAGCACTCCCTGTGAACTACACTGAAGAATGAGAGTAGGCCACTCAGCCCGTCAAGCCTGTCCTACCATTTAATAAGACTCTGTGCTCATCTCTCTGAAGTCAGATTCAATCTGTGCTGTTCTGAGCCAGACAAACATGCTGCCCAACTTAACAACTCAAAACAGTTGGTTACATTGAATTTGTTCCCAGTGCTTGCTTATACTTCTTCACATTTATTAGAATTCTAACATTCTGCGTGTGCTGTGGTGAGATTTGACCCCATGATCTCAGTAATTCAGTACTAATTCGTGACAAGAGGATATAATTAATCATTTCCATTCAGCAAGGCAACATCCTGACCAATCAGCGTCCACTTGCCAACCAGTTAACACATTCCTCTCACTCGGTATAAAATGTCGTTTCATTTTGACTTTGATTTGGAGATGCCGGCGTTGGACTGGGGTGGACAGAGTTAAAAATCACACAACACCAGGTTATAGTCCAACAAGTTTAATTGAAAGTGCTAGCTTTCGGAGCGACGCTCCTTTATCAGGTGGATGTGGGGTATCGCATGACCACAACCACCTGAAAGAGCAGCGCTTCAAAGGCTAATGCCCTTTGACTTTGCTATTCTTGTGAATTATCCTGACGAGTCCAACATGAAAAGAAAATCCAACAACCTGTCGTTTTCCCAGCAATATAATAATAAAAAAAATGGAAAATGTTCCCTGCTGTGGCCTGGTTTAAGATTTTGGTAGCTGTGATACAATAACCTGCATTTTGTTCAGCAAGTCTCTGTGCAGCGGTCTCTTGCCCTCAGCTCTGACTCTGAACTCTGCTCCTGTCGTATTCAGTTTGACTCTGAGGTGTCACTTTACTCTCCTTTACACTGGAATCAGCTACAAGCACTGCACCCCTCATTGACACTGGCAACATCTTTGGTGTATAAGTCGTCTGCCTGATTCAGGTTTAAATACGAGAATGGGTATTCAAGTGGTGGGAGTCTGCTATTTGTAGCCTCGGACTGGGCAGAACATGCTGACCAGCTCTGCCAATGAGGACATGAAGCAGGAAGCAGCAAAAGGAGGGCCTCAGTTATTTCTGTGCGCCTTTGGGTAACAAGAGGTGGCAAAAACGTTTTCCACTGTCCAGCGATTCACACAGGCGTTTCGCCACACAGTGTCATAAAGATGTGCAGCATGAAAACAGACTCCCTCCCAGTTCAATCCGTCCATGTTGACCAGATATCCTAGTCTAGTCCCATTTGCCAGCACTTGGCCCATATCCCTCTAAACCCTTCCTATTAACATACCCATCCAGATGTCTTTTAAATGTTTTAATTGAACCAGCCTAAATCACTTCCTTTGGCAGCTCATTCCACGCACGTACCACTCTCTGCGTGAAAACATTGCCCTGTAGGTCCTTTTTAAATCTTTCCCCTTTCTCCTTAAACCTATGTCCTCTAGTTTTGGAATTTCCCACCCTGGGGTAAAGAACTTGGCAACTCACCCTATCTATGCCCCTCATGATTTTATAAACCTCCAGCGTTCCAGAGAAAATAGCCCCATTCTGCTTCTCCCTATGCCTCAAACCCTCCAACCCTGGCAACATCCTTGTAAATCTTTTCTGAACCCTTTCAGGTTTCACACATCCTTCCTATAACAGGGAGACCCGAATTGCACATAGTATTACGAAAGTGGCCGAACCAATGTCCTGTACAGCTGCAACATGAACTGCCAACTCCTGTACTCAATACTTTGACCAATAAAGGAAAGCATACCAAATGTTGTCTTCACTATCCTACCTACAACACCTCCAAACTGCAACACCTCTCATTTATCTAAATTGAACTCCATCTGCCACTTCTCAGCCCATTGGCCCATCTGATCAAGAGCCCGTTGTAATCTGAGGTAACCCTCTTCGCTGTCCACTACACCTCCAATTTTGGTGTTACCTGCAAACTTACTAACTGTACCTCTTATGCTCGCATCCAAATCATTTATGTAAATGACGAAAAGTAGTGGACCCAGCACCGATCCTTGTAGCACTCCACTGGTCACAGGCCTCCAGTCTGAAAAACAACCCTCCACCACCACCTTCTGTTTTCTACCTTTTAGCCAGTTCTGTATCCAAGTGGCTAGTTCTCCCTGTATTCCTTGTGATAGGGGCAGCAGTGGTAATGTCATTGGACTAGTCATCCAGAGGTCTGAGGAATACATCTTCACATCTCACTAGGATACAAATGTTCTGGGAGATATGAGTTCAAATCTCACCAGGCAGCTCAGGAAGTTTAAATTTAATCAATAAAATCAGGAGTAGAAAGCTAGTCCCAGACATGGTGACCAGCACAATTATCATCAATTGATGATGTTGATTATCTTTATTGATCAATCATCATTAAAACCCATTACCAATGTCTTCAGATGAAGGAAATGTGCCATCCTTACCCAATGGTCCTCACACGTAACTCCCAACCCACAGCAACTCTTAACCACCGAGTGGCCTAGCACACCACTGAACTCGGGCAGTTATGGAAGGCAACAAATGCTGGCCTTGCCAGTGTTGCTGATATCCCATGAAAGGATAAAAGAACCGTGGGACTTCCACAGAGGCAACACAAATGTTGGCTTCATATACTCCCATGAGCATTCACCTGCAAAAATAAACTAGAGTTTATGAATGCCTTACCAGCCATTTACCTCCCAGCTCCAATTTTCTATCCGGGGCATGCCTGAGGTTGGGAACACAAACGTCCATTTCATTCTGCTGGGAACCAAACAGTGCACTCTACCCATCAGCAGTGTGCTATCCCCAGAAGCAAAGTTTCATGAATTGGATGCTCCATTGAATTGTCACATCAATGATATTGGCTCTTCTGGTTTATATATCACACCCAGTTTTCTGTTTCCCACTTGGGCAGGAGCTGTCCTGCCCTGATCTCTCACCAGGGGGTGTCGACGAGCTCTAGAGTTTGACCCTGAGGGGCTGTGGGGGAGGCAGGCGGGGGAGGGTAGTGACGGTTTGATCATAACATTTAACTCCATCCTCTATTCCTCTTTGCAGGCTGGCATTGACGTCAACATCAGGAACACTTACAACCAAACAGCCTTGGACATCGTCAGTCAGTTCACCACCTCTCAAGCCAGCAAAGAAATCAAGCAGCTACTACGAGGTAAAGAGGCAGTGCAGGAGTTGGTTTCCTCCGGCACTTGGGGAGGGTGGTAGCAGGAATGAGAAAGAAAGTATACTGCTCCTTTATTGGGGCTGCACAGGTGGGAGTGTGCTGTTGTGTTTTGACAATTTGCTGCATTGTTGGGGACTCTGGTGCTGGGCTCCTTAGGACCATATGGTTGAATTGCAGGGATCCAGGTGGAATTTTGGGAATTTGCTGGACTCTCTTTGGGTGTGCATTTGGATGTGGAGGCCCTTCCCAACAGAAGCCATATTTTGTTCTGAGACATTGATGGAGAAATCTAGAGAAGGCCAATGTGACATATATCCATCGGTCAAGAGAGGTTGAGAGGGTTACACAGTCTGGAGGTGAGTTTGAATTTGCGGAGTCCTGTTACAGGACATGTACAAGGAGCATCAGCCAAGTGTAGGGGAAAGTGAGAGTTGCAAAACCAAAATTGGATGACACCAGTAATCAGCACGGAATGTCCTTCCTCTTCCTGATGTTCTAAATGAGCAAGTGAGACAGGCAGTGCTATGGTTTTCAGATAATATTGAACTGTACGTTGTCAAATATGAAGACATGACCACGTGTCTGAAGAGCTGGAGAAAGGCAGAGTTACGAAGATCGGAAAACCAAAAACCCAACGTATGGTCCGTCGGTTTGAGCCATTGGAAAGGAATCGGGGCCAGCTGTACAGAGTCTGGATGAAGACTTGGAGAACGTGAGTAGGTTAAAGTACCTGCAGAAGATGGGAGTATGGAAATGGAAGTGAAAATACAGATTAGTTCCGGTTGGGAGAAGTTGGAAGAAACGCGCAGTGGAGGCTTGTTTGTTGAAAGTGCCTTTAAAAGGAAGAATCTACAAGACAGTTGTAAGACCAGCACCATTATTGTAAACCCTTGAGCAACATCAAAGAGTTACGACAATCGAATGCTAATGTTAATATGAGACGTTGAAGGGAAATGAATGATTGTTGTTAATGAATTATGAGATATATAACAGGTACAATTGGAACTAAGGAAGAGATATGTTAGATTGCTACACTCAATAAATTGTGCATAAGGAAAGCCTATGGCTCCCTGTATCTGCTAGACTAGCCTGGTTAGAATCTATTCTCGGTGGTAACACAGAAATGTAGAGATTGGAAACTTAGTTTCTTTCAGGTGGAGATTATTGTTGGAGTTAATTTGGAAAACAATGGCTCAACCAAATGTACAGGATACGATTTCTCAGTGATGGTCAGTGAAGCTGAATCTGATAATCATTAGAATAATGAAGTGGATGTAGGGACATGGCTCTGTAGCATTTAAAAGAAAAACACGAGACGACGCCCTTAGTATTGCCACGTCCTGCTAGAACCAAAATCAGATGTGAAATACTTTTGGAGCTGAAGGATAACAATTTGAAACTCTGGGTGGTTTAGTAATTCTATTAAAATTTGTGAAAGAATTTTTGATAAAGATGACCCATGAAATACATATGAAGCATGGTCAGATTTTGATAGATTTCAAAAGATCTTTTGATTTGATCTATTATTGTCGCATGTACCTAGGTACAGTGAAAAGTTTTGTGTGCAGTCCATGCAGAATCATACCATACAAAGGTCATAGGGTGGTTGAACAGAGTGAGGAGTACAACGTTTTCGCTGCATAGAAGCTGCACAAAAACAGGATCAACATGAGATTTGAAATTTAAGAGGTCCATCCAGATGTCTAATAACAATGGGAAAGAAGCTGTTCTTGTACCTGTTGGTGTGTCCTTTTAAGTTTTTGTATCTTCTGCCTGATGGAAAAGATTGGAAGAGATTATAACCAGGTTAAGAAGGGTCTTTGACGATGTTGGCTGCCTTTCCCAGAAGTCAATGGTGGAGTCAATGGATGGAAGGTTGTCTTGCATGATGGTCTGTGCTGTGTTCAGGACTCTCTGTAGTTTCTTACAGTCCTGGGCAGAGCAGTTGCCATTCCAAATTGTGATGTATCCTATAGAATGCGTTCTGTGGTGTATCTATAAATGTCAGTCCTTATGGATGTGTTGAATTTCCTTAGCGTCCTGAGGGAGAAGAGGCGTTGTTGTTGCATTAACGTAGATGGTCCAGGACAGATTGTTAGTGATCGTCATTCCTAGAACTTGATGCTCTCGACTCTCTCCACCTCAGCTCCATTGATGTAGACAGAGGCATGTCCTCCTCCTTGCTTCCTGAAGTCGATGATCAGCTCTTCAGTTTTGCTGACACTGAGAGAGGGATTGTTATCGTTATACCACAGCACCAAGATGGGTGGTTACTCAATGGTATTTATCAGACTACATTCAGGATAATAAAACTTGTGTTTGGAAATTTCTCAGTCAGTGCCTTGCCTTTATATTGTAGGGATGTGCTAATGTGTCGAAATGGATAGTATTAATTTGGAGTTAGATTTTTGGAATTTTACAACTCTGTGGCACAGTGGTGGTGTCCCTATCTCTGGGTTAAAAGGCCTGGGTTCAAGTCCCACCTATCTGAGATGGGTGTCATAACATGTCTGAGCAGATTAATTAAAATAACTGTATTACAGGGAACAGCTGCGACTGATCAAGAGAACAGTTGGTCTGGTCGAAATTCTCCACAAAGAAACTCTACGTCTCTTAGATTCTGTTTGACCATCCTGGTTGGAATCTATTACCAGTTGAGGTGGATATATAGAGTAACAAGGAAAGGAAAGATAAAATCAGGAACTAGCATCAGGAGGTCAGTGAAGATCATAGGAATATTAACACAATGGTTACAAGAGCAGTTCAGAGCCTAGGAATAATGCAGCGAGTGATTAACCTCCTGACTCCCTGTCCACCATTTACAAGGCACAACCCAGGGGTGTGATGAATTACTCTGCACTTGCTCTGGATGGGTGCAGCTTCATCAACACTCAAGAAAATTGACACCATCCAGGACAAAGCAGCCTGCTTTATTGGAACCACACCCACAAGCAACCACTCCCTCCATCACCGATGCTGTGTGTACTATCTACAAGGTGCACTGTAGACGTTCACCAACGATGCTTAGACAGCCCCTTGTCAACCCATAACCACTACCATCTAGAAAGAAAGGGCAGCAGATACAGGCAACACCACTGCTTGCAAGTTCCTCTTCAAGACACTCACCATCCTGACTTGCAAAAGCATCCAAAAGTATCTGATGAAGAGTTTTTGCCTGAAACATCTTGCTGCTCAGATGCTGCCTGACCTGCTGTACTTTTCCAGTGCCACACTTTCGACTCTCATCTCCAGCATCTGCAGTCCTCACTTTCTCCTTGGAAAAGTATCGCCATTCCTTCAATGTTGCTGGGCCGAAATCCTGGAATTCCGTCCCTAACAGCATTGTCAGTCACCTACAGCGGTTCAGGAAGACTGTTCACTAATACCTCCTCCAACGCCAACTAGGATTGGGCAATAAATGCTGACCCAGCCAGTGATTCCCTCATCCCATGGTGAATAAAACAACATCTGGTCATCTGTTGCGGAGACAGAGTTGACTTGTAGTGAGACAAATGGTGGAGATGGTACTGCCAGGAAAAAGGAGAGCAGGAGGGACTAAGAACCAATGAAAAGATGCGGTTATGAGGAAAATAGCACAGTGGCAATGGAAGAGGAATGGGTGGCTGACCAGAGGAGATGGAGAAGAGGCAGCGTTGTAACCCTAAGTAAGTTGAGAGAAGCTGAAAGAAGAAGAATTTGGGACGGAAACAGAAGTGTTAGGATATGTCCCATTTGTAGAACTACACAAAATTAATGACAGAGACCTATGGAAACTATCCAATATGTAGAGTTAGTAAATGGTGTAGTATCAACATGGCAGCTACAAGTGGTGAGGACAATCTTCACATCTCCAGCGGGCTGACCGATATAGTGTAGGTGCTTACTGAGTCAGGAATATTTCACCTCCTCCTCTTCCATATTGTTTCCCATCAACTGATCTTTTCTTCCCAACAGAGGCCTCTGGAATCCTGCAAGTCCGAGCCCTGAAGGATTACTGGAATGTTCACGACCCCACTTCACTCAATATTCGGGCTGGCGATGTTATTATGGTGAGTAATGGTGGGTTTGGAATGAGGAAGAAACATCAGAACTGTAGGACGTGTAACAACTTATTAATGTGGAGTATGGCGTCTAGAGCAGGGCTCTCCATCCTCGGGGGAGGGGTGCTGCTACATCTCGGTTATTCTTTT
The DNA here is from genome assembly GCF_020745735.1 of Hemiscyllium ocellatum. Taxonomy (NCBI): domain Eukaryota; kingdom Metazoa; phylum Chordata; class Chondrichthyes; order Orectolobiformes; family Hemiscylliidae; genus Hemiscyllium; species Hemiscyllium ocellatum. The sequence goes on from NC_083425.1 coordinate 52,370,796, forward strand.
TGGCGATCTGGTAAACAAATTTCAGAAAGGTGGAATATGGTTAAAATGAATTTCGGATGAAAAACAACTGATCATTTAAATAACAACTGAATAAAAATAGCCACTATAATATGTCAAGCAGCAGAGCTGACTAATTGTTCTGGGAGGACTGCAGGTGTTGGGGATCAGAGTCAAAAAGTGTTGTGCTGGAAAAGCACAGCAGGTCAGGCAGCATCCAAGGGGCAAGAGAATTGACGTTTCAAGCATAAGCTCTTCATCATTCCTCATGATGAAGCACCGCACATTTTTGACTAATTGCTTTGGATATGAAACTGAGGTAGAGAGAAACACAGACAAGGACCAAAGTCCCAATCACTACAGAAAGGTTTGGAGAATGAGACTGAGCTAGGACTTGGCTTTAACTGGCCTAGACCCCTGTTCACCTCAGGTGATGCACACACTGTTCTGTCTCACAGTCAGTGTGTCAGTTTAGCTTTGAGAGAAATGCTAACAATGACATCACCATATCATAGCATGTGACCTGAAGGTATACAGTAAAGATCTCAGACTCCACCTTACTTTGAATTTTTTGAAAGCATGACATGCTATTGAAAGCATGCATCTCTATGATAAACTATTAGTCCAGGCACCCAATGTGTCTGAGGGATGTAATGTTTGTACATATCGCTTAGACAGTGTAACTGACTGCTGGACTCTTCGATACAATAAGCTTGCACATCCAATTTCTCATGCAATGAGGAACTAACAAGAAAATCGCTGCATCGGTTAAAACACTGTATTGGAGGCAGACTCTCTCTGTAATTTATATATAACTTGGTGGGGCGGGGGGGGGGGGGGGGGGGGGGAGGTGTCAGATATATCTCACAGTCTGCTTTGTGGGTGGGTTTTGAGAAAGGAGGAGGAAAAGAGTGAATGTATCTCTGGCTCACTCTCAGAGCCAGAGACCCAAACACCCTGAACTCAGTGTTCACAGACTCTCTCCCTCTCCCAATTGCAGGCATGTTCCCTCAATCTCAAACTTTACCACTGTCCCTCCATTCCTCTCTCGCACACACATCTTAATACCCTCACCCTCCCTCACACCCTCATGCTCTTCCCCCCCCATCTCTCACTCACACACTCACATGTTCTTCCTTCCTCCATCACTCTCGCCCTCTTCCCCCATCCCTCTCCCCCTCATTCTCCCATATCTACATATTTTCCCTGCCTCATTAGCACCTACACAGGAAGGACAGAGTCTTGTCCTCCTCTAACTCAATCCCCAACTCAGAATCTCTTCCACTCACAAAAACCAGGAAACCTCCCATGCACTGGTCCAGTAGATCCTCCGTAGCCAGCAGACTCTCGGCAGTAGCCATCACCAGTCCTGAGGCACAGCCTCAGGCTGACCGCAGTTGCTCATGTTTATACAGCTTGCTGGTCTTCCGTTCAGAGACCATTCCTAATGATCAAACTCAACAGCAAACGCAGAGAGAAAGGGTGTCTGGTTAGAGGACCGTCTTCTTGGAGAGTCTTCCATTTGTTTTTCCAGTTTCTGGGAACTGCAGTTACAGGCTGGTTAGGAACTCTTGGCAGGCCTGTAGGCTGCCTGTTGGAAAAACCTGAGCTGGCCATTGATGAACACAACTTGAACATCCATGCTGCCATACTGTGTAACCCAAAACACCACAAAGAATGGGAGTGTGGGCCCAAAGAGTGATTATCCTGTATATTGTTAAGGAAGTAGCAGACCTTTGTGATTACAATCCACAATGGCAGCTCTGTGCATATACCAGCCTCTGTGGAGAATAGCAGTCCCTGTGTAAACTATGGAGAATAGCAGTCACTATATACTGTATACTATAGAGAATAGAGGTCCCTATGTATTGTATATTATAGAGAATAGCAGTCCCTGCGTGTACTATAGAGAATAGCAGTCCCTATCTAAACTATGGAGAACAACAGCCTCTGTGTAGATGATAGAGAATAGCAGTCCCTGTGTAGACTATAGGAAATAGCAGTCCCTGTGTAGACTATAGGAAATAGCAGTCCCTATGTGTACTATGGAGAATAGCAGTCCCTGTGTAGACTATAGGAAATAGCAGTCCCTATGTGTACTATGGAGAATAGCAGTCCCTGTGTAAACTATAGAGAATAGCAGTCCCTGTGTAAACTATGGAGAATAGCAGTCACTATATACTGTATACTATAGAGAATAGAGGTCCCTATATATTGTATATTATAGAGAATGGCAGTCTTTATGTACTGTATACTATAGAGAATAGCAGTCCCTGTGTATACTATGGAGAAAAGCAGTCCCTGTGTAGACTATAGGAAATAGCAGTCCCCATGTAAACTATAGGAAATAGCAGTCCCTGTGTAAACTATAGGAAATAGCAGTCCTGGTGTAAACTATGGAGAATAGCAGTCCCTGTGTATACTATGGAGAAAAGCAGTCCCTGTGTAGACTATAGGAAATAGCAGTCCCCATGTAAATTATAGGAAATAGCAGTCCCTGTGTAAACTATGGAGAATAGCAGTCCCCATGTCTATTATAGAGAATAGCAGTCCCATTGTGTACTATGGAGAATAGCAGTCCCTGTGTAAACTATGGAGAATAGCAGTCCCTGCGTATGCTACGGAGATTAGCAGACCCTGCGTACGCTACGGAGAATAGCAGTCCCTGCGTACACTACGTAGAATAGCAGTCCCTGCGTCTGCTACAGAGAATAACAGTCCCAGCGTGTACTACAGAGAACAGCAGTCCCTGCGTATGCTGTGGATATTAACAGTCCCTGCGTGTGCTATGGAGAATAGCAGACACTGCGTGTGCTACGGAGAATAACAGTTCCTGCGTCTGCTACAGAGAATAACAGTCCCTGCGTGTACTACAGAGAATAGCAGTCCCTGTGTATACTATAGAGAATAGCAGTGCCTGCGTACGCTGCGGAGAATAGCATGCATACAGAATCTGCACACGTACAGAATAGCAGTCCCTGCGTGTGCTATACAGAATAGCAGTCCCTATGTAAACTATGGAGAATAGCATCTCCAACTGTCCTTCAGTTCAAGGGCTGAGGGTTACTCAGTGTCACAGGTTTCTGCTCTGTGTCTTTCTGTGCACATTCGGGCTGATTCCTGACCCACAGATCTTTGGTCATGTGAGCTAGAATGTTCCTTGAAGTAATGGGATCAGGAGACTGGGATTTCCTTCCTGTTTTTTCAATCCCTATTACCTGCTCTGCCTCAACATCACCGTGTTTGGACACTGAGTGGTCCACCTTGATGGACATGTTTTCACCATGTTGGCCACTTGGTAGCGAGCTCATTTCCACCATTAATGTCAATGCTGCTGTGCTTCAAGGAGAGCCAGTCGGGTCTTTGAATCATTTCCTTTGTTCAGGAACAGCGACCATTTGGGAGTTGAGGAAACGGGATGTGGTAGGGAGACCGTTTCCAGCCTCCGAACACAACGTTCTATCTGTTATTATCGATGTGGAAAGAGTTTTATCTGAATATCTGTAGAGCTGAAACGAAGAAGGATAGCAGTGTTTGTTGGATGTTCCTCCCATTGAATCCAGGGGCAGTGGCAGAGGCATTGCTGGTGGAAATCCTGTCGTGTTTTCATGTACAACAGATACACTGTCCTGGAGTATTGTGTACGGTTTAGGTCTCTATATCTGAGGAAGGATGTTCTGGTTGTGGAGGGAGTGCAGTGAAGGTTTACTGGATTGATTCCTGGGATGGCAGGACTGATGTTACGAGGAGAGACTGGATTGGTTAGGACTGTATTCACTGGAGGGGAATTTCGTAGAAACCTATAAAATCCTAACAGGACTAAACAGGGTAAACACCAGAAGGATGTTTCTGATGAATGGAGAGTCCAGGGGATCACAGTCTGAGGATACAGGGTAGGCCATTTAGGACTGAGATGGGAAGAAATGCCTTCACTCAGAGAGTGGGGAGCCTGTGGAATTCTCTGCCACAGAAAGCAATGAGGCTAAAACATTAAATATTTTCAAGAAGGACTTAGATATAGTTCTGACAGCTAAAGGGTTCAAAGGGTATGGGGAGCAAATGGGAACGAAGGAGCAGGGCTGAATGACCTGCTACTGCACATTTTCAATGTGTCCGTGAGATACAGTCCAGTATTCACTCAATCCTGACAATCACTGTTCTATCTGCTAGGATCTTTCTTCCTTTTTGGGGATTTTGGTCCTGCAGCATTCTGTGCCATAGTTGGCAACCTGGGTGTCGCAGCCTTTGAGAGGACGAGGTTTGAAAAATGCTGAATATAGTCCCGCTACCTTCCTTTATTTAATACACAAGGGAGATGGGATATTTGACTGACCAAGTCTAGATTGATAGGAGTCTTGTTATGTCAAATTTAACAGACTGGGCCAGAGTGGACAATTATGCTGTAATCATCCAAAAACTGTGATTCAGGAACATCTCAGGTGGTCAAGTTGATGTTGGTCTGGAAACAGCTGTAATGTAACAGTTTTCCAGCGAGGCAATATTTCGTTCTGACACCAGAGTGCAGATAAACTTTGATAAGGTGAACAGGCATTATCAGGTAGACTGTAGACCCTACTCTGTACTTTATAACTCTGTCTCCCACATCAGACAGTTTGAGTCGTGAATCAGTTGCAGGATTGTAAAGAAGTTTCTTGGACATCCAAATCTCTGAAGGACAATCCACAGAGAATGGTTACATATTGAAGAAAAGGCTACAGTCAGGTTGCTGGATGCATGCTGGTGTGGTCCTCGATATTTTTCTTGGATTTCTCTGTTAGAAGAGCCATGTGAGAGGTTCTTCCAGAAGGCCTGAAGCCTCAATGTGTCTCTGGGAGGATTTCCTCAGCTACAGGAAGTCGGTGATTCAGGAGGATGCTGTGAAGATGTTCCCTGCAGTGGCCAAGAGGGAAATACCTCAAGGGTGATTGACCTCCCTTCTTGAAGATAGCTATTGTCACATTCCGGAACTCAGTGTTCTTTTTCTTTCCAAGTCGGTAGGCTTTGTGCATGGAGCCTTGATGGGTGGGAATCCCCTTAGAATCCCCTGGGCCTTTATTTCATCTATTTATTTGCTAGTTGCAGCTAAAGCTCAGTTGGCTGCACAGCTATTTGCAGTGCAGTGCGATATCAACTGTATGGGTTTGATTCCCACACCAGTTGAGGTTACCATGAAGGGCTCTCCCCTTGCCTGAGGCAGGCTGACCTTGTTGTTAAACCATCACCACCATTTCTGTATCCGATGACAGAACATCCTATGGTCTTCCAGGACCGTGGTGACTGTTACCTTTACCTGCAGATCTCTCCTGTGTTTGAAAAAGATCTTGTTTTTCTCACCCAGTGGCTACATAAAAACTTTGTACAGACCATGGTTGAATGGACTGAGCACCCTTCACTGAAAGGACGTGCTGTCCTTTGACAGGGTGTGACAGTGTTTTCTGTCATCACAGGAAAGCATGTGTTCAACATTTCTTCAGACAATCTAAATCCATAACACAGCATTCCAACAGCTCTCAGCTCCTGCTCATGGACAAACCAGGAAGATTAAAGCTGGAGAGCTCCAACAGTATGGTGATCAAAGGCAATAGGAGCCCCTGCTGTGTCTATTATAGTGAATACTGCCCCTGTGTATACAATATAGAATAGTGATCTCTGTACAGTATTGTAATCTCTGTGTATGTTATAGAAAATAGCAGTCACTGTACCTACCGTCAAGCATAGCTGCCCCTGAGTATAGCATGGAGCCTTTGACTGATTTAAAAAAAAAATTCTCCCATGAGGCATGGGCATTGCTGACTGGCCAGTATTTATTGCCCGTCCCTAGCTGCTCCTTGAGAATGTGGCTGTGAGCTGGCTTCGAGAACCACTGTAGTTAAGAACCACCTTAGGGAGGACAATTCCTGGGTTTTGATCTGGTGACACTGAAGGAATGGTGATATATTTCCAAGTCAGGATGGTGAGTGGCTTCAAGGGGAACTTGAGGAGCTGGTGTTCCCATGTAGCTGCTGCCCTTGTATTTCTAAATGGAAGTGGTTGTGTGATGGGAAGGATCTTTGGAGAATTTCTGCAGTGCATCTTGAGCTACTGAGCATCATTGTTGGAGGGAGTGAAAGTTTATGGATGTGGTGCCATTCACGCAGTTGCTTTTGTCCTGGATGATGTCAAGCTTCTTCTGTTGGGGCTGCACATGTGAGGAGTATTCCATCACACTGTGCTCTGCCTTCTGCCTCGCCAATGGTGGACAGGTTTTGGGCAGTCGGGAAGTGGGTTACTCACTGCAGTACTCCTAGCCTCTGACCTGCTCTTGTTGCAAGCCCAGTTCAGTTTCTGGTCAATGGTAGCCCCTAGGATGTTGATAGTGGGAGATTCAATGATGGCTTACACTGTGGAACGCCAAGGAGCAGTGTTTAGATGATCTTGTATCGGTGATGGGCATTGTGTGGCATGAATGTTATGTGCCACTTGTTAGCCCAGACACTATAATAGAGAATGGCAGCCCCTCTGTGTACAATAACGAATACCAGGTGCCCATGATTCTGCAGAGCTGTTGTGGATGGGGGAGAAAGCTAAGCCAAAAGGAAAATCCACAACAGCCATGCAGGTTAAAATACAAATTTGGACGACAGAAAACGTGTTCAATTCTTCCAGTCCTTTGAATTCCTGGCGATATGCCCCAGTTGCTGACAGTCACAAAATAATGGACAGTCTTCAGACTAGATTTCATATTCAGCTGCGAAACAATTCGGATTCCTGATGTCTGAGATTTTATCAGTTTTGGTTTCAAACTACTTTGCTGAGAGAGCATTCGAGAGTGCTGCTGTCAACTCCACAGTCTAACACTTACTGACCTGAGAAAGAGGGCCAGGGCTGCGTCCTTGTAACTACCCGAGACTTCTACAAGAAATATACTCGAAGGAAAGCACTCATTACCTTAGTCCATAGTATGTCTATCATGCTGCGGTTTGATTATATTCCTGTAGCTAACAGAGACAGAATAGAGCCGTGAAATCCTGTTGATGATGATGTGTGTGTTTGGTCATTTTATAAATCACTGCCTTCCTGCGACAGGTCCTGGAACAACACGCTGATGGCCGCTGGAAGGGACACATTCATGACAGCCAGAAGGGCACGGACCGTGTTGGCTACTTCCCCCCATCCATTGTTGAGGTGATCAGCAGGAGATCAGGTCAGTGATCATCACACACAGGGTAGTGGACATAAGCAACTCTCATCCCCTCGAGGTTGTGGATACTGATGGGTCAACTCTGCGGATGAGATTTTTGTTAATTAGATTAGATTCCCTACAGTATGGAAACAGGCCCTTCAGCCCAACAAGTCCACACCGACCCTCCGAAGAGTAACCCATCCAGACCCATTCCCCATACCCTATATTTACCCCTGACTTGGCAACGTAGCATGGCCAATTCACCTGGCCTGCACATCTTTGGAATGTGGGAGGAAACCTGAGCACCCGGAGGAAACCCACGCAGACACGGGGAGAATGTGCAAACTCCACACAGTCAGTCGCCCGAGGCCGGAATCGAACCTGGGTTCCTGGCGCTGTGAGGCAGCAGTGCTAACCACTGAGCCACCATGAAACTGAAGAATATAGGGCAGGGGCAGGCAATCGTGTTTGAAGTACAGGTCAGGCACAGGCTCCTGGGGCTGTATGGCCACCTCCTGTTCCTAATGTTTCTTATGAGATTCTAGACAATCTAAAGTTGAGTAGGTGAGACACAATGTTGGGACAAAACTGGTTAAAACCAACACAGTAATACTTACAAATGGTCATACTGATCCCCATTTTGAAGTATATGTGTCAAATGGGACCAGTATGGGTTTTTTCACCAGTTTAATGGTCTGTTCTGGGATGAAGATAGATGCTGTACGTGTGGCCCTGTGTTGGACTTACTCACCTCAATGTGATACTTCAGTGTTCAGAGAAGGTGTTGTCTTGCACCTTTTCCTTAATGGGAAGACTAGCCTGGAGGTTTACATGCATTACTTTGAACCCCAACCCCCTCCCTGCATTCTGAAGATGATGACCATCACATCATGTTTGCTGGCTGCCCTCTAGATCCTCAACAAATTGAAATTCTTCAAAGAAAGAGGAAAGAATTGCATTCACATAGCACCTTTAATGGTCTCAGGGTTTCTCGGTGGGCTTTACAACACGTGAAATACTTTTGAATTGTGGCCGATGTTGTGATACAAGCACCCACAAACGGGAATAAGATAAATGACCACATCATCTGTTTCATAAAAGTTGCCTCAATGATATATATTGGCAAGGACACCAAGGAGATCTCTTTCTAGACAGGGAATCCTAAGGAACAGGATGTACATGTATTTGAAAAGGCAAGGGCTGATTAGGGATAGTCAACATGTCTTTGTCTGTAGGAAATCATGTCTCACAATCTTGACTGAGTTTTTTGAAGAAGTAACAAAGAGAATTGATGAGGGCAGAGCGATAGACGTGATCTACATGGAGTTTAGTAAGGCGTTCGACAAGGTTCCCCATGGGAGACTGATTAGCAAGGTTAGATCTCATGGAATACAGGGAGAACTAGCCATTTGGATACAGAACTGCCTCAAAGGTAGAAGACGGAGGGTGCTGGTGGAAGGTGGTTTTTCAGATTGGAGGCCTGTGACCAGTGGAGTGCCACAAGGATCGGTGCTGTGTGCGCTGCTTTTCGTCATTTATATAAATGATTTGGATGTGAGCTTAAGAGGTACAGTTTGTAAGTTTGCAAGTTTTCAGATGACACCAAAATTGGAGGTGTGGAGAACAGCGAAGAAGGTTACCTTGGATTACAACAGGATTTTGATCAGATGGGCCAATGGGCTGAGAAGTGGCAGATGGAGTTTAATTTAGGTAAATGTGAGGTGCTGCATTTTGTGAAAGCTAATCTTAGCAGGACTTATACAGTTAATGGTAAGGACCTAGGGAGTGTTGCTGAACAAAAAGACCTTGGCATGCAGGTTCATAGCTCCTTGAAAGTGGAGTTGCAGATGGATAGGATAGTGAAGAAGGCATTTGGTATGCTTTCCTTTATTGGTCAGAGTATTGAGTACATGAGTTGGGAGGTCATGTTGTGGCTGTACAGGACATTGGTTAGGCCACTGTTGGAATATTGCGTGCAATTCTGGCCTCCTTCTTATCAGAAAGATGTTGTGAAACTTGAAAGGGTTTAGAAAAGATTTGCAAGGATGTTCCCGGGGTTGGAGGATTTGAGCTATAGGGAGAGGCTGAATAGGCTGGAGCTGTTTTCCCTGGAGCGTTGGAGGCTGAGGGGTAACCTTATAGAGGCTTATAAAATCATGAGGGGCATGGATAGAGTAAATAGACACAGTGCACTTCTTCAATACTCCACTGAAATGTCAGCCAAGGTGTATGCCTTAGATTCTGATGCCAGTCTTGAACATGAAACCTTCTGACTTGAAGGTTAAGATTCCTGAGTGAGACAAATCTAGTCCTGTCCATGATGCCTAGATAGGTACTGTCAGCATAAAGATAAAATCAATCCTGACCTTAGATATGCCTTAAATTTACTTCTGTATGCTTTCTAACAGAAAAAAGCAGTGATCAGCCAATTCAAACTCAAGCCTGCCCTGTCCTAATTGTGTGCTTGGCTGAATGCTTACTAAAAACATCAGCTAAAGTGGGATTCTGTCTTGACAAGTGATCTGATTAACTGCTTGATTGACATCTGTGGGTGGTCATCATCAGTTGCTCACAGCATCACACAGCATGGAAACAGATCCTTTAGTCCAATCAGTCCATGCCGAACATAATCCCAAACTCGGCCAATCCACCTGCCTGCTCCTGGTCCATATCCCTCCAAACCTTTCCTAGTCATGTACCTACCCAAATTTCTTCTAAACATTGTAATTGTAGCCATTCACTATTTCCTCAGGAAGTTCATTCCACATTCAAACCACCTTCTGTACGTTTTGTGATCTGCTTTTTTTTCAATGTCATGATCGTCCAGGCAAGTTTAAGAGCTGTGACCTGTTTGTAGCCTCTGTTCCTGCAACTTTAATGGTCTGTCTAACACAATGATATTGTGGGGTCTTTTAAGGAAATTTCTGAATGGATTTATTTTCTGTCACCAGTTCCCCGCCTGCCCCAGTTATCTGCTCATTGCTCACGTAAATTGTGCATATTGGGTGAATGGGCATAGAAGGGACACGAGTTAGCATTGACTTGGAATGGAGTTACAAGAGACCATGGGAAATAGTTGGGAGAAATGGGCAAGACATTTTGAAATTCTTGTCCAAAAGGCATCAGAATCCAGAGCATGGTTCATCACACCACTGAGTGGGCACTCCATGAGAAGCTGACCTGACTCTATGGTACTTTCACAGCAGAGCTGCCAGGTCAGGGTGCAGGGTGTCAGCCCGCTCCCTTGCCTGTGTCGGGAAATCCTAGAATCAGTCCTGCCTGTTAGTTCGAAAAGTCATCAGGTTCATCCCAACTCTGGGAAAATCCACTGCAGCTCCTTGCTGAGTTCATGAGGAGAGTTCTGTTTCTGATCTGGGTGGATGTCTCAGATGCTACCTGACCTGCTGTGTTTTTCCAGCACCACCCTCTCATGCTATGATGGCATGTCAGACATGGCCTGTCCTTGCACGTAGTGAACCCAAGACCCCCTAGGTAATAGGGTGTAGGTTTGCTCGCTGAGCTGTAGGTTTGATCCAGACATTTCATTGCCTGGCTAGGTAACATCATCAGTGGCAACCTCCAAGTGAAGCGAAGCTGTTGTCTCCTGCTTTCTATTTATATGTTTGTCCTGGATGGGGTTCCTGGGGTTTGTGGTGATGTCATTTCCTGTTTGTTTTCTGAGGGGTTGATAGATGGTATCTAGATCTATGTGTTTGTTTATGGTGTTGTGGTTGGAGTACCATGCCTCTAGGAATTCTCTGGCATGTCTTTGCTTAGCCTGTCCCAGGATAGATGTGTTGTCCCAATTGAAATGGTGGGTTTTTTCATCCGTGTGTAGGGCTACGAGGGAGAGAGGGTCGTGTCTTTTTGTGGCTAGCTGGTGTTTGTGTATCCTGGTGGCTAACTTTCTTCCTGTTTGTCCTACGTAGTGTTTGTGGCAGTCCTTGCATGGAATTTTGTAGATGACGTTGGTTTTGTCCATGGGTTGTACTGGGTCTTTTAAGTTTGTTAGTTTTTGTTTGAGAGTGTTGGTGGGTTTGTGTGCTACTAGGATTCCGAGGGGTCTTAGTAGTCTGGCTGTCATTCCTGAAACTTTGATGTATGGTAAGGTGGTTAGGGTTTCTGGATGTGTTTGGTCTGCTTGTCGTGGTTTGTTCCTGAGGAATCTGCGCACTGTGTTTTTTGAGTATCCGTTCTTCTTGAATATGTTGTATAGGTGGTTCTCCTCTGTCTTCCGAAGTTCGTCTGTGCTGCAGTGTGTGGTGGCTCGTTGGAATAGTGTTCTGATACAGCTTTGTTTGTGTGTGTTGGGATGGTTGCTGGTGTAGTTAAGTATTTGGTCAGTGTTTGTCGGTTTTCTGTATACGCAGATTTGTAGTTCCCCGTTGTCCTTTCTTTCAACTGTGACGTCCAGGAATGCGAGTTTGTTGTCAGTTTCTTCCTCCTTGGTGAACTTTATGCCTGTGAGGGTGTTATTGATGATGTTAAATGTCTCTTCTACCTTGTTTTGTTTTGTGATGACAAAGGTGTCATCTACGTAGCGGACCCAGAGTTTTGGTTTGATGGTTGGTAGGGCTGTTTGTTCTAGTCTTTGCATTACTGCTTCTGCTATGAATCCTGATAGCGGAGATCCCATGGGTGTGCCGTTGGTCTGTTTGTAGATTATGTTGTTGAAAGTGAAGTGGGTGGTGAGGCACAGGTCCACTAGCTTCATGATGCTATCGTTGGTCATGTGATTGATGGTGGTTGGGGTGTATGTGATGGTCTCTTCTAAAAGTGTGGTACTCCCTAGGTAATGCTGCAAGGATTTGGACCGTCAGGAGACGAGGAGAAAAATCACTGAGCAAGTCTCAAAAAAAAACTTAGTGATTCTGGTGTATTGAAGCGAACAGGAAAGATTTGCCCTACAGGGAGTCTTTGTGACCTTGTTAACTAGAAAGAATGGTCAATCCACGTGGATTATAAACTGTAGGTCTGAATGGGAAGGAACTAAACAGGAGGAGGTTTGGAATTCTTCTCCTAATGTGATGTAGCAGTCATTGGGATTCAGCACAGTAAAAACATTGAGTCAATGAATTCTAGAAAATAGAAGCAAATAGGAAAAGGCTGTTGATAAGGTGAGATTTTACAATTGAACATTTGAATCGGTAAGGTATGGGGCCACAGGAAATCTTGTGTATTAATGGGTGGGGCCATTCTGTTGGACTCTATATTTTGGAAATGAATTCAAAAGGGTGAAAATGTTCTACAAGCTTGAATAGGAAGAATTTTGGTCTATTCACCAGAGCAGACAAGGCCACAGGTCAAGAACTGGGAAGTGGGATTAGTAAAGTTAGAGCTTGATGATGGGCATAGACATAAAGGGCTGAAGGGTCTCCATTTGTGCTGTAATACTCTACAACTTGTACTTGGTTATTACACATAGGATGTAAAGAGGAGTTGAGAACCCAGTGGATAGAAGAGTGAGCGGAGATTACTTGAAAATTACAAAATTGTTAAAGGGCTAGGCAGGATGGATGCAGAAACGATGTCTTTCCAGGCTCAGGGGTCTCAAACCTGGAGACAGTTTCTTCACTCAAAGAATGGTGAGTTTTTGGAATTCTGTCTCCCTTTCAGCTGAGTGAAAGTAAATGCTGGCTGACCAGCATATGGACACACTGACATCTGGTTCCATAAGCTACTGCCACACACAGACTCCACACATTAGCAAGAAAAGTTCTGGGGACTGGAACAACATTAGAGACTCAGTCATTTGAATATGTTTGAGACAGGGATCAACAGATTTCTGGATATTAATGACGTCAAGGGATATGGCATTCAGGAAGTACAGGAAAATGGCATTGAGGTTGGTAATCAGCCATGATCAATAAGGGCGAATCAGGCTTGATGGACCGAATGGACTACTCCTTCTGTGTCTCTATCCAGACAATTAGAAGGTGCATCATGGAGAGCGACAAAGGCAGGACTTTGGGAACACAGGCATTAGTCGTGTACTCATCGCGTCTGTTGAGGTGCTAAAATAGAAATACTGGGGACAAAGGTTAAAACAAATCTTTACAAAACAAATGGAATAGAATATAATAAAATTAAATAAAACAGGTTGACACTTAGTAGATTTAGTTGGACCCTGACCTAGTATTAGTTAATCCATTAATGAATCAAACAATTTAACTCCCTTCAAAGGTCTGGTTGTGAAGTAGTAAACTCTAGGTACTAAATATCGATTAAGAAGTGCTCAGTGGTGACTGTGTTTCCAAGGGAACTGCACTCTGTGAGGTCAGTGGAGCATGTTGCTGTGTGAGCACTGCCCTGCCTATAGCCCATGAGAAGTAATGGAGCCCTTTACCCCAATGGGTCACTGACAAAAAGAATGAGATGCCATGGGAAAGGGAGCCAGGTGGAACAGGACAATGAAGTGTCCTTTTCAGTTTGGAAAATGTTTGCATTTCTAGTCAGGCATGAATCTGGAGGTAAATACTTTCCTGCTAAGCCAAAACCTTGCACGTTGCGTGTGTGCTATAAGATTCGCCTCAAAGCATTAACAGTAAACTTGATTACATGTCACTGAGCTAATGGACTGGGAAGAATGATGACAGGGTGGGAATGTCTTTGATTTTCCATCCCCCTCCTCATTCTCTTTCCCTTCTCTCCTACCCACCTCTGCTGAGAGTTAGGTGAAAGTTAAGGAAGATTCTCCTGCAGTTGCATTTCAGATTATTCTCACTTGAAATGTTCTGAACTGGAAGAGCCTGCCTTGCTTTATCTGGCTGAACCCAGAGCTCTTAAAGTGAAAGAATATCAAAGGCAAATGTATTTGTTGTGGGTTTTGGAAATCTAATGTGGACAAGAAATGTTAGACACCCTCACAGGTGCATGAGGAAATGGGGTAAATGCTTCAAGCCACTGATCTGTCATCAAATATTACGAACATAACCTGTTTTAAGCCATTACAGAAGCAGCAAAAGTGGGAGAAGCAGTATCCTTTGCATAACCCTCCTGAAGAGGCTCCGAAAAGGTGACGCATTATGAAGTGCAGGATAGGTGCAGCTGGGGGACACTGTGATTGGAGAGGCAGGGTCAAAAGCTTTCCACCTGTGAAAGAGGAATCGTGGGATTGAAGAGTGTCAACACGTGTGGAGACCTGAGTAAAACATGAAGGCCTTATTGGAAGTCAGAGGAGCTGCTTGTGGGTCTGCTCCACTGGTCAAAGTGGCCATCAACAGGTCCAGACAGCAGAGGTGAAGGGGGCCATAGTTCCCTACATCCAGGGTTACATTAGCACCTAGGGTCCTTGGAGAGGTAGTATGTGGTTCTCACCAACACATTCGATCCCTTTATAGAGAGGTGGGCACTGTGGGTGTTTGGAATCTCTTATTGCTCGTTCTGAATGCATTTTAATTTAGTTCTCCTGCCTTTCCCTCATCTTTGTTGCCACAGCACCTCCAGCTGACAGGCTTGTATGTAAATTGAAGAATTGGAAACACGGGTGATGTAATGGTGGTGGGTAACATGTAGGAAGTTACACAGGTGATAGGGGCCTAAAGCATAAAAAAGACCCTTCAGCCCCTCCAGTCTGTGCTGATCAGAAGCAATTGTTAACCATTTGAATCCCTTTTTCAAGGGGGTTTTGGTGATGGGAATAATGCGGTTTAGTTGTGTGTGAATGCACTTGTGAGTATAAAGGAGAAAAGTCACTTGCTGTGTCCCTGCAGGCACCCTCACTCGCCATGCCTCAGTGCCTCCCCATCAACGCCAGGGCTTCTCCAAGAGCCAGCAGAGTTCCTTGACCACATCACAAACAGACGATGCTTACCAGCTCTACCAACAGATGTACTCGCAGACACTGCCTGCCCATCGCACCTTCAACCATCCTGGTTACAGCCGCAACAATCACAACACAGAGAATCACGAGATGTGTGCAGGTAAATCAGTCTTCGAGATGATGGCAGGTGCTGTGCGACTGTGTCTTCCCAGTGAAATGGTAGTCCCTGTGGAAGATTAGGGAGAGAGGACACTCTCTCTGCGTCTGATTCCACACAATGCCAGGGATCGCTTTCAGAGATTGTGCATCTAGTGTGAGGTGTTGCTCCCCCCAGCTGAAACTTTAACTGGGTATGTTCAGTTCTTTTTTTATCAACAGAGAAACACCTGAGTGGCCTCTTACCTGAACTCGCTGAATATTCCCCAGAGGCTCAGACTCTGGTACTGGAGTTTATATCGTCAGCACGCTCACAGCAAGAGTGAATATTTCTGCAATTATTTTCAGGTTGTCAGTTTTTTGATAACCTTGAGACGATATTTGGGTTTACTTTGAGAAATCTTGGAGAAGGATATTATCTAAGAATGTTGCCTACCACCTCATTGCCTCATGAACCATTTCCCAAGACATAAATGATACTAGAGGTACCTCAGTACCGGTAGTTAGCTAGGCCGAGGAAGGAATGGCAATGAGACACAGTCATGACTTTAATACAAATGAGGAATGCCATTAGCTCAACATCACACATCCACCCTGTGGACAGACTGAAATTATTTCACAACCTTCTCATGTAAGACTCCATCTGGTAGATTATATGTTATTGTTCGAAGTTTTGGTCACCACCTTATCTCATGATATGACTTTCTATCCAACAAACGTAGGTTGCATTCCTCTGAAGCACCTTGGAAACTTGTACAATACTAACAACACATACTTGAATGAAGTACAGCACCTTTCAAGTCATAAAACGTCCAAGACACATCATAGTATCTTTCTTTGAAAGAAGCTGACTCTCCGCCAAAAGAGATGATGAGACACAGCCAGAGCGAGTGTTGAGAAAATTTGTAACTCAGGTTGAAGTTCTGGATGTAGGTTTGCTCGCTGAGCTGGAAGGTTCGTTTTCAGACGTTTCGTCGTCATACTACGTAACATCATCAGTGAGCCTCCGGATGAAGCACTGGTGGCATGACCTGCTTTCTATTTGTGTTTAGGTTTCCTTGAGTTGGTGATGTCATTTCCTGTTCTTTTTCTCGGGGGGTGGTAAATGGGATCCAAGTCAATGTGTTTGTTGAGAGAGTTCTGGTTGAAATGCCATGCTTCTGGGAATTCTCGTTTGTGTCTTTGTTTGGCTTGTCCTAGGAGGGATATGTTGTCCCAGTTGAAGTTATGTCCTTCCTCATCTGTATGTAAGGATACTAGTGAGAGTGGGTCATGTCTTTTTGTGGCTAGTTGATGTTCATGTATCCTGGTGGCTAGTTTTCTGCCTGTTTGTCCAATGTAGTGTTTGTTATAGTTCTTGCACAGTATTTTGTAAATGACATTATTTTTGCTTGTTGTCTGTATAGGGTCTTTCAAGTTCATTAGCTGCTGTTCTAGTGTGTTGGTGGGTTTGTGGGCTACCATGATGCCAAGGAGTCTGAGTAGTCTGGCAGTCATTTCCAAGATGCCTTTGATGTAGGGGAGAGGGGCTGGGGTTTCTGGATGTGTTTTGTCTGCTTGTTGGGGTTTGTTGCTGAGAAATCTGCAGACTGTGTTCATTGGGTACCCACTCTTTTTGAATACACTGTATATATGGTTTTCCTCTGCTCTGCGTAGTTCCTCTGTGCTGCAGTGTGTGGTGGCTTGTTGAAATAATGAAAATAATGCAAAGAATCCTAGCTACCAGGATACATGAACATCAACTAGCCACAAAAAGACATGCCCCACGATCACTAGTCTCCTCACATACAGATGAGGAAGGACACCACTTCGACTGGGACAACACGTCCATCCTAGGACAAGCCAAACAGAGACATGCACGAGAATTCCTAGAAGCATGGCATTCCAACCAGAACTCTGTCAACAAACACAGTGACTTGGATCCCATTTACCACACTCTGAGAAAAAGAACGGGAAATTACATCACGACAGGAAATGACGTCACCAACCCAAGGAAACCTAAACACACAGAAAGCCAGCCATGCCACCAGTTACTGATGATATGTAGTATGGTGATGAAACGTCTGAAAATGAACCTTCCAGCTCAGTGAGCAAACCTACATCCACACAGCCAGAGGTTTGGCCAAAGGGATGGGTTTTAATTAGCAGAGAGAAGTAGAGACACAGAAGCTTCAGGTGGGAATTCCAGCGATTAACACAGTATGTGCTTGAAGGTAAGATGCCAAGAGAGTGAAGGAACATGGAGTAGTCAGAGAGGATGATGACAACGAGGCACATCACCCACCAAGCTCCCCTTCCTGCTCTCCTGCATGTGCAACACAATGGAAAATGATGCAACCCAATCTTTACAATTCTGACAGAAGGTTCCAGAACCCCTGTAGATAGTCAGCTCCATTGATTAAATGAGTCGCGTATAGTTCATTATAATGCCAACAGTGCAGGTTTAATTCCCATGCCAGCTGAGGTTGACTTGGGACCTATTTCCTTGCCTACCCCACGTGCGTGGAGTGATACTCCTCAAACTATATAACTAATTATCTCAAACACTGAGGCATATCTTTCTGTCTCTTGGGATGGCTATCTAACTATGTATCCTGGTCCAACTGCTCTCAAATAATGCAAATCTTTGGTCATGTGAACAGTCAGATAACTTCCAGTCTCCTGTTTCCTCTTAACAGTAATTCCTCAGCCCCACTTCCTTTGTTGATTTTAAGTGTATTGAACTTTATTTCATTCTCCTGTGTCTTATTCTATGTTCTGTTTGCATCTCTCAATTCTTCCAGTTACCTTTTGTGATATTATACTGGGCTGTCTCTCTGTCTGTCAAAAGAGTAAATCAACAAAGTGGCTTTGTAGGTGTGGTTGCTGTGAGGACGGCACAGAGCTGTACAGACAGGAAATGTTAGGCTCCATTCCCAGTCTGCACAGTACAGAGCAGCCATGTGATTGACAATCCATCCACCCCTGCAACATCCACTTACCTCCACCACCAACACTCAGTAGCACTAGCGTCTGCCATCCACAAGATGCACTGCATCAATTCACCTAAGTTTCTTCAATAGCACCTTCCAAACTTGCTATCCATACCATCTTCGAAGGTCACGGGCAGCAGGTACATGGGAACACTACCATTTGCAAGTTCCCCTCCATACCACTCACCATCCTGACTTGGAAATTTTAAAAAAAGCTGGGTCAAAATCCTGGAATTCCCTCCCTAAGTGGGATTTAGTTAATCTAATGCCAGCTGCAGCCCTTGTCCTCCCAGCGTCTCATCCATCATGTTTACTTGCTGCTTCTGTTTTAAGCAAAAACTGATCCCTGACATTTTCACATCATCCCTTTTCATGTGCTTGGTGTTGTCATGCTGAGTAACTATTGCCACCAAGTAGCTAGTTCCATACCTGCAAATAATCGCAGTGTTTTTATAGAGTGGGAGGAGCAATGAACTGAGAAACACCAGGGTACATGATAGAGGTGGTTAGCCAGGGATGATCGATGAGCCAGTGGGAGGTGGGTAATCTAAATGGTTGCCATGGGGAGAGATGAGACCAAGACTGAGGCACATAAGGAAGGAATTACACACTGACAGCCGAAAACAAGGCTACTGCTGGTGAATTGAAAGAACAGGATAATGCACAGCAACAGCAACGTGAATTAATATGACATCTTCAAGGGGGAACAATATCACCAGGTGCTTTACAGTGGTGAAACCAGACAAAATAGTGATTGAAGAAGACATCTCCAGTAATATTAAAGTACATTTTTAAATGTCCAGGATGTTCCAAGGTGCCTCATATCCACTGAGTTTTTTCCAACGTGCAATCTTGCTGGTTTTGAAGAGCAGTGAGGTGACCAATTTCCACAAAGCAAGATTCCACAAACAGGGTGACTCAGCAATCCATCTCTCTTAGACGTAGCTTGGTGGAGGGATATTGACCAGGATACTGTCACATCACCTTGTAAAGCCTCCTGAGAGAGCTGACAGGAGCTGTGTATTTCTCTCTGCAGTGTGGAACCACAGTTCACATCTCAGGGGTAGAGCTTGGAGTCATGCTGAAACAGGAGACAGAGGGACATTGTAAAGGAATGGTTGCAGTGTGTTTGATCTCACATACTGACTGCCTCATTCAGTGCCATGTGTCACATTATCCTCTTCTTCTGCAGGCGACAGGAACAGCGTGGGCAGTACAGGCAGTGTGGGCAGCATTCGGAGTGCTGGTAGTGGGCAAAGTACAGAGAGTGGTAATGGACACACCGCTACCACAGGCTTGGAGAATGGCAAGGTATGAGAGCACAGCCTACTCACCGGAGCCAGCCTCAACATTGCCCAACAGTGATGTACTTCCAGCTAACAGATGGGAAACAGCAAGAGGCTATTGGGGCCTTCAAACCTGCCCCTTCCTTGTAGGTTGCCACCTCATCACTGGGCACTTGGTCTACCTGTGGGCCTCAGTGAGTTTCCTGAACCTCCTAGCATTCCAAATTCCTCCCCCTCCCCCCATACACCTCTCCAACCCCTACATATTCCCTCCCCAGCCCTATGTTACCATTCCCCAGTCCCTACATCACCCCTCTCCCAGCCTCTACATCACCCTCCTCCACTCCCTACATCACCTTTCCCCCAACTTTGCATCACCCTATCCCCGTTCCTTCATCACCCCTTTCCCAACCCTTTTGTCACCCATCTCTCTTTCCTTCATTGCTCTTGGCCCAGCCCTTGTATTACCACTCCCCCAGCCTCTATGTCACCCTCCCCCCATTCCCTTCATTCCCCTTGCCCCAGCCCCTACCTCGTCCCTCCTGTACCCCTTCATCATTCCTTCCCCAGCCCCTTTGTCACCATCCCCCACTCCCATCCCTCTCCTCCCCTCCCCCTCCACCCCCAGTAGGGACATTGAAAACCTCATCCTTATTCAAAGTACTAGAGTTTGCTGAAACAAACACAGGGGGATGTTGGACAATCTCAGCTGCTCTGGCAGAATCTGTGGATGGAGAAACAGAGTTCAGTGACTCTACTTTAGAACCGTAGATGCTGCCAGACCTGCTGAGTTTCTCCAGCAATCTGTGTCTGTTTCATATTTTCAGCATTTGCAGTATTTTACTTTTATTTTACAGGAGTTTTGTGGGTCTTGCTGGGATATTTTGGAGGATTTTGCCAGGATTTTGTAATGATTCCTATCTGGATATTTTAGTGCTGGGATATTTCAGTGATTTTTATTTTGCTGGGATCTTTTGGTGGTTCCGAAGAGGTTATTTTGGTGATTCTGGGTGTAAACATATGCCTTAAGCTCCCCTGTTGTGTCCACTCTAATCTTGTGTTTTGGTTTCTGGCAGGCTGTGCCCCCTGGTGGGGATCAGGCACATCAGCAGGTCTGCAGGGGCACAGAGAACAGTGGCAAACAACTTGACCAGCCTGCAGGTAAGAGCCAGCCCACACCTCACTTCCCACATCTGGCTCTGAGCCCACAGTGTATAATCGAACTCAGAATGTCACTCTGCATCATTGTTATAGATCACACCATCGACATGCCCAGACACGCACACCCTCATGGGTGTTTTGAGATCACTGTATGAAGTCAGTGCTGTGTTGGCATTAGCTCCTGTTCCTTATCAGCTTCCACAATGACACCGTATCTATGAGATCCCTCCCTCTGCAGAAAGCAATGAAAGATAGGCCATCAGATCTATTCAAGATGGACAGATTTTTGATGGACAAGGCATTTGAGAGTTATTTATGGGGGTGAGAAACCGTAATCAGATCATCTGTGATCTTACCGACTGGTGCAATAGATTCAAATGGCTGTTTGTTACATCCTTCTAAGCCTCTGTTTCCAATCCAGACTGTGAAACTGATACACACCTGGCTTCTCCACTGTCAAAACGCGTAGGAAAGGATAACTGCTTCGATGCAGGAAATGTATACAGCAAATTTCTGAGCAGCAAGCACCCGCAACTAGCAATGTGACGATGACTGGATAAGCTATTGTAGTGAAGAGTTAAAGAATGATATACGATAGCCAAACACCAAAGAGAACATGGCTGCTCCTCTAGTCTGGATGGAGACTTGGTTCAATGCCTTATTTAAAGGATGACACCTCTGGCATTCCTTCAGTACGATGTGGGATGGTCTGCCTGGATTTACACACTCCAGTTTCTGAAAGGTTGGGGTGGGGTACTGTTCCAACAACAATCCAAGCAGGAACCAGATTGCCACTGATTAGCCACAGCTGACACTACTGGAGTCCTGGATTAAGTTGCACTCACCTTGTATAACAACCTTTCCTGTCCACTTCCCAGTCTGTGGATCCAGCCCTGGCATTTCCCTAATGACTGATCAATACACTCAATCCCATGCACTTTAATTCTACTCTTTAATCTCTTACATTTTATCTGAAATTCCAAAATAAAACTACATTCACTGCCCCCCCCATCAACTCTACTCGCTACATCTTCAAAGAATTTCAGAAGATTTGTCTAGCATGATTTTCCTTTTATAAATCCATGCTGTGTCTGATTCTACTGCAGTGTTCTAAGTGCATCCCTACAAAATCCTTGATAATGGACTCTAGCATCTTCCCCAAAACCAACATCAGACTCGTTGATCTATAATTCCCTATTTTCTCTCTACCTCCCTTTTTAAACAGTGGGGTTCCATTAGCTTCCTTCCAATCTGCAGGAACTGTTCCAGAGTCTGAAGAATCTTGGCAGATGACCACCAGTGCATCTCCGTTTTCAAGGGCCATTCCCTTCATGGCGTATAGATTACCATGCCCTGGGTATTTATCAGCCTTCAATCCCATCTATTTCTCTAATGCCATTTCTCTGTTAATACATACCCCAATAATACATACATGCAGTTTCTCCCTCTCCTTAAACCCTATTCCCATTCTTTGTGGTACATTATTAATTTACAGCGCTGGGTGGTAGTGAAGGAGAGGGAAGTGGTGAGGATGGTGGTGAGGGAGGGGTTAGTGGGGCAGGGGGATGGTAGTGAGGGGAGGTGGTAGTGAACGAGAGGACTGGGGACGATGGTAGTAATGGAGGGAGGAGGGGGCGGGAGCATGGTAGTGGTGGAGTTGGGGGAATGGAGAGTGGTAGTGAGGGAGTGAGATGGGGAGAGTGGGTTAAGTAAGTGTAGGAAGAGTCCTGTGAATTTGCAGCCAAGCCCGCAGAGCTGTCGAGGAAGCCGGATCACTGCTAATTCCCAGAGATCATGTTTCAAAGGTAAAAGCTCATTTTCAGGAATAAGTGCAGAACAGCCTTTCCATTGACAACTGCTGATATCATCTGTCCAGGTCTGTGTTCCCCTCTCTCTGTCACTTAACCACAAACTTGCACTTTGTTTGAGAGTCTCAGGAGAAGTGACTATTTGATGAGGGGACTGTACTGAAACTCCAGGCCTAGTCCAAAGCTGTGGAAGTGTAAAATAGGCAAGTGATTGGTGGATGTGTTGAGGGAACACCACAGCCTTCCCAATATGAAGTTTTCCAAATGCAACTCTTGCCTTTTTTAAAACGAAGGAATTTTGAGTTAGTACATTTTGAGGCAGTTAAGGGAAAAGAAGCTGAGAGGTCAGCATTAGCCAGTCTCTGTGGATTTGGATTAATAACAATTCCCTTCACTGGAGAAAGTTGAAAGAGCCTATGTGTTGCTGGAAAAGCGCAGCAGGTCAGGCAGCATCCAAGGAACAGGAGAATCGCGTTTCGGGCATAAGCCCTTGTTCATGAATTATGCCCGAAACATCGATTCTCCTGTTCCTTGGATGCTGCCTGACCTGCTGTGCTTTTCCAGCAACACATTTTCAGCTCTGATCTCCAGCATCTGCAGACCTCACTTTCTCCTGAAAGAAGCCTATGTCCATTTGTGAAGAGAGGGTGACAGTAGAGTGCTTAGATTATATGATCAATTGAAAATGGCTTTGCTTCATGAATAAAAAGAGGGGAAGATGTGGAAATAATGGGGAAAGAATGCTGGCAGTTTGGAGCAGTGTGTCAGGTAAACTGGGTCAGAGTTTCAGCTGGGTCCCTTCCTCCACAATGTGAAAAATGGCTAGAAAGATACAGACAGTGTCATACAGTGGGACAAAACAAGACAGGAACAAGAGAAGAGTGCTGTGCATTCTCGAAGAGAGTGGTTTGTTTGGTAAATAACCCGTACATAAATGTTTTAACAATCTGGGAAGAAATCAGAATTTGTGGGAAACCGAGGAAGTTGTTGTCTATGAGACAATGAAAAGATGATGATAAGAGATGGTTGACGGTGTTGATAACACACAGAGTAAGTATGCACAGCATGGTTATTTAAAGTTTGGGAGAAGATTTGTAGCTCGGGTGCTCGTTGTTGTGGTTCTGTTCGCTGAGCTGGGAATTTGTATTGCAGACGCTTCGTCGCCTGTCTAGGTGACATCCTCAGTGTTTGGGGGCCTCCTGTGAAGCTCCCAAGCTCCGAGGATGTCACGAAGACAGGGGATGAAACGACTGCAACACAAATTCCCAGCTCGGCGAACAGAACCACAACAACATGGTTATATCGAGTGCTGTTATCCCTCTTTGCTCTGGTTCCTCCCTGATGAATGAGAACCACCAAGTTCTGCTGAGAGGAGCTGATGGATCTGCTCAGTCTGAATGAATCTCTTGTCCCTGTCAAACATTGAAGGCAAATGGAAGGGAGGGTTGTGTTTCCCAGTCAGGATCTCAGTTCATGCGGAGCCTGAGACCTCAACAGGTCAGACACTGTGTTTAACATCATTCTGAAACCTCTGTTACCGTTGTTGGTGTGTTGGAAGAGCTCTGCGCTACAGGCTGGTGTGCAGACAGTATAGAAACTTTGCATGAGCTAGACACTAAGTAAAGCTCCTCTACACTCCCAGGATAACTGCAGCATAGGATTAGGCACAGAATGAGACACGCACAAATGTATGCCCCTTTGAGTCTGTTCCACCGTTCAGTCACACCGTGGCCTCAACTCCACTTACACTCACATCCCTAACATCATCTGGTTCCCGTTAGTCACAAATCAATGAATCAAGGACCATCTTAAGAATCGTCAGTAATCCAGCAACCACAGCTCTCTGAAGAAGAGAATTCCAAAGACTTGAGAGTCTCTGAGAGAAACATTGTCTCCCACCGCACTGTCCCCATCAAACAGACCCAGGACAGGGACAGCATGGAGGTCAGACATGGGCTAAAGCTCTCTCTATCCTTTTAAACTGAGCTCGACAATGTTCTAATAAGCATGCCCAGGATAAGGACTGCACAGGCTTAGATACAGAGTAAAGTTTCTTTAATACTGTCCTCCAGCAAACACCTTTGGGATAGAAACAGCATGGGGTTAGATATAGTTTAAAGCGCTCTCTACTCTTTTAAACTTGAAAATAAAACTGCTCTTTTAAACCAAAAGTAGAGTTCCCTCGATGCAGTCTCAGCACTCCCAGGACAGGGACAGCATGATGTTATTGTTACGACACAGCAATGAACCCGTCTGTTAATTAAACCAAACACCCAGAAAAGCTCACCTCACCTTGTAATCCGTTAAAGTCTGAGTGATAGAGAACTCCCAAATTCGACTATTTAAAGAAAATAAGATCAATTTATTCCTTAACTCTAAAAATGAACATTAAACAACAACTATTCACAACTCTAAGCCCCCTTCTCTTAACTGCTCTTGTCTACTTCAGATTCTATAACAATATACTATTCCAATAAAAACCCGTATCAGAACTACATTAATTTAATTTCAAAACCAGACACTGGCTGTCGTCGTCAGTGTCTGTCTCCTTTCAGCTGAAGATTCCCCTGGGTCGTCGTCTGTCTTCTACTGTGAATATTTTTTATATGAAAAAGGTACCTTTGATAGAGAGTGGTTTTGAATGACAGTCTTTCTCGATGGCAGTTACACTCGATCTAACTTTCAAACTGCCTGCCTCTTTTATCCCCCCAGCATCAGACCATCTTATTGGTTCAATGTTGACAAAACAATAATTTTCAAAATCGGTGTCCTGGGCCATAATTTTAACTGGTTAAATTTGAATTGTTGTCAAAATGCCACACATTTGTTTCACAGCTAAATGTTACATAGTTTCAATTTTCCAGTATATTCTGAGATTGCTAGCTAGTCATATGCCAGGCGCTTGTAAACTCTCAGTGCAAAACAGCATTCACTCTCTCTTAAAGATCCAGTACACACCTTTAACTTCATAACAGTTAGATATGGAGTAAAAGCTCCCTCAAATCATTTTAACTAAAAGTGCAATTCCATTTGACACTGTCCTCATCATACATTTCCAGGACAAGTACAACACACTTTTAAATATATGGTAAAGCTGCCTCCACTGTTTTAAAATGAAAATAAATGTCCCTTGACACAATTTCCATCAAAAACTTCCAGGACAGGGACAACAGGTTTTAGAAACAGAATAAATTGAAAGTAAAACTCACTCTACTCTTATGAATGGAAAATAAAGCTTTCTCTACACTCTACATCAAAGACCCCCAGAATAGGTACAGCATAGAATCAGGTACACAGTAAAGCTCTGTCTGCTCTGTCCCTATCAGACATTTCCAGTACAGGCACAGCGCAACTTCTATATTGTTTATAAACAAAAACAAGAATTGCTAGAAAAGCTCCGCAGGTCTGGCAGCATCTATGGAGAGAAATCAGAATTAACGTTTCAGATCGAGTGACCCTTCCTCAGAGGAAGGATCATGTGACCTGAAATGCTAACCCTGATTTCCCTTCACAGACCTGCTAAGCTTTTCTCGCAGCTTCTGTTTTTGTGTCTGATTTCCGGCATCTGCAGTTCTTCCCTGTTTTTAATTATTTCTCACGTTCCTCAAGCTAAACCTCGATGAGTGTGTCCAATTATAAGATTATTTCTTTCATTTTCCCCTGTCGTCTGAGCGAAACCTGGCCTATTATTATAGTTTGGGCCATTTAATGATAATTATTGGGACCTGCGATCATTAGAACTGGATCGAGATGAAGAAATTCATTCCACTGGCAGGTTTTTCTGCATTCCATCTGGGCTAGTCACAGTCATTGCTCCAACCCGATAATGACTGACATTTGCTTTGTTTTTTTTTAATAGATATTTTTATTAGAAATTTAACATTTTTACAAGTTTACAAAAATAAACGTTGATATACAATTAAATCTTAATTTTTAATAACCAAAATTTAACAAAAGAAAAATACCGAGAAAAAAACAAAACTCAACTAACTACTAATCTAACCTACAACTAACCAGAGTGTGACATTTGCTTTGTTGACAGGAGTGCCAAGACATCAAAACGTCTCGAGCTATAAGTCTGGTGAGCAAGGTTACTCACAGCAGTTTATTCACCCTGATCAATTCCTGCAAGGCAAGGTAAGGTAACTCTGCTCACAGTGTGGGATAATGGATGTTTGTGATGAGTTTTAACGGCATTCCTGATGAGATTTAATGGATTTATTTTGGAATTGATATAGCCCACGTGCTGAGCTGAAATTTTACTTCAAGGCTTCTGCCCTCTCCTTCGAATCTAAGACTGACTGGAGAACTGGAGGCCATAAAGATGTGCAGGTTAGGTGGACAGGCCTTCTCACTTGTCCACAGTGATGAGGGGCATGCAGATTAGGTGGATGAGGGATAGAGTTGGGGTCTGAGTCTGGGTGGGATGATATTTTTGGAGGGTTGGTGCAGATCGATGGGGCCGAATGGCCTCTTTCTGTATGCATGGATTCTGTGATCAGCTTGTACTTCAAGCCACACTGAAATAGGATTGTTTATGAGTGTAGAAAGGTACTGCCAAGGCATTGGGATTCATATCCAGAGAAAGAAGATTCTAAATGACAAGTATTGGTCTCAGTTCTGTTACCCCGATTACAACAATACTTTGAGGTACTGGGGAAGGTGCAGTTAAAATTTATACGGATGGTCCTGGAATGACTGTCAGGGTTGGTTCAAGGTGGGGGTCATCTTCTTTAGTGAAGGGGAGATTGGGGTTTCCTTATAATGAAAAGGCTTGCTAAGGTTGACACTGAAGATAGATGTGAAACTGGAAGAGCACAACAGGTAACACAGCATCCGAGGGGAGACTAAATGCAAACTGGGGGACCGGTTTGCGGAGCATCTGCGCTCTGCACACACTAACCAATCTGACCTTCTGGTGGCCATCTGTTTTAAATCTCCCACCACTTCCCCAGTGACATGTCCATCCTTGGCCTCCTGCACTGTCACAGTGAGGCCAAATGGAAACCAGAGGAGGAACAACTTGTGTTTCTTCTGGGCGCTTACAGCCTGGGGCCTCATCATCCACCTCACCAGCTTCAAAGTCCCTCCTTCCCCCAGCCTTATCCCATGTATGGCACCCACCCCCCCGCCCGCTGACCTGCCTAACCTAACCATCTTCCTACTCACCTATCCACTCCCACTGACCAATTACAATAACCCCCTACCTGCATCCACCTATCACAATCCAACAACCTTTCCCCAGCCCAACCCCCTCCCGCTATATATATGCCCTTGGACAAACAGGAAGACAGCTAACAATCCGCATCCATGAACATCAGCTAGCCACAAAACGACACGACCAGCTATCTCTAGTAGCCATACACTCAGACAACCAGCAACATGAATTTGACTGGGAAAACACCACTATCATAGGACAAGCCAGACAGAAAACAGCCAGAGAATTCCTAGAAGCATGGCATTCATCCCCAAACTCCATCAACAAACACATTGACCTGGACACCATATACAAACCACTACAGCTGAAACTGACACCCGGAAACGGCAAGAACATCCATCAACAGACACATCGACCTGGACCCCACATACAAATCACTGCAGCTGAAACTGACACCCGGAAGCGGCAAGAACAAACCAATATAAATACCGGAAGAAACATCAAAGCAGCGCTTCACACGAGGCTCCAACAGCACTGATGATGTTCCCTAGCCAAGGAACGAAACGTTTGCAGCAAAAACTTCCAGCTCGGCGAGCAGAACCACAACAACACCCTGGAGATTTTGTCTGCACTTTTGGTCTCCTTATCTGAGGAAGGATGTTCTGGTAATGGGGGTGGGGAGTGCAGCAAAGGTTTACCAGACTGATGTATAAAGTGAGACTGGATCAGTTTGGACTATATTCACTGGAGTTGAGAAGAACGAGGGGGTTCTTGGAGGAATGTATAAATTTCCAACAGGACTAGACTGGGTAGATGCAGGAAGGATGGTCCCAATGAGAAGGGAGTTCAGAACCTGGGCTCACAGCCTGAGGATACAGGGTAGGCCATTTAGTACTGAGATGAGAAATATCTTCACCCAAAGCATAGTGAGTCTGTGAAGCAGCCACCTCAGGAAGTCATTGAGGCTAAAAACATTGAAGGAGAAGTTAGAGATGGTTCTTAAGTCTAAAGGGATCAAGGGCTAGGGGGGAAAGCAGGAACAGGGGACTGATTTGGGTGATCAGCCATGATCATATTGAATGGTGAAGCAGGCTCGAAGGCCGAATGGCCTACTGCTGCCCCCTATTTTTTATCTTCCTGTGTAACTGAATTAGTAATCCAGAGACCCGGGCTGTAATGCTGTGGGGATGTGAGTTCAAATCCCACAGCAGCTGGTGGTGTTTAAATTTCATCAATAAAATCTGGTATTAAACTCGAGCTATAAAATCGGTGCAGATCACGATGTTCTTTAGGGAGGGAAGTCTGCTGTCCTTGCCTGGTCTGGCCTTACATGTGACTCCACACCCACAGCAATGTGGTTAACTCTTACCTGCTTTCTGAAATGGCCTACCAAACCACTCCATTCAAGGGCTGTTGAGGATGGGCAGTGCCAACCTAGTCCCATGGAAGAATAAAATAAAACATGCATTCAGTAACATCTAACTGTATGTAATCTACCTCCTACCTACATCAGTATGTGCTCAGACATTGCCTTGCGGTTGCACTGGATTTTTTCAATCAGTAATATAACATATAATACTTGTGTCTTTCGAAAATCTTACAAATCCAAATGACTTAAGGGTGCCACTTGAAAAAATCTCAAATCCAAAGTGAGTTTTTTGTTGTTATGATCTTGTGGAGGGTGCATTCTCTGAATAGAGTTTAAAAGAACCTATGGGAAAAGACCCCAAACCAAGCCAAATTACTGAGGTTTATCTGCATCCCTGTCACCCTGTATCTGACATATAATCTTCCAACAATGCACTGCAGTGATTGCCTGTATCCCATGAAGAAATACAGAAAGTCAATCAGGGAAGAACCTTTCATTAATCCCCCACCGTTTCTGTTGAAGTTTGTCTATCAGACTCCCATAGTATTATACCGGTGTACGTTTTTACAGATGACATTGTGCCCAATGAGCTGTGCTAACCCTACTTTCCTTCCACTCCCTGTCTCTGTAGGATGCTGAAGCTATCTTTAACTGGCTGAGTGAATTCCAGCTTCAGCATTACACGGCCAACTTCATCAACGCTGGCTATGATGTGCCAACCATCAGCCGCATGACCCCTGAGGTGAGTACCACAATGGCAACATTCTGTTTCTTGCTGCTTGGCGAGACCCATGGGCAAAGCTTTACTCACCACTGCTTGCCCTAGTGTTTTCTTTAGTGTGCACTGGGGTCAAGGGGCTGAAGCATATTGTGCAACTATAGGAACATTACAGTAGTGAAAGAGGCCATTCAGCCCATCATGTCAGTGCCAGCTGAACTAGCTGCCCCCTGTAGTCCCACTTTCCAGCTCGTAATCCATAGCCTATCAGGTTATAGAGCTTTAGGCACAGAGCCAAAACAAGGCTGGGAAGAAGAGAGAACTGCAAAATCATACACTTCTGATGGAGCTCATTCAGGTCTTTGTCAGAAAGCTTTGCTCTTACTGGATGTAAGTTTGCTCACTGAGCTGGAAGGTTCATGTCCAGACGTTTCGTCACCCTACTCGGTAACATCTTCAAAGGAGGAGTCCCACTGAAGATGTTACCTGGTATGGTGATGAAATGTCTGGAAATGAATCAGTGAGCAAACCTACAACCAGAACCTCAACCTGAGCTGCAGATCTTATCAAAACTCGCTTTGCTCTTATTTCCCATTCCTGTCTTTCCCCAGTGCCAATTTCCTTTTCACATTGTCACACACTTCCCCTTTTGAATGTTGCAGCATTGATGTGAACATTTGTGGTTGGTAGATGTCAGATTTTGAGTTTTAATAAAGGAAGGACTGCCAGAAGTGAGGTGTACCTCAGTTCCTGTGAACATTCGCACTGGGAGCAAGCTCTTTGACCTCCTACACAATTCACTAAAGATTAGGGCTGATCTGGTGATTCCTACCCTAGATAACCTTACAGCACATACCCCCATTCCTGCTTCTTAACAATCTGTGAATGGCTTAAAAATATTCAGAGACTCTACTTTTGGAGGAAGAGAGTTGCAAAGGTGCATGAAACCATATTCCCATATCTATCCATTTTAAATGGGCAAACTCTAATTCTTTAACTAGTAACCTCCATCCCCCCCCACCAAGTTCTGGATTTCCCACAAGAGGAAATTCCTCTCAACATTCATGTTGTAAAGATCTCTCCAAAGCTTATACGTTTCAATCAACTTGTCACCTACTTTTCTAAACTCCAGTAGTTACGAACCCAGCTTGTTCAACCTTTCCTTATTAGACGATCTGTTTGAGAAATGAGGAAACTCTGATGTCTATTGATTACAGCATAGTAAAGATGTAAATGAGCATTATCTAGTATTATAGAATTGTACAGCATGAAAACAGACCCTTCGGTCCAACTCGTCAATGTTGACCAGATATCCGAAATAAATCTCATCCCATTTGCCAGCATTTGGCCCATCTCCCTCTAAACCCTTCCTATTCATCTACCCATCCAGATGCCTTTTAAATGTTATAATTGTACCAGCCTCCATCACTTCCTCTGGCAGCTCATTCTATACACACACCACCCTCTGTATAAAAAGGTTGCCCATTTAGGTCCCTTTTAAATCTTTCCGGTCTCACCTTATATCTATTCCCTCTAGTTCTGGACTCTCCCACCCCAGGGAAAAGACGTTTCTATTTATCCTATCCATGCCCCTCATAATTTTATGAACCTCTATCAGGTCACCCCTCAGCCTCCATTACTCTAAGAATCACAGAGAATTTACAGAAATGGGCCATTTGATCCAACCAGTCTGCTAGTGTTGATATTTCCTTTAAGCTTTGTTCTTGTCCTAATTCATTGAACTCTCAACAAATCCTTTCTATTTGGCTGCTTTTCCTGACTTGCCCTTTAATCTCTTGATGCTATTTGGCTCAGCTGTCCCCTGTGATAGTGCTGACCCCTGTGATAGCAATTTCCACATTTCAATCACTGTCTGTCTGCCCTAAACCTATCTTGTCAAACCTTTTACTTGTAAGTTGACTTTGCATCATCTCCTCAGTGTCCATATCCTTCATCTCAGATGGAAAACAGAAGAAGTATACATGGGAGCTCCCAGTGTAATCAGGTAGTTGCTGTGTAAGAGCAATGGTGAGAGGGCAGCTCCATCAATCAGTGAGAGAGCTGGACAGACTGGATGCAGGGAGGATGTTTTTCCTGGCCGGGTTATGGTCTCAGGATACACTGTAGGCCATTTTGCACTGAGATGAGGAGAAATTTCTTCACTTAGATGGTATTTAACCTGTGGAATTCTATACCACACAAGACAATGGAGACCAATTCACTGAACATGTTTTTAAAAAAAAATAGATTTCTACACGTGAAAGGCGTCAAAGGGTATGAAGGAAGATTGGTAATGTGGTAATTAACCATGATCATATTCAGTGGCAGAGCAGACTCAATGGACTGAATGCTTCACTGTTCCTCCTGGTTTCTATGTTTCCATTGGAATTTTGTTTGATTAGATTAGATTCCCTACAGTGTGGAAATAGGCCCTTTGGCCCAACCAGTCCACACCAACCCTCCAAAGAGCAGCCCACCCAGACCCATTTCCCACTGATTAATGCACCTAACACTATGGGCAATTTAGCATGGCCAATTCACCTGACCTGCACATCTTTGGACTGTGGGAGGAAACTGGAGCAACTAGACAAAACCCAAGCAGACACGGGGAGAATGTGCAAACTCCACACAGACAGTCGCCCGAGGTTGGAAATGAACCTGGGACCCTGGTGCTGTGAGGCGGCAGTGCTAACCTCTGAGTCACCGTGCCACCCTAGGGTAGTTGACTAGAGGGCATAATTCTAAGGTGAGAAGAGAAAGATTTAAAAGGGACCTGAGGGCAACCCTTTCACACAGAGAATGGTTCTTGTGTGGAATGAGCTGTCAGGGGAAGTGGTAGAGGCAGATGAAGTTACAACATTTAAAAGACATTCGGGCAGGTACATGACAGGAAAGGTTTAGAGAGATATGGACCCTCTGAGATTAGTTCAGTTTAGGAAACTGAATTGACATGGATGAGTTGGACCGAAGGGCCTGTCTCTGTGACTAGCAAGAGAGGAACAGGCTGGAAGCCAGAACTAAGAAAGAGCACATTGCACCCCCTGGGGTTCTGCCGCCCCCTTTATTTGTGCTGTGTCTCCCTGTGCCAGCTATCTTAATGCAGAGTATGACAAGGCACACGTCTCCTGGACATTCCCAGGAGCCTTTGAAAACTATGAGGACTGAAGCTACACTCTGTGTGCCATCCTGTGTATTGTCCATGATTGTAAATCTCATAGGGTCACGGAGGTGGGTGGAGTGGGTTCCTCAGGCTGCATGAACTCAGTGCTAACAACTGACCCAATCCTATCCAGGACCTGACAGCAATCGGTGTGACTAAACCTGGACACAGGAAGAAGATTTCCACAGAGATTGGCAAACTGAGCATTCCTGAATGGCTTCCTGATTACAGACCGGTAGGTAACCTCTATGGTACGAGGAACGGACCCAGCCTTTTCCAACGGACATTGCTTTTGTTTTTTGTCTTCAACATCTTGATGATTAGATGCCTACTAACCATACATGACTATTACAGGAACTCTCTATAGGTACCAGAGTGAAACTCCTTCCACACTGTCCCCATCAAACGATCCCAGGGCAAGGGCAGCATTGGGTTAGATACAGAGTAGAACCCCTCTACACTGTCCCCTCAAGTACTCCTAAGACAGGTATAGAGTAAAGCTCGCTCTATATTTTTCTACTAGATCAGATATGGCAGGGATCAATTTGCATTTATTTAGCACCTTATCACACCTTTCATCTTCAAGCAGCTCCAGTTCAACTCAGCCCTTTTTGAATTGCAGTTCCTGTTGTTTTGTAGGTTTGATGCAGAGTACAGCTCTCTCTACAATGCGTTCCATCGCCGGGACATCTCTCTCTGCAGGAGTGAGAGATTTCCATCTCTTATGTGAAATCACCAGTTGGAGCAAAAGGAAAGCACCCGTACAATTACTCACACTGGGTGAAAACTGCCCGAAACGATCTCATGCAGGATTTACTGCACTTTGCCCCTCTCTATCCCTCTCTAAACCTCTGTATGTGGCAGTCCTCCAGCTTTTCATCGCAGTGGAGGTTGTTACATACAGCAGTCTCCTGTGTCCATACGTAAAGATGCCTCACAGACTTCCAGCCCAACTGTTTATTTTGTGGTGCTGTTTGGGTCTTGGGCAATTGCACTTCCTTTTTAATTCCTTTGTTGCATTTAAACCTCACCCTCCTGACGTGGACCCTCAGTACAGGGCGGGTGCAGGGCAACTTGAAGATGCCCGTTGCTGGGGGCTTAGAGTGGCATCAATAGATCCAGTCAGCAGGGGGTGGAAGGGGGTCATTGTTCCTGACTGCCTGCCCCTCTTCCACAGCTACATTCAAGCCCAGGTGACCTCGGAGAGGGAACATGTGTCCACCAATACTCTCAATGTTTTGACAGAGATGTGGGCACCGCAGGGGCTGGACTGTATTAGCACTCTCTCCAACACCATTTTGATGTTCTATCCTCTTTTTAGTCTCTTGAGGGGCCAGCTTTTAGAGTTTTGGCTGTACTTTCAGCCCCATGCTGGCAAGGTCTCAGGACTGGTTTAATGGCAGTCGGGGGTGAAGGGGATGATAAATCCCAGCGGGCTGTCCCTCTGCCGTGGTTCTGCCTCTGTCTGGCACACAGCACATACTGTCTTGGGGCGATCTCCAGCTCCTCACAACACACTGGGGACAGAGTGGATCTTTTCCCCTTCCCATGATATTTTGATTTAATAAGTATTTTCTTTGTTTTAAGTTGTTTAAGTTACAGTGCCCCACAGCAGGGCTGCTTTGGTTTTAAGTGTTTGGATTTATTTATTTAAAAATCTGGTTTCTCCTGCAGTGGAGTGTTGGCTTCTGGTCAGAGACAGGGTCAGGGTCTGGGTCCAGTTGGGAAAGGTGGGAACTGGAGTTGGTAATAAACGACAGTTTCATAATCAAACTCTTTGTAAATCTCTGGAAGTCTTTTGCTGCCTAATTCAACACATCAGTCTGTCAAATGAAACTCCCACAGCATTCTCCCTGGAAATACTTGATTCGTGTCCTACAGCTGACATGTGGGAATCCAAAACAGAGTCATTCTCCACTATTGCTGTGTGGGGTTAATGTCAGAAACTAGGATTCCACTATCTGTGCTGAATGAGCTGAGGTCAGTCCTGAGGGAGATCAGACAGCTCAGGGTAGGTTCACCTGTTGAATAAAGGTGTTATGTTGAGGCAAGATAGCCCTGTAGACATCTTGGGGTTCCGAAGTATGAGAGATGATCTTATTCCCTGTGCCTGTATTGTTCCAACAGGATAGGTAAATGCTAGACCCACCAGGGACGCCCACGTACCAGGAGAGAATAAACAAAGAAACAGGTTACTGTACCATGTGAGGGGAGCCTTGAACCTGGGGATACAGTCTCAGAATAAAATCATCCCTGTTTAAGACTGGCATAAGGATGAGTTTCTTCTCTGAGAATCATTAGATTTACAAAGGATTTATAAAAAATGTTACTGAGACTGGAGGGATTGAGCTGTAGGGAGAGGCTGAATAGGCTGAGGGATGACCTTACAGAGGTTTATAAAATCACGAGAGGCAGAGATAGGGTAAACAGACAAGGTCTTTTTTCGAAGGGTGGGGAGTCCAGAATTAGAGGGCATAGGTTTAGGGTGAGACGGGAAAGATTTAAAGGGACATAAGGGGCAACATGTTTATGCAAAGGATGATGCGTGTATGGAATGAGCTGCCACAGGAAGTGATGGAGGCTGATACAATTGCAACGTTTAAAAAGCATCTGGGTGGGTATATGAATAGGAAGGGTTTGGAGGGATATGTTGGCAAATGGGACTAGGTCAGATTGGGACGTTTGGTCAGCATGGATGAGTTGGACCAAAGGGTCTGCTTCTGTGTTGTATGACTCTATTATTGTTAGGAATTCTTTCCCACAGAGAGCAGAGTAGACTGGATCACAATATATTCACAGCTGAGTCTGGCCTACAAGGTAGTTGTGGATTATCGTGGGACAGGCAGGAATGTGCAAAATCAGATCGTCCATAGTCTTACCGAGTGACTGAGCGGGCTCGACGGGGTGAATGGCCACCACCTTCTCCCATTGCTTCAGGTTTTAACTTCACATTTGCAGACTTGTACCCGGTGGGGAGCTGGTTTGGAAACAGTACAAGGGCCCATTCCGTACGGCAGGGTTATGATTACCAGAAAGAGCTGGTGTCTGTGTGCCCGGATTCTTTGGGCTTTGCCAGGGCAAATCGAGCCGGGCACCGACTTCCTGATCCCTGTCCAGTGGACCCTACTGGAAAGTGCATAATGGGGTGAGGGCATTATGCGTACGCCAACAATGACGCCTCCAGTAGTTGAATAGTCTGTCGACACTGGGTGGCAAGTCTTGTATAGAATGAGCGCGGTGGTGCCCACATTGTTAAACTCAGGACGAGGTGAGCCAGTACAGGAGAAGAGCAGTCCCATGTAAAGAGGGGTCGCACTCTTGAAGGTGTTAGGGGCTGACCCCTTCCTGTCTGTATTCCATAGGCAGACCTGTTTGAGTGGCTCAGTGCTATCGGCTTGCCCCAGTACCACAAGAAGCTCGTCGATAACGGCTACGACAGCATCAACTTCATCAGTGAGATCACCTGGGAGGATCTGCAAGAAATCGGCATCACACAGTTGGGTAAGAGAGCTACTCATCCAGGCCCTGGGCATCCGCTCTCGGACAGTTTGTACGCTACTGTCTGAGGACCTTTGGTGAATTTTTGCAGTGCATCTTGTAGACAGTGCACACTGCCGTGGCTGGTTGTCATGATTTGGAGATGCTGGTGTTGGACGGGGGTGTACTGGGTCATGCTAACAGATGAGAGACTTAACAAACAATCCAGATCTTTTTCAATATATAATAAGTTACATCATACTGTAAACATTTGCTATAAATTCTGGGGGTCTTACGATCTTATTCTCCACAACCACCTGATGAAGGAGCAGCGCTCCGAAAGCTAGTGCTTCCGAATACACCTGTTGGACTATAACCTGGTGTTGTGTGACTGGTTGTGGATGTGGTGCCAATGAAGCCAATGTCCTTGCTGTTAAGCTTCTTGAGTGTTGTTGGAGCTGCACCCATCCAGGCAAACGGGGAGTATTCCATTCCACTAGTGTTTTGTAGATGACAGACAGGGGAGCGGGAGGGGAGTTACTCACCACAGTATTCCTTGTCCCTGGTTTCTACAATCACTGTGTTCATGTGGCTGGTGCTGTTAGTTTTCTGCTTGTGTTTAGAGTGACTGCTTTGTGTCTCTGCAGGACATCAGAAGAAGATGATGATTGCCGTGAAGAAACTTGTGGATGTGCAGAAGGCGTTAAACCAGGCGGAAGTGGAGGCCAAAACTGCTACGCTGAGGCGCAAGGCTCCAGCGGCATTGGAGATTGTTACCATTGAGGCGTTACAAGGGGAGAATGGAGAATGTCAGTCTCCTCACACGCCAAAGATGCTCACCTTCCAGGACAGCGAGTTGAGCCATGAGCTGCAGTCGGCCATGTCCAACCCTTGCTACAACTGCCAGGACGGCCTGGCAATGAAGCAGGCGGGAGCCATCTCCCGGAGTCAGGAGAGCATCGGGATTCGCTCCCGAGGGTCTGGTCACTCCCAGGACAATGTGCTGGGCAAGACAAAGACTGACAGCAAGTCACAGGAAAGCCTGGGCAGTGGGGATGGCAGCAGCAGCAGTGGCAGCAGTGGGAAGACCACCTCGTTACCCGGCCCTCGGGACGGGGTACCCGCTCACGTTCTGGTGCCGCACCAGGAGGTTGCCAATGGTTTGGGCCCTGCCCAGGGAGGCAGTCCCAGTAAGGAGAGGAATGTCCCAGATGGACGCGACCATTACCAGAGACCCGTGGCACAGAAAGCTGCTCCGGTAGCAAACCCAGTGAAGATGTTGCCTTCCCAGTACCCACTCCATCCGCCCCCAAACCTCATCCCTCCTCACACACCAAGCAAGGGCAAGACAGTGCCAGCCTTAATGTACCCACAGCTACCTGTTAAAAAACCGTTCTCCTCAGCGATAGAGCCCACCAAACAACAACACTCGAAGCCCACCTCCCAAGTGCCAGGGAACCAGGGCTTTGCCTATCTGCACCCACATTGTGGGCTCACCAATGGAGTTAGTCCAGAGAATGAGCCTCGCCTGAACCCTGTGGCACTGCCGGGCGCTGTTCCAATTATCCGCTGCCCGGTGCCAGGCCAAGAGCCAAACAGCGATGCGTTCAAACCGAAGAAACGTTCCCAGAGCCTGAACCGTTACGCCTTGTCGGATGGGGAGACGGAGGAGGACGATGTGGGCACAGGGGCTGTCAGTACGTACGCCACCCTCACGAGGCGCCCGGGCCGCAACCAGTGGCCAAGAGTGGCAGATAAGAACGTCAACCGCAGCCAGTCGTTTGCCCTCCGTGGGAAGAAGAAAGGGCCTCCCCCTGCTCCACCCAAACGCCTGAGCTCTGTATCCAGCTGCCAGGGTCAGGAAGCTGAGCGGGAGCACCCCCCTGACTCTGCCACCCTCACCCAGAACACCCCTGACCTGGTCGATGGGCTCCCGGTCAAACAGGAAGCTGGTGAAGAGCTGGCAAACGGCAGTGTCCGGAGTCTCGCTGCCAAATTGGAGATGAACAGCTCCCCTGGTGGTCAACCCAAAGCCATGGCCTTGCTGAAGCTGTCCAGACTGGAGAAGTGGGAGAACCTGGACAGCATTCCCAAGACCCCTGACCATTGCGGAGGCAGCTCCGTGCTGAGTAAGGAGGTGACGAGGTCCCATGAGAAAGCGAGGGACTCCACTAACAGGCGACGTACAGTCAGTGAGCCTGGAGTCAGCCTTGAATCGGCTGTGATCACCCAAACCTCCCAACCTGACCGGGAGGAGCCAAAGTCGGACGCTGAGGATGAGACCAAAATGATGAGAGGAGATCTCGAGACCTCATCATCCTCTCAAAACAGCTCTAGCGAGTGCATTCCTTTCGCAGAGGAGGGCATTTTGACCATCAAGCAAAGGCCAAAGGTCAACAGTGGGGCCAAAGAGGAGGGAAATGGGGCCTCTGCTGGCCCTACTGATGCTGTAACTGTGATGGCCGGAGTCACCGGGGAGGGGAGTCAGGCTCCTGAGGGCAATGGGACAGCCCCGATAACGGGCCCAGCCGCCAAGCAGCCAGAGCTTCCTGAATTCAACCTGACCGAGTCCGACACGGTCAAACGGCGGCACAAGCCCAAAGAGAAGGAGCTGATGCAAGCTCCCGTCGCTGTCCCACAGCCCCACGTGCTGATGCAGGGACCGCGGTATGCAGACGCCCAGGCTGTAAACATTGTAGACTGTAGGCCCCAGGCCAAGCCCCACAGCAAATCTGACTTGGATGACGATGCCTGCGTGGAGTTCAGAATCGCGGAGATCGAGCGGAGTCTGCAGTCTTTAGAGAAAGGGACCAAGAAGACGCTGAAGCCTCCGCTCTCCCCTAAACCAGCCCTCTCCTATCTCCAACAGACTCCCAAACAGACAGGACCAACCCCTGTTCCTACTAGGCCTTCTCTTCCCAAGGGACCAACAAAAGGTAATTACTTCACACGTGGTTTTATTAGAGGGAATGGGTAACCTTTGTGCCAGTCTAGATTGGCAGAATCAGGATCCCTGCTTTCCAGCGCAGTTCCAGTAACGGATACCCTCAGTGATGCTGAGTCATTCCAGACACCCAAACACTCCAAAGCTGGGACCACACTCCAAGCATCTCAACGGGAGCAAAGCCATTGGCCCCAGTGTCAGCGAGCTGGTTGACCAGAGTGCAAGTGTGAATGTTAGGTAGAGACAGCCAGACCGTCCTGTCCTGTCACAGTCCAATAGCCTGCTGACACCCATTGTCTGGAGAAGCTTACTTCAGTCCCTGCCCAGAGACTTCAGCATTAAGGTTGACAGGGCAATGCAGTACTGAGGGAGTGCCGCACTGTCGGAGTTTCGGTGCTGAGGGAGTGCTGCACTATCAGAGGGTCAGTACTGAGGGAGTGCCGCACTGTGACAGGCTCAGTGCTGAGGGAGTGTTGCACTCTGACAGGATCAGTACTGAGGGAGTGCTGCACTGTTGGAGGGTCAGTACTGAGGGAGTGCCGCACTGTGACAGGATCAGTACTGAGGGAGTGCTGCACTGTTGGAGGGTCAGTACTGAGAAAATGGCGCATTGTCGGTGTTTCGGTGCTGAGGGAGTGCTGCACTATCGGAGGGTCAGTACTGAGGGAATTCTGCACTGTTGGAGGGTCAGCACTGAGGATGTGGGTTCTGTCAGAGTGTCAGCACTAAGGGAGTGGGCACTGTTGGAGGGTCTGCACTGAGGGAGTGCTGCACTGGCAGAGGAGGCTCCTTCAGGTGAAATAGGTGGAGGGGAGCTAGGAACAATTTCCACAATTTGTGTTTGGATGAGGGTGGATTTCTCCCGATGTCCTGGTCCTAGCCATTAATTCTCCCCTTTTGGCTGAGCCCATGATTAGCGACCTGGTCATTATTTGCTGATGGTGAGATCCTAGAGTGATAGAGTCAGCCTCCTGTGTGCAAAGTGACGGCTGCTTCCATCCACGTGAACACAGGTGTTTTTTCTCATTTTATTTTTTTCCCAGAGTGAGGCAGGTGTTTCTGGGAAGGCTGGATTTGTTGCATTTCCCAACTTGCCCTTGAACCGAGGCTGTTGCTGGGCTATTCCAGGGAGCAGACAAGAGTGAAGCATATTGCTGTGGGTTTGGACCAGCCAGGTCAGGGTGGCAGATTCCTCCCCTGAAGGATATTACTGACCCAGATCGGTTTTTCATGGCAATGGTTGCACAGTCATCACTACTGAAACTAGTTTTTAATGGTGGCTTAGTAGTTAGCACTGCTACCTCAGTGCCAGGGACCCAGGTTCGATTCCCACCTCAGGCAACTGAGTTTGTACTCAGTGGAGTTTGGACATTCTCCCTGTGTCAGTGTGGGTTTCTTCCCACATTCCAAAGATATGCAGATTAAATGAATTGTCCATAGTGTTCAGGGATGTGCATGTTAGTTGCATTGGTCAGGGGTAAAATAAAAAGGTAGGACAATGGGTCTGGGTGGGTTACTCTTCAGAGGGTCAGCGTGGTCTGGTTGGGCTGAAGGACCTGATTCCACACTGTAGGGAATCTAATCTAATCTAATCTAAAAAAAACTGCTTTCATTTATGGAAGTTGAATGTCAGCTGGAATGTGAACTGAATTATGGCTGACATTACCACAGTGCGTCATCTCCCAGAACTCTCTTCATTGGAAGTACTCCCTCAGCTGTGTAACTCTGTGGGTTTTGTGAAAGGTGTTTCTTTGGGAATGTACCTCTGACACTGATTTTGAGAATCAGGCTGTTGGTTAATTTATTTTGCTCTTCCTTTTCAGAGTTCAACCCAAATCCGTCGCTGTTATCCTCGTCACCAGTCTCCCCAAAGTCCACAACAGCCCGAGGGCTGCCGTTCAGCAGCCCCCCAGGAAGCCGGCTTCCCCAGGCTGGGGGGAACCATGTCACTGCCACAACTCCCATACAGCAACTGGGGCCTGCACGGACCACGAATCCAGCGACCGGGAAGGCAGCATTGACGGCAGGAGTCCTTACAAAACCCACAGCAGAAGCTCCATTAGCTTCCCTGGTTCATCAACGACTAGAACAGACAAGCAGTTCACTGGAGGCAGCCCTCCATGCAGTGGAGCAGAAACTGACTCACAAAGACAGTGGCAATGACGTGTAAGTTATGGTAGTGTTCAATGGTACGACTGATCTGTGTTTGATTATGTTAATCTGCTCATTACCCCCCTTCACTGTGCTGGGTTTTTTAAATCTCTGCGTGGAGTTAGAGAGTGAAGTAAACTGAAGAAGCTCAAGGAAGACCTGAGGCAGTGAACGTGGAGCAGATGTGTGGAAATCATGTGTGCTTTGAGATATTTTTACGTAGATCGATTTGGAACAAGCATTGTTCCAGGATAAATCAAACAGAGAAGACAGCAAATGCATTATAGTAATTATTTAGCAACAAGCATTATTCACCAATCTGATAGTACAGAGGTTCTATCACTGGATCTATACTGAATCCATGTAACCCATACTGAGGTTGAAACATAGAGACCGGGAACAAATTGATAAAGGAAATAAATGTAGGGAGGTAGTTAATGGGTTAAATGACCTGGATGCCCCTTAACAAAAAATAAAGGATTATCACTGAATCACTGATAAAATTATGACAGTACAGCAAGAGGCCATTTGACCCATTGTAACAGCCCACTGTCTGAGAATTTTAACTTAGTGCTAAACTCCTGCCTTTCCCCCAACCCTTAATGTTCCTACTGCTTCCGTAACCATTCACTGTCCCCTCTTGAATCTCTCCACGCTTCAGGCTCACTGCCTTTATTCCTGATGAAGGGCTTTTGCCCGAAACGTCGATTTCGCTGCACTTTGGATGCTGCCTGAACTGCTGTGCTCTTCCAGCACCACTGATCCAGAACCTGGTTTCCAGCATCTGCAGGCATTGTTTTTACCGCTGTCTGAATTGAATCTGCCTCTACCACCTTTCCAGGCACTGCATTCCAGACTCTAACTGCTTTGCTTGAAGTTTTTTTGCTCGCCAATTTATTTCTTCAAACGGAGTCCCCCGGCTCTCTCTCCTTTTACGAGCAGTAAATAGTCTTTCCCAAACTATGCTGTTCAGTCTCCTCACGATTTTGAAAACGGTTGTCAAACCAATCATATGTGTTCTCCTCCCCAGGGAAATCAGCCCCAACTTTCCCAGTCTATCCTCCTCATTCCTGGAGCCATTCTTGTAAATCACGACTGCACTTTCTCCAATGCACTCATATCCTCCCTATAATTTAAGGTGACACACAGTGGTTAGCAGGGCTACCTCACAGAGCTAGGGACTCGGGTTTAACTGGGGCCTTGGGTAACTGTGTGTGTGGAGGTTACACATTCTCCCTGTGTCTGCGTGGGTTTCCTCCCACAATCTAAAGATGTGCAAGTTAGGTAGATTGGCCATGCTAAGTTACCCATAGTGTCCAGGGATGTGTAGTCTAATTGGGTTATAAGGATGAGGTAGGGGGATGGGACTGGGTGGGATGCTCTTTGGAGGGTCAGTGTGAACCTGTTGGGCCAAATGGCCTGTTTCCACACTCGGGATTTTGATTTGATAATGTGGTGCAGAGGTGTATACAATCAGTTCTCACATAACGTGATGGGGGCGTTCTTGTGCAATCCCACATTGTAGGAGAGTCGTCCTTTAGAAACAGTGCTGAAAGTGTTGGCTCTGTAACCGCGTTACAACCAAGACTCGGTTTAAAAGCTTGAGTTTTGGAAACAGTGATGCGTCACATTAATGAAACGTGTGTTAAAGCAGAACGACCGATATGATCCTCCAGACAAGGTCTAACCAGTGTCCTCTCCAGGTTTATCATACTCCCTTGATTCTTGTACTCTATGCCCCTATTAATGAAGCCCAGTACACTGTTTTTAACAGCTTTCTCTACCAGTCCTCCCGCATCTGATGACTTAGACACATATACACTTGGATTTCTCTGTCATCATCACAACATTCTAATCCCACAAGGCAATATGTACCTGGAACTCCCCAGTTGTACTCCCCACACTCTGTGCGTTCACATGCAGGCGGTATAACCCTGAGTTAGACTTCGTTACTTTCTCCCTTATTCTGACTCCATCTATTAACTTACTCTCTCCATCCTAGAGCTTCCTGCCTCGCCCAGCATTTTATATGTTCTGGGATTACTTGGTAATCCTCTCTCCTCCTCACCCAGCAGGTATGTGGGAAGTCAACAACTTGAGCCAACCATTCTGCACAGAGTGCAGTCCCAGCTTTGTGAGATTTACCATCTCCAGTTTCTACAGGTGCCATCTCCCCCAGAGCGAGTCCCAGCATCCCAGGAATCCATAGGCCTTTCTCCTGCACCAACTTTCCAGGCCCACATTCATCTGCCTTACCTTCCTATTTCTGTACAGACTTACACATGGTGTTGGGAGTAACCCAGAGATTACTAGAGCATTTAGAAACTGTACAGTGTGGAGACAGGCCATTTCACCCAACAGGTCCTCCTCAACCCTCCAAAGAGTAATCCACCCAGGCCCATTCCCCTACCCTAATACTCTACAGTTACCCCAAACTAATGCATCTAACCCACACATCCCTACACACCATGGACAATTTAGCATGGCCAATTCACCTGCTTTAAAGATCTAATTTTCCACATAACTCTTTAAATCCCAACTGCAGGAATCCACATCCCCTTTCCTATCCACATCATTAGGGACAATGTGGATCACAACCTTCATAGATTCCCCACAGTGTGGAAACTAGCCTTTCAGCCCAACAAGTCCACACTGACCCTCCGGAGAGTGACTGACTAATGCCCTAATCCACGTATACCAGAAGACTATGGCAATTTAGCCTGGCCAATCCACCCGAACCTGCACATCTTCACACT
Organism: Hemiscyllium ocellatum; assembly: GCF_020745735.1. Classification (NCBI taxonomy): domain Eukaryota; kingdom Metazoa; phylum Chordata; class Chondrichthyes; order Orectolobiformes; family Hemiscylliidae; genus Hemiscyllium; species Hemiscyllium ocellatum. The sequence continues at coordinate 52,414,833 of NC_083425.1, forward strand.
GTGGAAGGAAACCTGAGCAGCTGGAGGAAAGCCACAGAGACACGGGGAGAATGTGCAAACTTCATACAGACAGTCACCCGCGGCTGGAATCGAAGCCGGGGGCCCCGGTGCTGTGAGGCAGCAGTGCTAACCACTGAGCACCGTACCACCCCATGCCAGTGTGCCAGCCTTTTAAAGAGAGACAATCTGCATTTCTTTTAGTAAACAGCTAGTTCACACTTATATCATTAAACTCCGTTTGCCAATGTGTGTGTGTGTCTCACAGCTTACATTCCCACCTCACTGCCTGCTGATCTTTGCAAGTTGCCTGTGCTCCCTTTGAGTTGAGAAGTGTAAGCGGTAACCTGAATGAGACATGCAGTTCTGTTAGGGGCTGGCTGAGGAGAGGTGGCTGCTTCTCCTGAGAAAATCCACAACCGGGGGAAACTGTTTAAAAATAAGGAGTTAAAGCCTGTTTAAAACACACATGAGTTATTTTCCCCCTCGAGTGGGTCAGAGTCTTTAGAGCTCTCTTCCTGACAAGACGATAGAATCAGAGTCCTTGAATACTTTGCGGTTGAGGTAACAAGGGGGTGCAAGGTTATTGAGGGGTGGAAAGTCGTGTGGGGAGGGGCATGAGTATAGAGTAATCAGATAAGCAGGATATTATTTGATAATAGAACAGGCTGGAGGGGTAGAGTGGCCTACTCCTGATCCTAATTTGTATGGTTCTCAGTATCAGCAGAAGTGGATATTCACCGTTAGTGTTTTTGTCTGTAAAGGCAGAGCCTTCCGATCTGGAGTTGGGATGTCATGTTGAGGTTGTACAGGATGTTGGTGAGGTTGCCTCTGGAGTACTGTGTTCAGTTCTGGTCGCCCTGTTATAGGAGGGATATTATTAAGCTGGAATGGGTTCAGCAGAGATTTACCAGGATGTTGCCAGGTATGAGTTTGAGTTATAAGGACAGGCTAGGTTAACGTGGGACTTTTTTTCACCGGAGCGTAGGAGTTTGAGGGGTGACCTTACAGAGGTTTATAAAATCATGAGGGACATAGATAAGGTGAGTGGCAGGTGTCTTTTCTCTAGGCTGGGCGATTTCAAGACTAGGGGGCATTTTTTAAGTGAGAGGAGAGAGATTTAAAAAAGACATGAGGGGTAACTTATTTTTTTACACAAAGAGTGGTTCACATGTGGAACAAACTTCCAGAGGAAGTGGTGGATGCGGGTACAGTTATCATGTTTAAAAAAACATTTAATTAGGTATATGAATTGGAAGGTTTTGGAGGGATATGTGGACGGGTGGTGCTAGTTTAGTTTGGGAACATGGACTGGTTGGAGTGAAGGGCTAGTTTCCATGCTGTGTGACTTTACTGGAAAACCCACGACGCTGGGGCTCACAGCGGCTCAGGCAGCGCCCAAGGAGAGGGTGGGCTGACTCTCCATGGATCAGGGTGGCTGTTTATGAGAACTCTCGCTTCTGCGGCCTTTGATCACCTGAATGTTTTATTTTGTTTTGTTTCTCTTTCCCCCGTCAGCTCGGTTTCGGTGAAGTCCGCTGGTAATATCTTGGACGACATTGGGAGCATGTTCGACGACCTGGCCGACCAGTTGGACGCCATGTTGGACTGATCCTACGTTCCTCGATGTCGTCCCGTTGGCCGCCGGCGGGACAGGCCCCTCCCCCACCCACCCACCCCAGGCCGCGGGGTAACCATGGTGACTGCCGGAAGCGGTCTGTCCAGGCAGGAGCCTCATGCCCCTATGAGGCTGTTCCGGTGACGGAGCAGGGATGGCGAAGATCTTTGCTGCCACCATGTTGTCCACAGGCCTCGGGAGGGCTTTCAAAGCTGCACTCGGTGTATGGATCCCGGATCAGTCCGTGAGAGAGAGAGACCGGAATTCTATTGCTGTTTTTTTTTTATTCATACTTTGTGTGTATATATATCCGCCCCCTGTCAAGTTCCTGCTGCGATAAGCACTTAAAATGAATTGAAAGCACAAGGTGTCGACCTGGGAACACCCTCCCCCACACAAAAAAAGCAAAGTGAGGATTCGATCTTCATCAGACCGGCCAATGACCCCGAAGTCACTGTCGGTGAGGAGCCGCCATTGCTCTTGTGTGTCACAGCCGTTTAGCCTGTTCATGGTGAATGACAGCAGATAAAATCCAAACCCAGCACTTACACCTTCATCCCAGTAGCTGGAGTTACCAGCCCTGCATTACTTACCGTTGTCTCACAAAGCTACGAAAGCGCCCCTTCACTTCAGCCTAACGCTAAACTGGTTAAAAGCCCCTGGCAGCCAGGGAATGATACCTGACCTGCTGCGACTTCCAGCATTTTTTGTTTTTGTTTTGTTTCCAGGACAGATTCTCCAGTGACTTGTTCCTGACTTCAGTGCTTTGGGCAGCTCAGGGGTTTGCTTTGTGTCCGTCAGCCAAAGTTGTCCCAAACCTCCCCTGGCTTGTGGCCCCCGGTCACTGACTGTATGTGGCCAGTGTCCCACCTCTGAGGGAGGCGCCCTGAATTGATGTGGTGACTGGATCAGCCCTGACCAGGCTTCAGACGCACCGTGTTAATCTGGAATGGAGGGGACGAGTCCCTGACAAGGGGACAGCCTGGTGGAGAACACTGTATTCCGGGTCTGAGACACGGAATGATTCCCATTCCCAATCGAGACCACCACTGTCAGCTGCTGCCATTCCAAGGAAGGAGAGCTGCATCTCTGTGTGAATATCTAATCCGCCGCTCAGTATCTCGACAGCGATTTACATCAGGACAATCTGGGAACGTACAGAGAGAAGAATATTTTTGTGCACAAACTGTGCTGAGGTGGAAAAGCAGCTTAAGTTAATGACACCTGTAGCTCACTGCTGTATTGGCCTTTTCTGGACTCTGTAAGGTGTGAACATGTGTTTGTGTAGAGGGCATGGCTGTATGTGAGCACGTGTAGCACATGTGCATATGTAGCATATGTCTGTGTTTATAGCACATATGTGCTACATGTTTATGCACGTGTCTCATGTCTGAGAGTATGTGGAGCATGTATGTTTGTGTATAGTGCATTCTGTGTGTACACGTAGCATGTATGAGTAGCACATGTATGCATGTGAGCACATGGAGCATGTTTGTGTAAGAGTAGCATATACCAGTGTACACATGTGGCATGTATGTATGTATTCGCACACGCTGATCACAGGCTAATGTGGCAAAGTCAATGTGTGGACCATATTGGGTCAGACTTGGTTAGAACAGTTCCTGAGAAACCACCCTTGTCTCTAATGGTAAAAAGTTCCAATTCCTGCGCTGTTTTGGAACAAAAGTCAGGGGTATCAATCATCAAGCTACCTTCTTTCAGTTATCTAATTGTCAGCTCCTCTCCTGATAGATCCACTGCGTCACATCCCCAGCCGATTGGTGTAAAAACTCATCTGGTCCATTCCTATCCTTTCGGGAAGGAGAGCTGTCATCCTAAGCCAGTCTCCCCTGCAGCAATATTATTGAGCTTTAATCATTAGGAAATAGCAATAAACTTCAAAGAGGGCTCTCCCATCAGAGCGGGGCTTTGAGGTATCCGAATTGGTGTGAGACAGTTTCTATACGTGTTTTCTGGTGTAGCATTGCCACTGACTGTGGCCTGACCCGTCCAACCCAGCTCCCAGCTTCTCCATACCCACTGCATCGGGCTTTGTTTGTTTTATTGTGTTGTATTGTTTGTGCTTCACTTGAACTATAGGTAAAATGTGGGATAGGAGACAGGTGTTTCAGCTACAGTGAGGTCACCCCCTCCCCAAACTCTTGTCCTGTTTTGGCTTCTACAACAAAGTGGGTCTAACTAGGGTGAAACAACAGTGTAACACATTAATGGGGCATTATCAGCACATTGGTCCCCTGCCTGACTCCCCTCTGCTGTCTTTTGTCAGACTCCCATTTGTATACCTCAGCCTCTGAAGGCCACAGCAGTGCAATGCTTTGCAGAGTGATAGTGACTTTCTGGGTGATCTTTTGAAAAGGGATTACTGTCATTCTGCAATGTGTAACTTCTACACGTACTTCAGAAATTATCCCTGATGGATTATGGCCATGCACCAACACACATAATATTTAAGATAACTGAGCTGTCAATGTCTGGGCATAAATGTCCAGCCAAGAGGACAGAGCTCCTGAACAGAGCAGGCATTTCTGCATCAGTGAGTTCTCCTCCGTTAACATCTCCCTCTGTACTTAGTGCATTGCTGTGTCCACTGGCCTAATCACAACAAGCAGTTGAGACACTTGAGGGATCTTGCAGCACATTGGTAGTGTCCCTGACTCTGAGCCAGGAGTCCCAGAGGTGTGTTGTAACATCCCTGAAAAAGATCTCCATTTAATACAGGGAGCTGACAGGATGTCACTGTTGAGTGATTCCTTCTGCAGTGCTCACATTGCTGTCTTGGAGGTTAATGCAAAGGCCAACTCTGCATGGACCTAGCTCCACAACACAACAGTGAAGTAGATGATCAATCTCCTGGTCTTTCGATTCATTTGCCCAATCTGTCCTCATACCGAGAGCCGGGTAACATTTTCCCAACGTGCCCATAACTGTGTCAAAACCACAAAACTGTTTTGTGGTTCCCAGTCAGATATCCATCGTAGAGGTCACGGGATGTTTCTGCAGCACGTGTGTATGGTGTAGTCTCAGTTCCCTTTGATGGAGCAATCATTGAATTAAAGCACTAACTGTCTTCATTTGTCCCTTCTGGCCACACCCCATTGTTCCATAAATCCATACATAGGTTTATCACACTGAATTCAGTCTAAATCAAATTAATAACTTTAAAACAGCCTTAACTAAACTACGTCAAACCAGTAGTTACTAATTCTTCGAAAATGCCTTATACAGGATGTCTCAAAGTGCTCAACAGTGTAATTGTTTGTTTAAGTTTAGTCACTGTTATCGGGAAACATGGCAGCTAGTTTACACACAGCAAACTCCCACCAACCGCATCGAGATATTGACCAGATATGCAAACCGTTGCAGTTTTTACATTCCTTCGCTCAGAAAGCGCACTGTTTGCACCCAGAAACCGGTCTGTGTACGGAATCGCGCACAACACCAGAATGCAGTCACCAACCATCGCTGTGCCATATGCAAACTGGGACTTTCTGTCCCACTTGTAAACAAGCAACAGCCTCAGTCATTGGGCAGTTTGAAACCTTAGTATTATCGACTGAAGCTTGCACTCATCAGGACATTTTGCAAGAATACCAGTAATGGGGAAAATTGATATTTATGTTGGATGAGAGGACTGGTTGGCATGTAGATGCCGATTGGTAGCAAGGTTGCTGTGGATAATGGACCCACTAATTACCTGTCTTTGTTCAGATTTTCATCTAGGCAGGGTGATTCTTATTGGTCAGAGTATTGTCCTGGAAAAGGAATTAGTGACTGGCTGTCATCTTTTTTGTGGAGATGTAACAGATACAGTGTGTGGACATTTTTTTTCTCTGTCTGTAATGAACAAGGCTCCATGTATTAATAGATGGAGCTTCCAGTGGCAACATCTCTACCAACCAAGAGACCCACTTCACAACCAAGCAGCACTGTCCTCTCATGGACTGTAAATCTTAGTTTTGCCCTTGAATTGGTATTCTTGAGAATTGTCCTGAGTACAAGATGAGAAGCCTCACCAAAGGATATATTGTTTCAGCAATAAGCAATATTCTATATATTTTCATGGTGAGAAACTGCAAGTTCCATGCTAAGTATTATGTCACCATGGTGACGATAGGATCTACAAAGCATGAACTGCAGATTTCATGATGTAAATACCTACTTGCTCCCAGCTTTGAGAATATATATAAATATATATATTTTGAAACATTTTCTTTCTTATCTTTACATATGCACCAAGTATTCCCATCAGAGAATTAATAGCATTAGAGAGTGAAGTGATGAGGGGCTACACTGGATTTAGGAGCAGATGCATTTCTTATCTGCTGTGAGAGGAATTCGAGATGGTGTGCCCTGGCGAGCACAGACTGCTCGTTGCCAGCAAAGTGAGAAAGTGCAAAATGGGACGATTAAATTAAGAGACTGTTTTTGAGCTTGATCTTTGTACATTACAACTTACTGACTTGTGTAATATCGATGCAAATGTGTTTATTTGAAATTTCTAACATTGTGTGATCAAGCACTGTTTAATTTTTTAATCTGTTTGGCTGAAACATGGATTTATAATGTAAGTTATTGTTCAAGATTGAGAAGTGAAACCAATGGAGCGGAGAGCAGTGGCTCGCTTCATTTTTGGTTTGGATTCATTTTTGTTTGTTGTGCCCATGGATCACGCACATTCACTGAACTCAGCTCTTTGGCTGCTGAATCATGGGATATGAAGATGTTAATGATGATGGCAAAAATGATTCTATTGTTCTGATATGAGCAGAGCAAACCGAAAAATACTGGACACTTGAAGAGAAGCAGAGAAACACTACGAGAAAGTTGTATTCAGTTTCATGTATATCAGTGTAAATAAAGAGTTTACAGTATTACAGAGGGAAAGAGCTTTTATTCCAAGTTAAGGACAAACCGGGAATGCAAGGTTTCAAGAATAGTAAGACCTTTGCAGCCTCTAAGTGTGCAAGTGGAGACACCCAACTGGCTCAAGAAGGGATTGGAACTCTAAGTGAGGCCATGAGCTAAAATGTCAAGAGTCTTGAGTTCAGAGACTGCAGTGGCCACTATGGAACTCTGCCTGAGTTGTAACGGTGGGGCTGCTGTTTAACAGGCCCCTTTCTTTGTTTCACAGATCTCACTGAGGGAGTGCAACGTTGCCCATGCTTCAAGTTATGGGGAATTAGTTTGGGAAGTGCTGCCCCCAAGTCGAGAGTTGTTGAATAGACAACCAGGAGAGAAGAATCTCTGGAAGAAAGACAATCCATTCACAAAGCCTCGACAGTAACCCAGAGTTCTGTCAAAGCGACCAGTTACTGTGACCCCAAACTGACATTTGAGGACTTCAAGAAGAGGACGAATGCCTGAATTAGGCTTGTACTTGGTGATAAGCCCCCTTTCATTTGAAGCTGCCAGACCATTGATGAAAGGCTGCTGGAGAGAGGTCGGTGGAATGGAGGGGGTCTGGAGAGAGTTAAGATTGCTGACACTGTTTTGAGCTTATTCACAACAGTTATTGCAAGCAAAAGGTTGGTGCCTTTTTAGGGGTGGTGGCAATATGCATGTTGTATTCTGGAACTATGAATAATGATGACAGAAGCTCCAATTTCCTCCATAGCTGACCAGGACAATCTCCCGCACCTACTGCCTACCATTGGAAGGACTTACAAATTGACACACAATTGGTATGAATATATGGTATGAACTTCCGGGGGGGGGGGGGGCAAATCTTGGATGGAGGTGCGTTGAACCTGGAGCATCTCACTGCAGCAGAAAAACCACCTGCAGGCAATCCATTACTCTATGCACAAAATACCTGGGTGCCTCCCAATTAATACCAGACTTTACCCCACTTCGTTCAATCCAGTAACCTCTATGTAATCTACACTCTGATTAGATTCCAGCTCACAACTCATTCCATAACCAAGGTATCAATCATTCCATATATAAATATCCAGAACCTCAGCGATCAGCTTGGTTGAAATCTAGACAGCAATTGTCCACCCGTTGTGTGGTAACAATGTGATAATACAAGAATAAGGAAAGAAAGATGAGAGAGACCTGAGGGGCAACTTTCTCACACAGAGAGTGGGGAGTGCCTAGATAAAGCTGCCAGAGGAAATGGTGGAGGCTGGTACAATTACATTTAAAAGGCAGCTAGATGGTATATTGATAGGAAGGGTTTAGAAGGATATAGAGCTGAAAATGTGTTGCTGGTTAAAGCACAGCAGGTTAGGCAGCATCCAAGGAACAGGAAATTCGACGTTTCGGGCCAGAGCCCTTGATCTCAAGCATCTGCAGACCTCACTTTTTACTCTTTAGAAGGATATAGGCTAAATGCTTCTAAAAGAAACTAGATATCTGAACGAGTTGAATTGAGGGGTTTGTTTTCACACTGTACATCTCTATGACTGTAAATGTGCCAAGCAATGAACTTACAGCACCATGGATGAGATTTTGCTCAGTTAGACATTTCTGCATCCTTTAGCTCCATATTCTTTTGCATTACAGCATAACCGGCTGAAAGTGCAGGGATTCCAATGAATACCAGGATCTGCTTAATCAATGTGCTTTAAAAATTGGAAAAGGCAAACAAATGACTGGAGAGTGAATGAAGAGTATAGAAAGAGCATGAAATAAATTTAGATGGAGAGAAATAAAGGAAAAGCAAAAACAAACCTCCAACAAACCATCCCTTTGAAGAATGGGACTTCAGTTGGTAAATTCCTTCCATCAGTCCTGTGCAAATGTAAGAGAAGTATCAGCTGTACTTTCCCAGCTTCTGGCACAACCTTCCATCTGGAGCTATGATTTATTGCTTGTATCCCAGCTTCAGCTGTAGTTTCTGGGACAGAAAGATTGATTGGCTGTGCTAATAATTCTCATGTTGTTAAAATATTCTTAGGCTATTATCTATTCTCTAACACTTGGAAGTTACAGGAAGATTAAAATCAAGATGCTATGTGAAGCAAACGCCAGGGAGCAGGAGACACAGCACAGGCATAGCAGGAGGATTTACAGATTGATAATGAACTTGTTTGGCCGCAGTATGACATTTTCTGCAGCTATTAAGTGGAATTTTTGAATTCAGAGATTCTTCCACTGGTGCACAAAAACCTTTTGTGCATGGGTAGCCTTCTTGAGTAACCCTTGAGTAAGGAGCACACTTTTCAACCACAGATTATAAGAATGAGTGGTGATCTCACTGAAACACGTAGGAATTTGAAGGGGCTTGACAGTGTAACTGCTGAGAGGATGTTGTGGGAGGTTCGAGGACCAGAAGGAATAGTCTCAGAATAAGGGAGTCCCAATTTCAGACTGAGATAAAGAGGAACTGAGAGGGTTAAGTGTTTATGGAACTGCTTGCTGTGTGTTTAGGGGGATGGGGTTCGGGGGGTCCTTCTGTATATTGAAGATTGAGAGAGATGCTTGGGTTATGTGTAAAAGGGCAGGAAAGTGAATGTGAGGAACTTCAAATTATCCATGATCCTATGGAATGGCAGAGCATGCCCTGCTCTAGGAAAATTGAGCACTTTTGAAATATTTGGATCCTCTCATCTTAATTCAGATCAGATTGAGGTTTCCCTCATTGTTAATAAAATGGGAAATCTAGACATAAAGCCAAGAGTGATAATGAAAGTTGAGTAAAACGCTGACACCAATATCCTGATTTCATGGGCATTGTAGAGGAAATCATAGGCACAGATTTGGTTATTCCCAGAGAGGGTTCAGTGGTCAGCACTGCTGCCTCACAGACAACAGGGACTCCGTTTGATTCCAGCCTTGGGCGACTGTGTGGAGTTTGCACATTCTTCCCGCGTCTGCGTGGATTTCCTCCGGGAGCTCCAGTTTTCTCCCACAGTCCAAAGATTTGCATATCATGTGGATTGGCCCGGCTAAATTGCCCAGAGTGTTCTGGGATGTGTAGGTGAGGTGCATTAGTCAGGGGGAAATGTAGCGTAATAGGGTAGGAGGAATGGGTCTGGGTGGGTTACCCTTCGGAGGGTCGGTGTAGATCTGTTGGGCCAAATGGCCTGTTTGCACACTGTAGGGATTCTAATGATGAGAGGAAGAGGAGACTGCCTGATATATGAACTGTATTTTGGTGGGCCACGTCAACAGGGAAATGGAGATTGGATTGGTTCCAGGCACATTGTCCCCTGGCCAGCTATCAAGCTTATGGAGGATGGTAAACCAAAAGTCATTGAAAACTCTGCTAACCTCATCCAAATTCGCAACAAACCCCACCCACCCATCAGTGCAGTACTTAAACTGCATTGGCTACACTCCACTAATCACTCTGTGGCTTTGTACTGTCACCTCTCCTGCCAGATTCATGATGGGAGCACACTGCAGACACCCTGCCCCATTTTGTAGGAATCCATTTTATCAGCACTCATGATTAGAGATTATACATCAGGGTGAAGGTTATCTGCATCAATACACATTGAGTTGGAGATTGAGGCATCTTGCCCAATGGGCAGAATGACTGAGCTGGCTTGAGGGGGCAAACTGCTTACTCCATTTCCCAATTCACAAGGCCTTGATGAGATAGTGGTGAGCAAATGCATGGTCAATGATTTTAGTCTTAAGGAACATCAGAAAATGGGACATGGGTAGAGATTTAGTGAGGGATTCCAGTTTAGCATCGCAAGAGACTGAATTGGAATATAAAGGTCTTGGAGGGTCATAGGTGGAAGAGGTTAGAGATCGGGAGCTGCAAGACCATGGAAGGATTTAAAACAAGCATGTTAAACTTAAGATAAAGACCAGGAGCTTTGCAGGAGATTAGAGGAAAACATTTTTCACCCAGAGGGCTTCGGGAATCTCTAACACACTACCTGTAAGGGTGGTAGATAGGATTCCACTTAATATTTAACTAATATTTAGATGTACATTTGTGATGCCAAGGCATAGAAAGCAACAGGACAAGTGCTGAAAGATGAGATTAAAATCATTAAGTTCCTGTTTTTGATGGTCCAAAGGGCCCCTTTTCTGTGCTGTCGATCTCTCTGACTCCAAACTGCACGTCAACAGATCTAAGTGGAGGGGTATTGAGTAAGTCAGCCATTGTAAATGGTAATGGTTATACGTGCAAATTTTCTTGTCTGCACAACATGCCCAGCAGGCAAACCAATGAAGCTACTGAATCAGAATTAAGTTGTTGTGACTGAAGGGCTAAACCAAGATAAGACTGCTGCAAGGAGACAGACTACAAAGACACGATTTATTGCCATTGCAATTTGTTTTTACAAGTTACAAGCTTTGATCGTAGTAAAATTCAAAAACAACAGTGTAACATTATTAAATATCTCTAAACATTTTACACAATGTACAGTTATAAAATATCACAGAACCAAGTTTGCACATGTGGCATTACTGCATATCAGGATGGGGCTCCTGTCTATCATTGTCAAATCAAAGCCTCACTACCACCACCAGGATATAGCTGGCACTTTTGGCAATGAAAATCAATCACTGGGAGATGCATGGTCAATGTAATATAGGTGAGAAACCCCATTGCAAACTGGGTGTGATGTGGCAGCATGCAGATCACTGACCCCATTAGGAAACTCTTGGAGGAGGAGGAGGAGTAGGAGTTTGCATATACTCATTCTTGTTTTGTTTAAACAGCAGAAAGAGCTATTTTGAATGTGCATTGGAAATTCCATCATAATTACAGCTCATTGATTCGACTGTGGAAACAAACCAAAGTACCTTGTAACTATTGAGATGGAGAGGGATCCAGTACGGCACACTTTGGAAAGTCATCAAGTGGGCCACATGACATCCCTGATCTGTACCCAGCTTTCAAGAATAGTTAGAAATTTATTGAGTTTATTTTCACACAGCAACAAACCCAAGTACATGCTGCTGAGAAATCAGCATTCTAATTACAGCGTAGAAAGCTCAGTTGTTCAAACCAAACAACTCCATTTACAAATAAGTTACAAACAATCTCTCAGTGACATGCTGTTGCTCGCACTTTGTACAATATTTACATCCCATCAGGAGGCTGAGTTATTGCACCAATATCTAATTCATTTTGACTCATTCAGATCTAACAACGGGCATTGGAAAACTGGGGGTGGAATCCTCAACCAACACCTAGTTTCAGTGTCCAGAATCTCCTGGTAACACTGCACAGGGACTCCACTAAGTTAAGTATTGCAGCACTTATAAAACACTGGTACCAAACAATCAGATCGAGGTGAAAAAGAAAGACATTGACTGAGGATGGGGCAGCAGTAGAAGGATGTAACACTGGGACAATAACAAATTGAAATAATATTTGAGAGACACATGAACTGTTTCATGTATTTTTGAAATCAGAATTTTTTGCCATGAAATATTAAGAGAATGGATCACCCCATGGTCTTCAGTCCCAGCTGGTTACTAATGGTCAAGATCAGTTAGTAAGCTGGGGGTTGGGTTGGGGAAGATGTTTCAACCCTCCTTTCCACCAATCAGCAGCTTTCTTCAAAAGAAAGTGCATAAAATGCTTCCAAATGTCTTTTCCCACTTGTGCTGTGATGGAACAGTATAATTTCCGTTTCCTTTCTAAATAAATTTGAAACAACTTTACAAAATTTGTTTTGAATAAAAGGTTAAAAGTGTTTGTTTGTTGTGGGTGAGATATAACTTTCAGAAATAGGGAGGTAGCGGTGACTGATCGGAGTTGTGACCCCTGCTGTAATACAAACATTCTTACAGTTACTTCCTGCCCTGAGCCAGAGAGGTCATCCCCTTATTGGTGTGCACTGTAATACCAGTGTGACCCATTGAGACAAGGAAGGGTGAAGGGCAGCTACTCAGTCCCATCCCCAGGGCAGCCTCAGCACTGCAGAAACACAGGCAGAAGTCAGCTGCTGTGTGACAATGAGACAGTAAACAGGAGGTATGTGGGGTGTGTTCATCTTAAGTTGGTCATCCAAAACATTATAAATGCAGGTTGGCAACAGTCTGTCCAGATGTTGCAGTGATGAGGGGCAGTTTCGTAAATGCAAAGCATACTACAAACTCAAATACAATTGCATAGTTTAAAAACAAACTGCTGTAAGACAATTTGCAGGAGATATCAGTCATAGGGAGGCACTTCATTTAGTTTATCCTTCAAGGGATACATCAAGCTGCCTGCTAATGCTTCTGGTGACAATGTCTCTCTGCTAGCATCCATCTTTCAGCTCAGCTCACCCTGAACAAACGGCTTTATCATTTTCCAGCTTGCACAGCTGAGCCAGCGCAGAGACACGTGGTCTCTCACTCGGAAGGGTACAGGCCTGCCTAGTGCTCACAACAAGGACAATAACCTGTTGCTAGATGCAGCTAAATAATCTGCTAAAGCTCAGTGCTCATCTTCTGGCCTGAATGACTCACCACCTCACCAAACAGGCCAACACTTTCTCAGGAGGTTTGTCTCTGCTCTCTCCCACCAGCTCCACATCACGTGATAACTGAAAATGGTTCCCAAAGGCAACTCTGGACTTGGTGTAGATTTTACAAGGCTGTGGGGTGCAATGTTTCTGGGACACTGTTGCACAAGCTGTCTCCTACAGGAACAGCGGACAGTAGTGCACCTCTCTGCCAACCCTTGTACATTTTATTAGTAGATGTTACCCATTCTTTCACCACTTTGCCAAGGCAATACCAAACTGTCAGAGTGACAACCCCAAAGAGTTCCTGAATGATTTTTCAGTGCCTCAGAAAAAGTCTGCTGATTTTTGGATCAAGTTTGCTTAAAACTCTATGATTAGCCCTTTTCCTTGAAAGATGAATGACTGAAAACTGGAAACCCAAGTATCAACATTGCTGCACCATTGGGTGCAGCCCACACAACTGTTGTCCTGTTGGGGAAATTCTGCAACGAAAGATGACATCAAGGGAGACTCTCCCCAGTGTCATAAGAAATGGTAAACCAAACTGAGCTGGGTGATCAGAGTTGGGTTACACCTGCCTTTCTTCATCCCCTCAAACATACACAGGAGCAGAAGGGGAAAAGTAGCGCTTCAAAGGTAATGGGAACATTTCCAATGGCGTGATCAGAATGCAAATGAAATGCAGCATAACCGACTAGATACTGTATCTAAATCCTTACAGAGTTGTCCCGCAAATGCTGCACGATTAAAGAATGCTGTGGCTTTGCACCTGGAAGTCAAAACCCCAAACCACAGGTCACAGTGCAGGAGTGAAATGATACACTCCTGAAGATCCAACGTGGTTTTTCAAAAGAAAGCATAATTACTTTAATCACTGAATTAAACAGTGTTCCGAGCGACCTGACTTGGCACATGTGGCATTACTTGAGTGTGGACTCAAGGCATGACTGTAATGCACAATGTCAAACAAACATTGACAGAGTGGTCAATGTCCCCACCTCCTAACTATAACTGTCGTTATCAGCACACACCCTTCTCTGCCAAAATGGCCTGGTTTACATATCAGACACACACATGCACACACCACATGCTCACCATTATCGCTAGTGCTCACTCCTGCATTTGGACTGCTTTTCATGCCATGAACTGGTTAATCCTGCCACCCTTGAAAGATAGGATTCCATGGCACAGCATAAGCAGCTAGGTGGGTAATGGAGACACAGTTTAACATTGGCTGCCCAAAACAACTGCAGGTATTGAGGTGGACACTACATTTTGTCACATATATTGTGGGGACGTTGCTTGCATGGTACTCTACATCAGTGCAACTGTGAACATGATTCTCTTTGGGATTGTGAAACACAAATATTAAACTGAAGAAACTAAAACAGTGGTAAACAGAAGTCAGAGGGCAAAGGCAATAATAGCAGGCAAACGTGATCATAATTACAACAAAGCCTGATCACAGGATGAAGGGCTCCAGCCGCGAGGAACTAAACCAGTGCTTGAAATCTCATTAGCCTCAATGACCCACGATGCCCAATATTTTGCAGGACTAGTGATTTAATGCTGGATGGCCCAGATGCCTACTACACATTAAACATGATTGCTTTTATTGCAAATCGGATTTCAGACAAGGTAAGCTTTCAATTCTTTACTAATGTAGAAAAGTTTTTCTTTGTTTTTAAAACTTTAAGCTCAGGTTGTAACGAATCTAGAGTATGGATCAGTGTGAACCCTCCCTTAGACAGCCTCACTGTGAACATCCCCTTTAAAGGATACTACCCAGCAAACAAGGCTGCGATAGTAACATGCTTTGTGTTTAGCACAGACTTTGAACAGTTAACTGTGCAGTGTTTTAAAAGCCAGTGCATGTATCATTCAGGAGGATGTGGAAAATCCATTAAAAAATTGGCTGAATATAAAAATTAAAAGCTGCAGAATTAATTCAATGTGATGTATGACAGGGAGCTGCAATCTACTGAAGGAGATTAGTGTGTAGGTAGCACAGGATTTGCCAATTGATTGATCAGTTTGATGCCACATAGGAGTGACAGTAGCTAGTGATGAACAAATCTGTGTGGCCAGCCAATTCTCTACAGGACTGCTCCTTCACCGGAACAATCCCAGCAGAGAAACACCAACATAGATAACCACTGAAACAAAACACTTAACTCAACCCTACCTGCAAACAATCACACAGCACAGTTACTTCAGGTAACATCCACAACGTTAATGCCCTCCCTCTGAAACAAAAGACAGACAGCCTGGTCTAACACACACACACACACACACACACACACACACAGTACCTTACAATCTCAGTCAGGTGGGTATTCACAGCTTGGCTTGACACTGCAAATTCTGACCCTGACTCCCACTGACCTAAAGAGATCTCTCATTAAAAATAAAAATAATCTCAAAGCAGCAGACAAATAATCCACAAGCCTGCAAGGGGCTTCCTACTGCCCACTGGCTGATGACTGGTGGAGGAAGTTCACAAGGGGAGATGAAATTTAAAACCTGGTGTTGGATAAAGTTTCGACTCCTGCTCTATAAGACACTTTTAACAGTGAAGGTCACTAACACGGGTTATTATATCAGTGAACGCTGTCTGGCTTAGGGGGTAAGGGGCTTCAAATTCCCCCAAACCAGCAAAGACAAAATCATTGGCAGCTTTTGCAATTTTCCTGTGAAGCTACAACTCACTATATCCTTTGCTGAAGCAATAGTTCCTCGTGCTGTCACTGTGATGCAACTACAGGGCTCCACAGCCCAACAGAGAGACAGAGTGAAAAGAGACCGCACATATTAATGTCATGCTCTCTCCAGTGACTGGAGGTAGGTAATCAGGCTTTACAGCAGAGTACATCAATTTTAGAAGTCTTGTGTTCTTTTCCTTTTCACTTATGCATTTCCAGGTACCATTTCCTAAAGCACTGCATTTTGTATCTTTCGAGCCTGTTCATATGTCTGAGGGGTTCTGCAAAAATCTTTCATTTGACACAAGACTGGCAGCTTCTGTAGTCTTCATGCAGTAGTAATCTGGGCCTGGTGGTCCAGTGCAGACTGAACGCCCTGACCTAACTAAGTCAGTTGAGGAGCTCTCCTGTAGTTGTCCACGTGGCTCTCTAGCACCAGTCCCAGCTTTAGAACGGAGAATTCATTCCCAGCTTAGTTTCAAACTGTAGCTTCTGTCTTTTCTGATAACGGTCTCGTACTCTGAAGAAAGAGGAGGAAAAGGGATCTTAGACTTCACTTAAAAGCAAAATGAATGCAGCAATGAGCTAAATGTAAAAATATTATATAGAGAAATAAAGAAAAGAGATGACTCTTTTGGGTTAAGCTGTCCACTACACTGATCAAAACTACCACAGACCCCAAGGCTTGGCTCTGAAACACCCCATGTGCATATAGAAATACAGCTATTTTTCTGTTACAGGGTAATTTAAAATGAGAGAGCTACATGCAGATTTGTTTGTTGGGCGTTAACTGTTCACAGCATGAGAAGATCACATCAAATTCTCAAGTTAAAAACATTTACATAATCAGCAGCACTGACTCATGTTGTGAACTTGACTGAAGTTAAAGGTAATATGGTTGTATAATATCTCCTTCAGTTTCGAAGATTCTTCACCGATCACCCCAGTGCTCAATACCCGACACTGCCCAATGGTCCTGAATAATCCAATTTTAAAATTTGCATCCTCATGTGCAATCTCAGACTTCATCCCGATCTAATATTATAGCTCCTGCCAGCTCCATAACCCTCTGAGATCGGTGTGCTCCTCCTCTGGCGCTTGTGCATTGCTTACGTTTGACACTGGTGGCCTGGTCTACAGTTGTTTAGATCCTAAACTCTGGAATTTCCTTTCCAAACCTTTTTGTCTTAACCTCTTTCTCTCCTCTAAGATGCTGCTACAATTGAACCTTTTGACTAATGCCTTTGGCCATTAATCCTAACGCTTCTTTCTTTAGCTTGGTGTCTGTGAAGAGCCTTAGGAAGCGTTGTTATGTTAAATACACAATATCATCTCCTGTTTGGGTGAACATTAATATTTATTTGCACCTTTGCAAAAGAATTTGAAATTGTCAGAGGCTGCAAAACAGTCACTCACTTAAAAGGCAAATCTACAGCTAATCCCAGATGCCAAGCATCCTACCATGACAATTTTTGCAAACGTGACGACCAGATTTCCTGAATTACAATCAAAATCACATTTAAAATCTCTTGATTGCCCAGTGACTGAGAGAAATGCTACATTTACACAGAGCCTTCCTTTTCCTTCTAACACTGCCATCTCTGCTTCACTAACAAGTTTGAAAAGGATGGGGGAAGAAAGGAAGGAAGGAGAAAAAAAAAAGAGGGAAAAGGGGTAGAAAAGACCAAGTTCAAAGCAGGGGGAAGTGATTCAAAATAACATCCCAATATCTCAAAAAGATTTAATTCTTTGCCGCGAGGGGTTAACCCAGGACCGTACAGCTTCCTGTCAGATAAGGACTCCACAGCATCCGATTTCTGACAGAGAATCCAAGGTGATCTATAATTGCATGAATTAATTCAGCAAATACCCAGCTTCAAAGAAATTACTCTCAATATCACAAATTTACCGTACAATTTCCATAGCAAAAATTAAGTTATTTTTGTAAAAAGAAATCTGAATGGAATTCTCTTGCATAGAAACATCACAAGTTCAAGAAAAATGCTCTTTCACCGTTGGTGCTGAGGATGCTCCCACCCCTGTCACTGTGTTGCTGACTCTGGCTCTAGATCACTAGTAGGTAAATGTGGGACTGTCACTTCACACCATGTGAGCTGGAGCACTTACCGAATCTCATGTAACTTGACCACTTCATTAACAAACATTACGAGAATGACAGACAGAAAGCCAATGAGCCAGGAGATCAATGGGATATCCTGTAGATCAAATATCAACAGGGTGTCCGTATTCTTCCAGAGTTTTAAATCCACCACCACCAGGATGATTTGGCCTACTATCCTGGAAATTACAAGCAGAGAAAACCAATTAAATAACAGACTGAGAGTCAGGATCACAAGTCAATCAATGACAAGATCATTCCTGAATTTGCACATAAGATTACACTGAATTTCACAGCATAGAAACCAGCCAATCTGCATACTTCATCCATTCTCGAGTTGTCGAACTATTCCTTCTCCGCTCAGTTCCATATCTAGTTACCCTTGGCATATACCTAAGCTTGCCACCTCATTTACTCTGTGTAGCAGCACATCCAACATTCCAACCACTCTGGGTAAAGTTTCTTCTGAATGACTATGGAACCAATTGATTTTTATCTTATTTGTGTGACCCTGAGCTTTGGACTCCCAACAAGCCTTTTCTCTCCATCTGTCTCATCAAATCCCTTCATAATTTTCAACATGTTCCCTAACTACTTGTCCACCCCAACTTATCTCCTTCCAAAACATGAACTCTTACCAGCTGCCATTAGGACCAGAACCAGGGCCTCTCAGTCCTATTATAGGGTCACTACCACTATGTCACAAGATGGCCCCATTCGTTATGCATGGGACAATATTGCGAGCATCAGTGAGGATGGAAGTAAATTGGAGTCTCAGCTTGTCACTATCAACATACCTACCATGTTTTATCAGCATCATGGGATTATTTGAAGTAGAAAACTTCACATGGTGGCTCAGTGGTTAGCACTGCTGCCTCACAGTGCCAGGGACCCGGGTTCAATTCCCACCTCGGGCAACTGTCTGTGTGGAGTTTGCACATTCTCCCTGTGTCTGCGTGGGTTTCCTCCGGGTGCTCCGGTTTCCCTCCCACAGTCCAAAGATGAGCTGATTAGGTGAATCGGCAATGCTAAATTGCCCATAGTGGAGTGGATTAGTCAGGGATAAATGGAGGGGAATGGGTCTGGGTGGGTTGCTCTTCAGCGGGTCCCAAGGGCCTGTTTCCACACTGTACGGAATCTAATCTAATCTAATCAAAACCAAGGTAGCTTTCAGCCCCCTTACTAACCTGCTCGAGGTCAGTTGCTGTCTCGATTGTGGACTTGGGTAAGATAAGACAGTAGAGATCCACAGCACACAAAGAGGACCTTCAGCCCATTCAGTCTGCGCTGATCCAAAAAAAACCAATTCTAATAGTATCTTCCACCTATAGCCTTATATGCTGACGTTAAAGGCATTGGACATACATATGGATGCAAGGTTTGTAGCTCAGGTTGAGGTTTAGGGTGTAGGTTTGCTTGCTGAGCTGTAGGCTTGATATCCAGACATTTCATTACCTGGCTAGGTAACATCATCAGTGGCGACCTCCAAGAGAAGCAAAGCTGGTGTCTCCTGCTTTCTATTTATATGTTTGTCCTGGATGGGGTTCCTGGTGTTTGTGATGATGTCATTTCCTGTTTGTTTTCTGGGGCAGGCTAAGCAAAGACATGCCAGAGAATTCCTAGAGGCCTGGCACTCCAACCACAACACCATAAACACAGATCTAGATATCATCTATCAACCCCTCAGAAAACAAACAGGAAATGACATCATCACAAACCCCAGGAACCCCATCCAGGACAAACATATAAATAGAAAGCAGGTTAGGTGTATTGGCCATGCTAAATTGCCCATAGGTCGATTAGTCAGAGGGAAAAGGGTCTGGGTGGGTTACTCTTTGGAGGGTCGGTGTGGACTTGTTTGGACGATGGGCCTGTTTCCACACTGTAGGGAATTTAATCTAACCTCACTGTTATATGAAGGAAATTATTAAGCTAGAGAGGGTTCAGAAGAGATTCCCCAGGATGTTGCCAGGAATGCAAGGTTTGCGGAAGGCGCGCTAGGTTACCTGGGTAAGGTTTTTTTTTCTCCCCTTATTTAAACGCGGGCTCCGAGTTTTAGGCCTCAGTCTCTCGGAAGACTTCGCGACGGCTGGTGGGTAAGTTTGGTCGTTTATTTAATAGTTAAAAATTTAAAGTTTTCCTTCAAAAAAGCGGTAGCAGACCCGGAAGGCGCGCTAGGTTACCTGGGTAAGGTTTTTTTTTCTCCCCTTATTTAAACGCGGGCTCCGAGTTTTAGGCCTCAGTCTCTCGGAAGACTTCGCGACGGCTGGTGGGTAAGTTTGGTCGTTTATTTAATAGTTAAAAATTTAAAGTTTTCCTTCAAAAAAGCGGTAGCAGACCCGGAAGGCGCGCTAGGTTACCTGGGTAAGGTTTTTTTTTCTCCCCTTATTTAAACGCGGGCTCCGTGTTTTAGGCCTCAGTCTCTCGGAAGACTTCGCGACGGCTGGTGGGTAAGTTTGGTCGTTTATTTAATAGTTAAAAATTTAAAGTTTTCCTTCAAAAAAGCGGTAGCAGACCCGGAAGGCGCGCTAGGTTACCTGGGTAAGGTTTTTTTTTCTCCCCTTATTTAAACGCGGGCTCCGAGTTTTAGGCCTCAGTCTCTCGGAAGACTTCGCGACGGCTGGTGGGTAAGTTTGGTCGTTTATTTAATAGTTAAAAATTTAAAGTTTTCCTTCAAAAAAGCGGTAGCAGACCCGGAAGGCGCGCTAGGTTACCTGGGTAAGGTTTTTTTTTCTCCCCTTATTTAAACGCGTAGGCGAGTCACCCGAGGCACTACACGAGTAGTGCCTCCCACCCTTCCACCTCCTCTAACCTAATAATAAGACCAATTGAGACTAGCAGGTAAGTGCTGCATTTTCCTTGTTTGTTTCTTTAGATTTAGTTGGTTTTTGTTGTTTTTTTTAAGGAAAGCTTACTTTTAGAGGGATGGCAGTGCAGAGAGGGCAATGTTCCTCTTGCAACATGTATGAGGTGAGGGAAGCCATTAGCGTCCCTGCTGAGTACACTTGCAAGAAGTGCACCCATCTCCAGCTCCTCCAAACCCGTGTTAGGGAACTGGAGCTGGAGTTGGATGAACTGCGGATCATTCGGGAGGCAGAGGAGGTCATAGATCGGAGCTTTAGGCAAGTAGTTACTCCGAAAGTTCAAGATAGATGGGTGACAGTGAGGGGGAGTGGGAGGAGGAAGCCAGTGCAGGGACCCCCTGCGGTCATTCCCCTCAAGAACAAGTATACCGTTTTGGATACTTGTGGGGGGGATGACTTACCAGGGGCAAGCAACGAGGTTCAGGCCTCTGGCACGGAGCCTGGCCCCGTTGCTCAGAAGGGTAGGGTGGAGAAAGGTAGAGCAATAGTTCTTGGGGGCTCGATAGTGAGGGGTAC
Organism: Hemiscyllium ocellatum; assembly: GCF_020745735.1. Classification (NCBI taxonomy): domain Eukaryota; kingdom Metazoa; phylum Chordata; class Chondrichthyes; order Orectolobiformes; family Hemiscylliidae; genus Hemiscyllium; species Hemiscyllium ocellatum. The sequence goes on from NC_083425.1 coordinate 52,436,042, forward strand.
AGACAGACGGTTTTGTGGGGGCGACAGGGACTCACATTTGGTATGTTGCCTCCCAGGTGCAAGGGTACGTGATGTCGCTGATCGTGTTTTCCGGGTCCTTAAGGGGGAGGGGGAGCAGCCCCAGATCGTGGTCCACGTTGGCACCAACGATATAGGTAGGAAGAAGGGTGAGGATGTCAGACAGGCTTTCAGGGAGCTAGGTTGGAAGCTCAGAGTTAGAACAAACAGAGTTGTAGTCTCTGGTTTGTTACCCGTGCCACGTGATAGAGAGTCGAGGAATAGGGAGAGAGAGCAGTTAAATGCGTGGCTACAGGGATGGTGCAGGAGGGAGGGTTTCCGGTTTCTGGACAACTGGGGTCCTTTCTGGGGAAGGTGGGACCTCTATAAAAAGGATGGGCTACACCTGAACCTGAGGGGCACCAGTATCCTTGGGGGGAGGTTTGCTAGTGCTCTTTGGGAGGGTTTAAACTAACTCCGCGGGGGCATGGGAACCAGGACTGTAGCTTTAGGGTACAGGACCTTGAGTGTAGGGAGGTTAGGAATAATGCAGCGATCTCTAAGGAGGGTGCCTGTAACCAGAAAGGTGGATTGAAGTGTGTATACTTCAATGCCAGAAGTATAAGGAATAAGGTAGGTGAACTTGCAGCGTGGGTTGGTACCTGGGACTTCGATGTTGTGGCCATTACAGAGACGTGGGTAGAACAGGGACAAGAATGGCTGTTGCACGTTCCAGGGTTCAAATGTTTTAGTAGGATCAGACATGGGGGTAAAAAAGGGGGAGGCGTGGCATTACTTGTCAAAGACAGTATCACAGCAGTGGAATGGACGATGGAAGAGGACTTGCCATCTGAGGTAGTTTGGGCTGAGGTTAGAAATAGGAAAGGTGAGGTCACCCTGTTAGGTGTTTTCTACAGGCCTCCTAATAGTCCTAGAGAAGTAGAGGATAATATTGCGAGGATGATTCAGGAAAAGAGTGAAGGTAGCAGGGTGGTTGTTATGGGGGACTTTAACTTCCCAGATATTGACTGGGAGAGCTATAGCTCGAGTTCATTAGATGGGTCGGTGTTTGTACAATGTGTGCAGGAGGGTTTCCTGACACAATATGTCGACAGGCCAACAAGAGGGGAGGCTATATTGGATTTGGTTCTAGGTAATGAACCAGGCCAGGTGTTAGACTTGGAGGTAGGTGAGCACTTCGGGGACAGTGACCACAACTCGGTGACTTTTACTTTAGTGATGGAGAGGGATAATCGTGCGCCGCAGGGCAAGAGCTATAGCTGGGGGCAGGGAAATTATGATGCAGTGAGGCATGACTTAGGATGTGTGGATTGGAAAAACAGGCTTCAAGAGAAGAACACTAATGAGATGTGGGGATTGTTCAAGGAGCAGCTACTGCGTGTCCTCGATAGGTATGTACCAGTCAGGCATGGTGTAAAGGGCCTTGTGAGGCAGCCGTGGTTTAGTAAGGAATTGGAGTCCCTTGTGAAAGGGAAGAAGGCGGCATATGTAAAGATGAGGCGTGAAGGTTCAGTTGGGGCGATAGAGAGTTATAAGGTAGCCAGGAAGGAGCTAAAGAGGGAGCTAAGAGAAGCGAGAAGGGGACATGAAAAGTCTTTAGCTGGTAGGATTAGGGAAAACCCAAAGGCTTTCTATAGGTATGTCAAGAATAAAAGGATGACTAGGGTAGGTATCGGTCCAGTCAAGGATAGTAGTGGGAAGTTGTGTGTGGAGGCGGAGGAGATTGGAGAGACATTAAATCAGTACTTTTCATCAGTATTCACTCAGGAACAGGACACTGTTGCTGATGTGAATATGGAATCACAAATAATTAGAATGGATGCCCTGGAAATATGCAGGGAAGAGGTTTTGGGAATATTGGAAAGGATGAATATAGATAAGTCTCCTGGGCCTGATGGCATTTACCCCAGGATCCTATGGGAAGCTAGGGAGGAGATAGCAGAGCCATTGGCCTGGATTTTTATGTCGTCATTGTCAACGGGAATAGTACCAGAGGACTGGAGGATAGCGAATGTGGTCCCATTGTTCAAGAAAGGGAGTAGGGATAGCCCTAGTAACTATAGGCCAGTGAGTCTGACTTCAGTGGTGGGCAAAGTCTTAGAGAGAATGGTAAGGGATAAGATTTATGAACATCTGGGTAGGAATAACATGATCAGGGACAGCCAGCATGGTTTTGTGAAGGGCAGGTCGTGCCTCACAAACCTTATTGAGTTCTTTGAGAAGGTGACTAAGGAGGTGGACGAGGGTAAAGCAGTAGATGTTGTGTATATGGATTTTAGTAAGGCGTTCGATAAGGTTCCCCATGGTAGGCTAATGCTAAAACTTCGGAGGTATGGCATTGAGGCTACATTAGAGGTTTGGATTAGGAATTGGCTGGCTGGAAGGAGACAGAGGGTAGTAGTTGATGGATTATGTTCATCTTGGAGCGCAGTTACTAGCGGTGTACCACTAGGATCTGTTTTGGGACCATTGCTTTTTGTTATCTTTATAAATGATCTAGAGGAAGGACTTGAAAGCTGGGTAAGCAAGTTTGCGGATGACACAAAAGTCGGTGGAGTTGTGGATAGTGAGGAAGGAAGTGGTAGGTTACAGCGGGATATAGATAAGTTGCAGAGCTGGGTGGAAATGTGGCAAATGGAATTCAATGTAGCTAAGTGCGAAGTCGTTCACTTTGGTAGGAATAACAAGATGATGGATTACTGGGCTAATGGTAGGCTACTTGGTAGTGTGGATGAGCAGAGGGATCTTGGTGTCCATGTACACAGATCTCTGAAAGTTGCCACCCAGGTAAATAGTGCTGTGAGGAAGGCATATGGTGTACTGGGCTTTATTGGCAGAGGAATTGAGTTCCGGAGTCCTGAGGTCATGTTGCAGTTGTATAAGACTCTGGTGAGGCCTCATCTGGAGTATTGTGTGCAGTTTTGGTCGCCATACTATAGGAAGGATGTGGAAGCTTTAGAACGAGTGCAGAGGAGGTTTACCAGGATGTTGCCTGGAATGGTAGGAAAATCTTATGAGGAAAGGCTGAGGCACTTGGGGCTGTTCTCATTGGAGAAGAGAAGGTTTAGGGGAGATCTGATAGAAGTGTATAAGATGATTAGGGGTTTAGATAGGGTAGATACTAAGAACCTTTTACCGCTAATGGAGTCAGGTGTTACTAGGGGACATAGCTTTAAATTAAGGGGTGGTAGGTATAGGACAGATGTTAGGGGTAGATTCTTCACACAGCGGGTTGTGAGTTCATGGAATGCCCTGCCCGTATCAGTGGTGAACTCTCCTTCTTTATGGGCATTTAAGCGGGCATTGGATAGGCATTTGGAAGTTATTGGGCTAGTATAGGTTAGGTAGGATTCGGTCGGCGCAACATCGAGGGCCGAAGGGCCTGTACTGCGCTGTATCCTTCTATGTTCTATGTTTGAGTGATACATAAAGGCTGGGATTTTTTTCACTGGAGCATAAGAAATTGGAGGACGATCTTATAGAGGTTTATAAAATCATGAGGGGCACAGATATGGTTAATGGTAGTGTCTTTTCCCTAGCATGGGGGATTTCAAGACTAGGGTGTATATTTTTAAGGTGAGAGGAGAGAGATTAAAAAAAACATGAGGGGCAAATGTTTTACACAGAGGATGGTTTACGTGTGGACTGAACTTCCTGAGGAAGTGGTGGACGTGGGTACAACTACAACTAAGTATGAAAGACAGTTAGATGAGCACATGATTAGGAAAGCTTTGGAAGGATAGGGGCCAGGAGCAGGCAGGTGAGACGAGGTTAATTTGGGATTGTTTGGTATTGACAGGTTGGACTGAAAGGTCTGTTTCCGTGCTATATAATTCTATAGAGCATTCCTGATGAAGAGTTTATGCTTGAAACATCCACTCTCCTGCTCCTCAGATGCTGTCTGTGCTTTTCCAGCACCACACTGTTTGATTCTGAACTCCAACATCTACGATCTTCACTTTGTCCTATATGACTCTACTGAAAGGAGACAGTCAGAGACTTGCTGGAACAAGTGCAGCTCCAACTATACTCAAGATGGCACCATTCAAGGCAAAGCAGACCACTTGATTAACACCACACTCACACACATCCATTCACCTCCACCACCGAAGCTCAGTAGCAGCATTGTGGACCATCTATAAGGTACACCGCAGAAATTCACAAAGGCTCCTTTGAAACCCATGACCACTACCACCCAGATGGACACAGGCTGAAGGGCAGCAGATACGTGGGAACACCACCAGCTCTAGGTTCCCCTCCAAGCCACTCACCATCCTGACTTGAAAACAAATCACTGTTTCTTTAGTGTGACTGGGTCAAAACCTGACAGCTCCTGCCCTAACAGAATTGTAGGTGTTTGCTACACCAAGGTCCTGAAGGCAGCCCACCACCACCTTCGAGAGTCACTAGAGATGGGGCAATAAATGCTGGCCCAGTCAAAGAAGCCCATACCCCGTGGTTAATAATAAAACAAAAGCTGTAAGCTGGATCTTTCTCATTACCACATATTAAACCTCCTGAATGTTAGTGCTCAAGGTTTGTATGATATGGAATAGAACAGAACATTTAGCAAAAGGGAGACAAACTTAGGAGGTTATATTCTCCTAAGATCTTGCCTCAAGGACCATTAGCAGTTAATAAAGACTAGGTGTAGTGCAATGTTGTACAGCAGTAGGGCATAGCAATGGATAAAGTGGAAGCAAGCTTTATCTTGTTCTATAGGTCACCTGGGAGTGTTGACTATGATGTAGAAGGGCGGGATCTTAATTCGGCATCTAACCATACCTACAGCCTCTCTGGATGTGCTCAGGTTGCACACTGCACTTATTTGATGATACTTACACTACAGGAAGAGTGAAACACCACCATAAGTTGCTGAAAGGGCTTTTCCTCCACAGTGTTTTGGACCGATGAACATGGCTGATGGAAATACATACTGCAATTAAGAAGCAGTAGATCACCAATTAGTATGTCTACTTCGTGCACTAACTGTCCACAGCAGATAATTCCTGTACTTATTTTTAAAAACAGACACTATTGAACAGATAAAATGACTGTCAAGAGGTTTAGATGACCTCTGTAATTTTAACCCAGACTATCAAAGTTGCAGAAAGTTCCAAACTGAATTATAATGCTTGGGGTCTCTCCATGAATTGATGCGCCTAAAAAGCACTCGTTTGTGGGATATCCACCTGCCATTGTCGAAGCTTACCCCAAAACAGTCAAAAGAATGTTACCTTGCAGACCAGGAGAAATGTCACAAAGGAAAGCTGATGAGAGTTATCCACAAATTAAGTGTGAAAGGACACCATATCCTATTAAATATTACTGCTCACTGTCACATGACAAACTGATCCTCTGACAGTGAAACCCTTTTATCTCAATATTCAGGGGAGATCAGAGGTAACCTGAAGAATAAATCACAAAACCACAGCTGCAGAGAAAAACACAAAACTGTGCCACCTTTGGCTTTCAACAGTTTGAGTGGTTTTAAAACCCCCTCAGCCGGATTGTAAACTCCATGATAAAGGAATGGGACATCCTGAAGCATTAGCCACAAATCCCTGTCTACATGAGCTGAACAGTCTTCACCTCAAAAGGTCAGCAATTTAATCCAGATCTGATCACAGTCATTTGGAAGTGTAGCTTAGACTGAGAAATGCTTCCTTCTTCATTGGATTCTCCAAACCGAATGAACAGTAAGCATTCTTTAAGTTTAGCAGTTTCCCTTCATAAACAGGTCTTCCATCCTGGGAACAAGTCCGATGATCTTTCCTTGCTCTCCCTCTCTGGCACTGGTATCCTTCTTAAGGTTAGGGGATCAAAACTGCACACAGTTCTCCTCCAATGTGGCCTAACCACACTTCTATACAATTGAAGACAGACTTTGTTATTCCTATATCCAAATCTTCTTCCAATAAAGGTCAGTGTACTATTTGCATACTATTTTCATCTACATGACAAAGCCATGTAGGTCCCTTTGTACAGTTACTTACCATGTAAGTAATGTGCTGCACAGCTGTTCCACCAAAGTGGATTATCTCACATATTTCCACATTACATTCTAACACTGTATCACTGCCCACTTACTAAGCCTGTCCAAATCCTTCGGAACCACTTTGCATTTTTGTCAATGCACACATTCCAACATCATTGTTTTCCATGAAGCTGAAGATATATTTTGCAATTACATCCAAATGATATTTATTGATTGACATATTGAGAAGAGCCCCAAGTCTTAATTTTCGCAGTATCCCACCCGGCACCATGAGAATGATCCCATTATTTCTCCTGTTTTTTTGCCTGTTTGTCAATCCTTTTTCCATGCCTGTACATTACCTCCTTCCCTGTGACCCTTAACTTTGCTGAGCAACCTGTGGACAACTTTCTCAAAAGCCCTGAAGATCCAAGCAGACTGCATCAACCACTCCCTGACATCAAGGGTCGGGGATAGAAGCAGCTAAGTATTCTTGTAGGAAGCCAGCATTAGCACAATGGAGTGAATGGCCTCTTTCTGGAAGGGAACCGTTCTATAATTCAACGGTTGATGTCTTCGCCTGGGGAGCTACCTGACTCGAAGCTCAAAAGTTTGAAGAGCTGATTAGTGTCAGGCTACATGACATGATGACATCAGCAAAAAAAGAGATGAGGGAATCAGAACAGAAAAAGGACTTTAAAAAAACTACACTGAAGAAATGTCAGTTTCTTCTGACATGCTGGATCCTAAAGCAGAGAGGATTTTGCATAAATGTATCCTCTCACTATATGAACAAGAAACCACAGGGGAGAATGAAAGACTTGACGTTCGAATATTCCCTATAGAATTCAGATTTTTGCAGTGCTCTGGGTGCATCCTGTTTATAGTTTTACAAGATGACCAGACATGGAGAAATATTAGTTGCTGATCGTTCGACTATCCAAATTAACAAGCTTTCACAACTTGGTTAAACTTCCTGCATGTTAGTACCATAATGATTGGGAGGCAGACTCGAAGGCATTCACACAATGGATTGGCAACTGGTACCAAATACTACATTGAGCATCAAACTTAATGATTAAACTGATCTCTTCAAGAATAGAAAATGGCACAATTCATTCTTATCTTACGTAAATCAATTTTTTTACTTAGGAAGATAAACATCAATTGAGACAGAATGCTGTCACCTCAGTTCCTTCCATAAGCTACTTGCGGTCAGACATCACATGCCAACTGGAGAGACAGGAGAATTTACAATTAACCCCACCTTCTCCAAGATTTCCTAATTTGTAAGCTAAACACCAGAACTCGTTCGGAATCCACACAAGAGGCGTTTATTGCTGTGTTCATAGCAAGTCTGCCCTCTGATTGCAGAAATAGTACCAAGTGTACTTAAAATGAGCTCAACATTTAGGGGGTTAAACTCAGGGTAGCCAATAATGAAAGCTTTTTGATTCAAGTAAGAAAGCAAAGACTGCACGTCATCTCTCTTTGTGCATTGTCCTCATCAAACCAGTGAATCTGCCTCAATTATGCACTGGCGTCTTAACTGCTCAGAATAATTACATAGATCTAATCTCCTGTCAAATGCCACCCACAAAAAGCAGCACTTTTGTCTAAACAAGTGCACTCTGAAGTAAAATGTGCTAAAATTTCTGAGTGATTAAGTGATTATGACACAATCAGTAAATTGGTCTTAATTTATCCCGCACTCTATTCATAGAAACTTTGATCCATGTATAGCACCTCTGGGCAAACCTATTTAATTTAGCTGGATTGGAGTAAATCTGTGAAAATCTAGATGTTGGTTCATCACTAAGCCATCCGCCCTGCCAAACAGAAAGGACTTAAAGCAATGTTTCAGCCACTACTTGAAAGGTTTATTGAAAACGTGGCAGGAAATCTTCAAAAAACATCTCAACACCCTTATGCACCTTGAAAACTTCTCTCTCTCTCTTTCTCCTATCACCCACACTTTCAGCTAGATCTCCCTAAACCACCTGTTTATACCCAGCCTCTAGGGAATAAATGCTGAGAGAGTCAGATAAGAGTTCACTGGAGTACTTTTGCCCTTGTTGTCCCAGGGTTTTGTTTCTTTTGCTTACCCCAGGGGGCTAACACTGTTAGAGGAAGGGTGACTGTCTAGTTATAATGTCCAGGGATTATGAGGTCTGAAGCAATTTTGATGGACCAGTTGGGTCTTTTGTCTACCTGCCAAATTTGTATGTACAGATAAGGTTTCCAGGTGGCGTTTTCAGCATTAATAACACTTCAAAATCATGAAATAATAAAGGGATTAAAAGGAAGAGTCAAAATAAATACAACAACCATCACCAGAGAGAAAGTACTTGGGAAACTTTGGGGCTAAAGACCCACAAGGCCACTCGCCCTGATTGGAAATATCCTGCTACGGAGATAGAGGATGCACAGGTAGTAATCTTCCAAAAATCTTTACATTCTGGAAAAGACCCAGAGGATTGGAAAACTGCCAATGCAATATTTTTACTTTCAGAAAATACAGCTCGCTCTATGCCAATTGGTTTAGCACCTGTAATTGGGAAAATGTTAGATAGTCTCTTATAATGGATGTAACAGCAGAGAATTTAGAAATGCCACAGGTTCAGTGGTTTAATAAGGCAACAGCCCATGGTATTGGATACAGTAGATTTGGGATAAGAGGGGCATTTTCAGGATGGCAACCTGTAACTAGTGGACTGTCCCAGGGCCCAGTACTGGGGCCACAATTATTTACAATATATATTAATGACTTGGATGAAGAAAGTGAATGCAGAATGACACAACAGGAGATGGAAAGGCAAGTGAGAAGGATGGCAGGTTAAGGGATGGGCAAAAACTTGGCAGTTGGAATATGTGGGAAAGTGTGAGATCATGCAGTTTGGCAGGAGACGAGCGGAATATTATTTAAATTGCGATCGAATGCAGAAAGCTACAGCACAGAAGGATTTGGCAGTACTTGTGCATAAATCACATCAAAGTTCAGCAGGTACTAGGCAGACAGAATGTTGGCTTTTAGTTCAAAGGGAATGGTCGTATATAGAAAGGGAAGTCTTGCTAAAACTATACAAAGCAATACATAGACCTCAGCTGGAATACTGTGAACAATTCTGGCTCCCCCTTACCTAAGTAAAGGTGTACCGGCATTGGAGGCAGGGCACAGAGGATTCACTAACTTGATCCCAGGTATGAAAGGATTGTACTACGAAGAGAGATTGAGTAAATTAGCCTCGATTTGTTGGACCTTAGAAGAATGACTGATTATTGAAACGTACGCAATTCTTAGGCAACTTGACAGGTTAGGATGTGGAGGGGTCGCTTGCCCTTGAAGGAAAGTCTAGAACCAAAGAGCATAATCACAGAGTAAGGAGTTGTCCATTTAAGACAGAAAAGAGGATGAATTTTTTCTGAGGGTAGTGAATCTAGGGAATTCTTTGCTGCAGAGGGATGTAGAGGCTAGGTTGGTCAGTATATTCAAAGCAGAGATTTACAGCTTTTTAATCAAAAGAATCAATGGTCATGAAGACACAGACAGCAAAGTGAAATTGAGGATTGTTAGATCATTCATCTCATTGAATCTGCTCTGCCATTCAATGTGCTGAAAGGACCTAACTCCAGGCAGTTACTGTTTGAAAGGAATACTAGATACTTCCTGTGACACTCAAAATTCTAACAGACTGATTTAAGAAACAAAGCTACCATCCTTGCAGAGAACATCTGGTTTCTCTTACCTGTGTGCAGAACAATGAAACAGGCCATAACCTTCTGCGCCAGCAATAAGCCATTGGAATACTTGCCGAACCAAATGGGTGCTCCGTCTGCAGAACTAAGCCAAAACCACAAGATAATACACGATAGCCAGAGGAACTTTCAGCCATTTCAGGGCCAGCCCCACCCTTATCCTGACAGCAAGAGCATGCAACTACAACTCAAGCAAGTTGTCCTTTCTCATTATCAAGTGACTGGTCAACCTTGGTAACTCACACTATAGTCATGCCGGAGAGAGAGAGACAGACCGACAAAGTGAGAGAGAGAGAGAGAGAGAGACAGACCGACAAAGTGAGAGAGAGAGAGAGAGAGAGACAGACCGACAAAGTGAGAGAGAGAGAGAGAGAGAGAGACAGACCGACAAAGTGAGAGAGAGAGAGAGAGAGAGACAGACCGACAAAGTGAGAGACAGACCGACAAAGTGAGAGACAGACCGACAAAGTGAGAGACAGACCGACAAAGTGAGAGACAGACCGACAAAGTGAGAGACAGACCGACAAAGTGAGAGACAGACCGACAAAGTGAGAGACAGACCGACAAAGTGAGAGACAGACCGACAAAGTGAGAGACAGACCGACAAAGTGAGAGACAGACCGACAAAGTGAGAGACAGACCGACAAAGTGAGAGACAGACCGACAAAGTGAGAGACAGACCGACAAAGTGAGAGACAGGTAACTTGAGATGTGGGAATTTAAGTCAGGAATGAACACTACTTCATCAATGGATGTGATAAAGTAACTCACATATATTCCAAAAATATATCTACACAGCTCACTTCACTCATCAGGCTTGTATTCTTCACTCTAGGGTGAGGAAGGGTGTGATATCATGGCTGCTGCTTTCAGGAAGGGGCACACATTAACCTTTCACCCTTTCTTAGCTGGTGAATGTTAAGGCCACCTACGCAATGACTATGATTATGATCATGATCAGCACAGACTCAAGCTCTTCATGCTCAGAATGACTCAAGACCACTCTGTAACCTGTGGGCTTGCTGTATAGAGAAATGAGGCCACTTTTTTTTTAAAAAACTGATGGCTTTGGGGTCAGCATCCAAGATGAGTTCTTTGCTGATGGACCAAATTCTGGCAACTGACAGTCACTGAATGGGTTTACAGCTTAATGTGGTCAATCCTCAGTCTCAGAGAGGAAACTTCGTGAACAGTAATTGGGTCAATGTTTGTGAGGGTGCAGTTAACTCAAATTGCTGGACGGCTGGTTTGCAAAGCAGAGTAATTCCAACAGCATTGGTTCAATTCCAGCAGTGGTTAAGGTTAGCGTGAAGAACTCTCTTTCTCAACCTCTCCTCTCACCTAAGGAGAGGTTAAACCACCAACTCTCTCCCTCCCTCTAATGAGGCAACAGCACTATGATCTAGTAGGACTATTGCAATTTAATATGTGTTGATGCTAAGAACATTGTACAGTGCTTTATGGTACGCTGTTAAATCTGCATTTTTGTTATTGCTCTTAAGCTACTTGTAATTAAGCATACTGCTGCACAGTTCAAAATAATCTCTGCAGTCAGAGCCTAGTTATTGCAAGTTCAGGATGTGGACTTATACTATCGAGGATGGGGGTGGACAGCAGCATTCCGACACTTCACACATTCCATAATGCTGACTGAAATTGATTTCTCACTGGCAAATATCTTTTGCAATCCAGCCTCCAGAGTTAATAAATGTCAAAGGCAGGTCTAACTTCCCACAATAGCTTCGAATGGAATCCCCAAAGTCTAATAAACAAAATCTCTCTCTACTAACAGGACAGTGCCATCTGTTGAACAACACATTGAATTGCACAGGGTCAAAGGCATTCACAGTATAGGTGCAATGTGAAGCATTAGATAGGACATTAGATAGATCTTCTTTTGCAACATCAAACACAAGAGTCTAAAACAAATCTCAGAGGAGGTGAGGTACAACTTCAAACTGTCTACAAAGCAGACTTAGATCACGATTAAATGGGGTATAAAGTCACGGAGACTACATACATTCATCTAAATATTCCTAACGTTTTCAATTCCATAAATGATTTGGAGATGCCTGTGTTGGACTGGCGTGTACAAAGTTAAAAATCACACAAGACCAGGTTATAGTCCAACAGGCTTATTTAGAAGTGCTAGCTTTTAGAGACTTGCTCCTTCATCAGGTGCTAGTGCCTCCAAATAAACCTGCTGGACTATAGCCAGGTGCTGGGTGATTTTTAACCCAATTTCATAAACCAATCATTCTCAGTAACAACTATTTTTAATGACAACATTTTTCATGTAGGCTGAAGGCGAGATGTTGAGACATTAATAGATAACAGGACATATTTTGTTGTCCATCAAGTGATTTATTTGCACTTATCTTACAATTTAACTCTGATTTACTGATTTGGGTGCAAAAAGCACGACTTTTATTTGACACAGTACAGCTTTAATACATAAGCTTATAGACCCACATTCTTTTCTCTCTTCGCTTCAGTCCATCAGAAAGACCATACCGGAACATCTCAGTCTCAACAAAAACCACAAAAGGGCCATACCTGCACTGTGGAAATTAATGCCATCCTGTCTGTTTGGGGCTGTTCTCTGTGAACATGGGTCGCACCTGCAACACCATCTCATTCAAGATCTATTATCCTATTTACAGCTGTTCCTATCAAATCAGCTTCTGTCAATGGAAGAGTTCTTTAACCCTTTTTCCTATTTCTCAAATAACAGTGCTCCATTTTTTTAGTTCATATTTGCTTTAAATTTCTGTTTTTAAGTCTGTCATTGGAGATGATTAGATTTTGCCTTTGAGGATTTACAGCCACTTACGATAACAAACAAAAAGCATAGTTTTCTGGGATGGAAGTTTGCAGAAGGACCTGTACATAAACCTCAATCAGTGCTGGTGCAGCAGGCAATGCTCACCTCTCTAAGCAAGTGTATAAATTCAAGCTCCACTCCAGAGATCCAAGCACAAGGTCTCAGACGATCCCACAAAATTACCTGAGGCGTAGCGGAACTCTGACTGATGTTCTGGCCAATACTTAACCTCAGCCCACATTGCAAAAATAACTCTGTTCGTTACCTTGTGATAGTTTGTTGGGGTCTTGCTACATCTAATTTATGGGGCTGCCATGTTTCCTAGAGATAATTTAGAATGTTCTGACATCACATAAGGTGCTAAAGAAATGCAAGTCTTTCTTTGTGTGCAGCTGCGCCTGCAGTCAGTGGTGAACAGACTGATCTTCACCCTCACTCACCTGTTCATTATAGATGTGCAGTTGGTAACATTGAAGGAATTGGACTTTTTACAAAATTCCTGCAGCATGAACCCAAAGCAAATGAGGTAGGCAAAAATAGTGATGCTGAACTTGATGAAGAAGCACACTAGAAAGTGCTGCTGAGTCTGCAGACAGGAAACAGAATGTTACATTCATCTCAAGGATTAGATTAAATGTACACAGCTACAGCATTAGGATCACTCATGATAATTTATTCCTTGAAAGCACGATTAGTGTAAGTGATTTGTTCCTGACACATTACAGATGTCTGTACTTATCCCATGTAGTGAGACCTATTGGTTACATGGTGCATTAACAAAATCGAGGAATGATAATTCTGGTTGGTTTGTGGAACAGGGCAGCGGCAAACTCATACCAGAGAAACAATTCACACCTAATACTGTACACCCAAATATGAGCACAGTGAGGTACAGGTTCACTGGATTGTGACAGGAGTGCAAATACTGATTGCTTTTTGTTTTAAGATTAGGGAGACTGGATCCTTGTGTCACACATCCACCACAGCCTTCACTGAAATCAGGGAACTCTGCAGTGATTGGAGCTGGAATTTGGATCCTCCTGTAGCAGCTGAGTTTTGAAGTCAGCCATTGGGGGATGGGGTGGAGACAGAGAGACAGATGGGGACATCTACTTGGGGCAGCATCGGTTTGAAAGTGCAGTCTTAATAGTGGAGTGAAGGCTTAGCACTTGATGGATTTGGGAGTTGAGGGGGAAGACAAACGACAAAGAAATGCAAGAAAATTTAAAAAAATACGATTGTTCAGGCATATTTAGGAAGGTGTGTTTTTAAAATTGAAAATGCCAACATTCTTGTGACACCACTCCAATATCAGTTTGTGTTTGTTAAAGATTTTCTGTGACAGTTTAAGATGTGAGTGGACAATGGAGAAAGCACTGCCGCCTCACAGCGTCAGGGACCCGGGTTCGATTCCAGCCTCGGGCCACAGTCTGTGTGGAGCTTGCACGTTCTCCCTGTATTTGTGTGGGTTTCCTCCGGTTGCCTCCCACAATCCAAAGATGTTCAGGTTAGGTGCACTGGCCATGGTAAATTGCGCATAGTGTCCAGGGATGTGTAGGTTAGGTGCATTATTTAGGGGAAATGAAGAGTAATAGGGCAGGGGAATGGGTCTGGGTGGGATACTCGTTGGAGGATTGGCGTGGACGTCTTGGGTCAAATGGCCTGTTGATGCATTATAGGGATGCTACGATTGTTGCTTTAGAAACTGAAACCAATCAGAAATTTATGCCACAGACAGTCTCAGTTCATCAAGATTTTCTGGATAAGGCAAAATATCGAGATTTTCAGACAAAGCTTAAGTGACAGATAATTGTAAGTACAGCCATCCATATAACCATTCTTTTACACTTAATAGAAATGATTGATAGGTCAGTTTCCTAACAAAAATGCAGTGCACTGTTCCAAGAGGTCTCACCTTTTTTGGAATGAATACAAAGTTCTTTCCTGTTGCTACTGTCATCACGGAACTATCTGGAGGCTTCCCCAACAGTGCAGCACTGACGACAAAACAAAACTGACAATAAAAGCACAGTTTGGGATGATGATTACTTATCTTGCTTGCTTTTAGTTTTAAACAGGTTCAAACTCCATTTTCTAACATTGCTGCTAACACTTGACGTTTTCGTTTGCACATTTTAAAATAATCTTTTACTTTGGTTTGCATCATGTGCTATTCAACGGTATCAGAAGGTTACTCTTCAAAATCCATTCCAAAATGGTCTGCAGTAAAAGAGTCACTGCTATCGGTTTCCTTCCTCAATATGGCAAACTCCCCATGTACTGCAGAGTGAAGTCAACGATTCACTTCACATTACGCAATGATGCAAAAAGAAATGTATGTTTCAGATTCTGACTGCCCTTTGAGCAAGCCTATTTTCCTCAAATCATCCCAGAACAGATTATAAATAGAAAGAGCTGCAATTACTCGGCATCCACGGGGGAAAACCAGTGAGCTTTCATCAGTTCTAACTGAAACTTACATAAAACAGCTCATTCACTCAGAAGCAACCATGGGTGATATCGCTGGCTCTAAAGTATAGAATTTGCCACCCAGAGACCTGTATTCGGTTGCTGAGTATCTTTGAGGATGAGTAATATATTTTGGGGAACAAAGGGAATCTGGGAACATGGGGATAGGGCAGAAAATGGAGTTGATGCATAGATTCAGCTCAGGATGGCACTGTCACACAACCTCCATCTACTCCTATTTCTCATAGGCTCAGAGAATCCCTACTGAAACAGACCATTCAGCCAGAGTCCACACCGACCCCCCAAAGAAAATTCCACCCAAACCCATTCACTTACCCTATCCCTGAAACCCTGCATTTCCCATAGTTAATCCACCTAGCCTGCACACTATGGGCAATTTAGCATGGCCAATTCCCCTGACATGCACATCTTTGGACAATGGAAGGAAACCGGAGCACCCAGAAGAAATCCACACAGACACTGGGAAAATATGCAGACTCCACACAGTCAGCGGAGGCTGGACTCAAACCCGGGTCCCTGGTGCTGAGGTAACAGTGCTAACCACTGAGACAGTTTGCTGCCCTCATGTTCTTCTTACAAGGTCAACATTTCATTAACTCGCTTTTTTTTCCCAGTGACTTTTGTACACACTTTCAAAAAGCTGAATGGTCTCTTTCTATATTTTAACTGCAGTTACATTAAGTTGCTGATACTATCAGATTGAATTCTAAATTAAAATACCAAGCAATGAGGCCATATTGTTGAAACTAGTCCTTCAATGAAATCCAAAAGAGCAAATGCAGAAAGGATAAGGCTGCCAAACTTGCATGTTTGAAACAATATGACCACAATATGACCTAACAGGAAATTATGCTAAGGATTTGATAGTAAAAGTGCAAAGGTATATGGGCTAAACAGGAGGAGATGGGATTCCAGTGCTCTGAGGGGTATATCCACTTGTATCATCAGACATAATTAGTATGTGCACATAGTAAAGTCAATAGAGATGTACAGCACAGAAATAGAACAGAACAGACGAGGTCTAACTTATCTATGTCAACCAGATAACCCAAATTAATCCACTCCCATCTACCAGCATTTGGAACATATCCCTCTAAACCTTGTTATTAATTTCTCATCCAAATGTTGTAATTGTACCAGCCTCCACCACCGACTCTCACAGCTCATTCCATACACGCACCATTCTCTCACTGAAAACATTGTCCCTTAGGTCTCTCTCAAATCTTTTTCCCTCATCTTAAACTAGCACTGCTGCCTCACAGCACCAGAGACCTGGGTTTGATTCCAGCCCCGGGCGACTGTCTGTGTGGAGTTTACACATTCTCCCTGTGTCTGCGTGAGTGTCCTTTGGGTGCTCCGGTTTCCTCCCACAGTCCAAAGATGTGCAGGCTAGGTGAATTGGTCATGCTAAATTGCCCATAGAGTTAGATGCATTAGTCAGTGGTAAATATGGGGTCTGGGTGGTTACTCTTTGGAGGGTCGGTGTGGACTAGCTGGGCTGAAGGGCCTGTTTCCACGCTGTAGGAATCTAACCTAATCTAAACCTTTGTCCTCTAGTTTCAGACCCCACTGCCCTGGGAAAACAGCTCAGAAACTGAAGAGTTTTATTCTAATATCGGAGATGCCTGACTGCAGTTACTTGGATATACTGGTGACCCTGGGATTTCACCTCCTCCAGTAGAGAATGTTTTTACAGAGGTGTGAGAGTTTTGATGAAATAAATAAACAGCCTCCAATGGCTTGGTGTGGCAGGGAAGAGAAACCAGAAGGGACATATTTAAGGAACACAGCAACAAGCAGTTCTTGAAACTCCAACTTTTAAATTAAATTTAGATGGTACCTTAAGAGGAAAGATGTGCTGGGCCAATCGGACAAGTCCTTCAGAGAAAGAACAGGCTAAATGGCTACCTCCGGTACTGGATTGGAACACAGATTTGAAATATTCTTTCATCAAAACTGTGCTCCATTCATTCCCAACAGGAACAATTTACTGTAACTACAGTAAAAAAGTTAAGTGCTTTCGTTTTAGATTACTGGCAGAAGGCACACTTACCTCAGCAATGGGTAGCAGAAGCAGGACAGCCAGAGAACGTCAGTGGTGCTGAGTGGTGGAGGCAGCTGAACCAGACAGGCCAAAAACTGCTCAAATACAGACAGCTCAGTATTATTGAGGCATCATGCCCTCTAGTCAGCACTGGCAAACAAGGAAGGCAAAATGTTGCATACAACTATTGGTCAGTCACATATTCCAGCAGGCAATACTATGCATGCGGTTATAATCTTATGTTTCCAAAACATATGCTCCAATTTCAAACCAAGTCCACAGGTTTATTTTCAGCACCCTTAGGCGACCAGACCTGGTCAGTTTTCTCAGTGATAAACATGGTGGTACTGAATAACAGAGATCAGAAACATTTAAAATACAACCTATGTTGTGTATCAAGGCATCTGGGTAACTTTGAAAAATGACCTAGGTTAAGGTCAAGAATAAAAGGCTCCTACTCAGAGTGACTCTTGTTGAAACACAAGTATACTGACATCTTAGCGAGGTTTGAGATTTGTAGCTGAGGTTGAGGTTCTAGTTGTAGGTTTGTTCGCCGAGCTGGAAGGTACATTTCCAGATGTTTCGTCACCCTACTAGGTAACATCTTCAGTGGGCCTCTGGACGAAGCACTGCTGATAATTCCTGCTTTCTATTTAGATGTTTGGGTTTCTTTGGGTTGGTGATGTCATTTCCTGTTCTTTTTCTCAGGGGTCTAACTCGATGTGTTTGTTAGTAGAGTTCCGGTTGGAATGCCAGGCTTCTAGGAATTCTCATGCGTGTCTCTGTTTGGCTTGTCCTAGGATGAATACCGTGCAACTATAACAAACACGACATTGGACAACAAGCAGAAAACTAGCCTCCAGGATACATGAACACCAACTAGCCACAAAATGACATGACACTCTCTCATTAGTATCCTTACATACAGATAAGGAAGGACACCACTTTAACTGGGACAACACATCCATCCTAGGACAAGCCAAACAGAGACACGCACGAGAATTCCTAGAAGCATGGCATTCCAATCGGAACTTATCAACAAACAATTCGAGTTAGACCCCATATACCACCCCCTGAGAAAAGGAACAGGGGATGACATCACCATAGGAAATGGCATCACCAACCCAAAGAAACCCAAACATATAAATAGAAAGCAGGAATTATCAGCAGTGCTTCACCTAGAGGCCCACTGAAGACGTTACCTAGTAGAGAGATGAAATGTCTGGAAATGAACCTTCCAGCTCAGCGAGCAAACCTACATCCAGTATATAGACATCAGCAGAGGGCTGATCCCTTGTGACTGAACATCCCAAACATGACAGAGACTCATATCAGAGATGGACTATACCAGTGAGGTTCCAGATGGAGATTTTTGATTGTCCACATAAGGTGAGGTGCAGTCTGAGGGAGATGTTGAGAGGAACCCAGCCAGGAGCCGGAGAGCAGGTACGATTGTGAAATAAAGTTCCACCTACTACAACAATGCCCTTAAAGTACCACGTACTACAACCATGCCCTTAAAAAGAGATTACATTTCTTTGGATTACCAGATACATAAATACTATGTACAAGGCTAATAATGTAAGTAATAGAATAGTAATAAAAGAGAGTAATGGAGGGATCCAGATTAGTGGAATGTGGAGGAAGGGAAAAAAATTATTTTCCTACCTGAATGAAGACTAAAGTAAGCTGACATTGTAATAGAAACAGGAAGCATTTCCTGATTCCATACGTCGTGTGCCGAGCCTGTGGATAAATGGGAGTGCCTCTGGTTAAATTACACTGAAATGAAGTTGCATTCAGCTTGTTGTTTAGATTGTATCATCTGTGGGTTACACGTAAAAACATGTAAAAAGACACTTCACAGAGGTCTTAGCATTTTTGCTGCATGAAAAGACCAGTGATTGCATTGGTTTAATAAAGTCTTCATTTGGTGCTAGTTTGTAGGGAGGTCTCTGCAGAGCTTAGTGATCTGGTTTTGGGTACAACACTGCTATGTTGTAGCTATGATTTGAGATGTAAGTGGGTCTATATTTCCCTTGAGTATTTATATCATGAAACCTCGTCCACTGGGTGAAGGTGTAGGGAAATCATGCACCCTTCTAGCAACCTATTTTCCATCTGTGAATTCTACTGGGAAGTTAGGAAGTGTGCCTCTGCAATTTCCCAATACCTTAGGAACAAGCAGGAAATTTACCACAACAATCTTGAAAATATCAAGGTCCAACCTCCAGTTAGATTATTCCCACCAAGCAGTCTCCTTACAATATTGAGCAGTGTGCCGATTTCATTTATCTTACTTATTTAGTCAGTCATCCCTACTAATGTGCTCTTCCAAACCAAGGGGATCTGGTTCATAACACAAAAGGAAAAAAACAATATTTAGTGCTTTGGCAATATCAGGTAACTCTGGGGTTGGTCAGCTTAGTTGGCTGGATGGCTGGTTTACAACACAAAGACCTCAGCAGCGCAGGTTCATTTCCTGCACTGAATGAAGTCTTGCCTTCTCAATCACGCCCCTCATCTCAGCCGTAGTAACCCTCGGGTTAAACTCATCCACAATTGTCTCTATCTAATAAAAGGGCAGCCCTAAAGTATGGTAAGACTATGGAAATTTTACCTTTCTTTTGTTAAGAAACTTTGAGTGATAATCAACTGTCTGATTTTCCCAAAAACAGTATCACAATATTATTGATAGTTTTCATATTAGGTCATAACTATGTGGTATGCAATACATCAAAAGCCATTCCAGGCAAAACCAACTAAAGTTCAGGTTCCATGCCACTCATACAATGGGTTCACTCTTACTCAGATTGAAGTGCGCGGTGAATCTGAAATATTCACACTCCAGCCTTCCACCTGTTTGTGCAGGACACAGCCTTTTCCAAAAAGCCATCAGCACACTGATCTCTTCAATAATGTTGATTACAGTTCAAAGATTAAATCCTGTCAATTATATGGAACATCTTTATCATAATCTTAAGGGCTATACTACACAGCAAAACAAGACCAGACTTTGGAGAAGCCCAATTATACATCAATTCCATTGTTGAAGGAAAGGCCCTGCATGGTGGTTGCTAATTTAGGTTCTGCCACAAGATACTGATTCAAGTCTTTCTTTTAATTGATTACAGCCGTGAGGGAGTGATATTATCAGAGACTGCTGCCCACCTTTCAGACAAGACATTAAATTGTGTCTGGTATGCCTTCTCAGACCAATGAGAGTGTAGTGTTCTGAACAGCAGTACAGAAATTCACCTCAGTACTTTGAGTAAGATGTGCATCTCAAATAACGTGGTCACAAATTGGCCTGACGTTTCTAAAATGGGGCATGCTGAATGATTCAACTTTAGCTGATGCACCAAAGTGCACAAAGGCTGCAATGTTGGAAGCAAAATTGTGTCTGGATTGCTGCTTAATTCCTTAAAACAGTGGGATGAGATGGCTGCATCCATTAGCCACAAAATATTTAAAAGGATAGACAAAGTAGATATAGGTAAGAAGTCTCCCTTTGTTGGGAAGTCCAGAACCAAGGGAAGCAATTTAACAATAAGGGAATGTCACGTAGTCTGAGATAGAGAGATTTGTGTTTTTTAATAACTCAGAAGGTTGTGACTCTCTGGAACTCCCTGTCCAGAAAGGGCTGTGTAAGCTCAGTGGAGTACATCTGTAGTAGAGGTTGATAATGTTTTGCACATTAATGGCAAAGGGCTTATAGGAAAACATCGATAAAAGGCATTACAGTATGCAACCAGCCATCATCATACTAAGTGGCAGAGCAGCTTCAGGACTAAGAGTTGGGCTATTGTTTTTACTTATCCTAGTTTTTTCACATAGATTTCCAGAGTTCTTCCCCAGGTATGGAGCTGCTGTAGAGCAAAGGTGAACAGTGCAGCTCAAAATCAGTCAGTTGGAGACTGAAAGTACTTTAGCACCATGAGGACCCCAACAATATTCACTTCTCCTAATTCACCACCTGGAATCCTTGGGTTCTGCCCACAAAACGGTCAAATAGCCAGTCTAGTACAGACATGCACAGTAAAACAGGACAGGTATTCTTTGGAACTTGCGAGGATGTGATCAGCTTTGCCAGGGATAGGGGTGAACCATGTCAGGGAGTGAGAGGGACTGCAGTGTGTCAGATTTGCACATCATCAGGGAGAGAGGCTATGCAGTGCTGAAGTTAACAGGTCCATTTAAAAACAGTGCAAGCCAATGAACTGAAGACAGATCATAAGGAATGTCTTTGATTTGTGACGTAAAGGGTGGCGTTTGCACTGGAATCATGCTTGCTACTTGTCTGCTCAACTCGGCTGGACACTGGTTTTAAACTGAAGCTAAGATCGGCAGGTGCAAAAGCTCTAGTGGTGATCAATGTCAGTGTCAGGCATGTCCTCACTGCACATAACTGGAAGACTGGTACCGTCATCTCATCAATCCCTGGTGTATCATTATAATAATCTAAAATGTAATCACCGTTTTAATTTAGTTACTGATTAACCAACTTGTAGTTCTAACGTGCTACCACAAGAAATAGTCAAAGTGAGCAGTTTGCATGGTTTTAAGTGAAAGCTTGATAAGTACGAGAGAGAGAAGTGAACGGTTGATTATATCAATAGGGCTTGACCTTGTAGAGTCAAAGGTGCATGAACACCAGTACAGATTTTTTTGAGCTGAATTCTTTGTTGTAAACAACCCAAGTCCATTTGGTTCACACAAGACCGAATTAGAGTTCTGGCTCTATTCTTATTTTTCTGGTGTATGCAGTTTATGTAAGTATTTTGTCATTTTAGATACATCTCAAACACCTGAGGCAACAGCACTGCTGGTATGACCTGGCATCAGATACCAAACACTTTCCATGCTGAGAGTATACATTTATGTATTTTACAAATGAAACTGAAACATTTTTGAATAGGATTTACTTATCTTCAAGCATTTAGGCAGTCCAGTCTGCATCTTGTCTGCATACATTGAGGTGGTGAGCAGACTAGTCAGACAGGATTATCTTGTGATGTGCACTCACATACAAACATCCATGCTAGTGTACATACCTGTTCAATGAGCTTGATGATGCTGATACTCTCCTCCTGGTGAAAGGAAATGGAACAGGGCAGGCTATTCAAGAGGCCAGCTAATTGCAGAGGTGTAAACTCATCAGAATCAAATGAAACATTGGCACTGGTGGCATAGCCAAAGGTCTCCCAGGAACATCGAGATGGGTAAAGTGGATCCAGTGCAACGCTATAAATAAAAACTGTAGTTAATGAGTCACAAGCTGAAGATTAATTATTGTACGTTACAAAGTGACTGCTAAATTTATTCATGTGGTATCTGCAAAATGGGACATCAACACTGCTATTTCTAGTGAAAGAGAGTGCAAACCACTTGTCAAAGGACAGTAGCCCCTCCTTGGTTTTGTCCCGCGTAGCATCCTGAAGTGCACAATACTGTAAAGACAGTACTTTAACATACATGGGGAATTTTCTAATCAGTCCTTTACATATCATTCAGCCCATTTGATCATTTTTCCATGATTGGCATTTTTATGATTTTTTGCTTTCTCAATATTTCTAACTCTATTAAAATGTTTGTTATTCAGTGGCTGATGTAGGGAATTCAAAACAACTTTATTAGATGTGACAATACTTTTAAGACTTGGAAAGTTTGGCACGTAATGATGTGCAATCAACAGTTTACAGATCCCAAGCAGAAAGTATATCATTTAAAGAAGTCACTGGCTCTTGTGATAGTGGTAATGTCCCCCTCTTGGATTCAGAAGGCCCAGAACCATGCCTCACATGTTTTTGGGGGTAGGGTTGGGGGGAGGTGGTGAAGTGTCATAACATAGGCTGATTAAAAATCTCTCTAAAGGAATGTTGGACGGAGGTGTGCTTCCTCTTGTTATACAATAGGCCTTATTTCTTGATTGTCTCTCGTTCTCTCGCTCCCTACTCTCTCATCACCTTTTTCCTCTCCTCTTCCCCCTTTGCTACCCTTCTCCCCTGTTTTCCATTTTGCCTCTGCTCCACCCATCCCCCCCATATTTTGTCACATAACACTGGCTTCAGCCTTGGTCATTCACAGCGTCTAATCTCCCTATAACTCTCTATGCACTCTCATTATCACCTCTTTATTGCTACCTTTGCTTCTGGTGCCATGACTCCCCTTCTCCCAGCCTAGTATAAATACCTCCCTATTTCTCCCTTTTTTTAAGCTTTGACAAAGGGTCAGTTATACGCGAAACGTCAGCTCTTTTCTCTCCTTACAGATGCTGCCAGATCTGCTGAGATTTTCCAGCATTTTCTCTTTTGGTTTCAGATTCCAGCATCCGCAGTAATTTGCTTTTATCCAATAGGTCTGTTCCCTTTCTTTTGGTGCATCACCTTCATTCACACAAAATTGCCCAAGTGCTTGTCTTATACACATCAGAAAGCAAAGTCACAAAACTTAAGTCAGCATGTAGCAGACTTGCCTTTGTTTCAATCAACAAAATGGATGTGCCTGGAACGAGCAGATTCCTGATCCTTTGCAGACACTGAATGGTTGCTTGTTAACTGAATTACAACTGCACTCTTCCCAATGGGCTGTGGGGGTACCAACACCTCAAGAATTACAGCAATTCAAGGCAACAGCTGAGCAGCAGCTTCTCCGAAGCAACTGGAGAGGGGCAATAATCCAGCGGGCATCATCACTATGCCACTACCTCCCCTGTGTCTAAGTTTTCTAACCTCTTCTAAATGGACTCTTGACACTACGCAGCCAATTTTTCCATCTCTAAATTTGGGGTTCTGACTTGCATTACAACCAGGGATGACGGAGATTGGCTAATAAACTGAGGACTGAAAGTTTGGATTTTGTCTTAGCCCAGCAGCTCAATACAGTCTTCATCATCACTAGCCACTGGGGAAAGAACTGAGGGAATGAACCTGTCAGCCTCCTGGATAAAACCATATTCCTGCTAATCTTGCTTTTTATTGGTCCTGGAGCAGCTGGTCAAGTAACGTCTCTTCTTTACAAGACCAAGCTTTGCTACTGAGAACGGATTGTGAAATTACTCTGAATGAAGTTCATTGCGCTTGTTTCCTTCCCCCAATCAAGTGCTTCACTGAAAACAAAAATTGCTGGAGATCACAGCAGGTCAGGCAGCATCCATGGAGAGAAACCAAGCCAACAGCTCGAATCTAGATGACTCTTCATCAGAGCTGAAGTGAAATATGGAGGGGGCAGCAGTTATGCAACAGTGGGAGGGGCAAGGTTGGAGTGCTGGGACGGAGGGGGTGGGTGAAAGGATGTTGATGGTCACGATTAAGCAATTGTAGTATGAACTATTAATATTCTTTCTCCCTCAGCACTCCAGCGCACCCACACTACTGCATAATTACTGCCCCCTCTACATTTCGCTTTGATGGGTAATCTAGACTTTAAATTAGATTAAAAAGTGAGGTCTGCAGATGCTGGAGATCAGAGCTGAAAATGTGTTGCTGGTTAAAGCACAGCAGGTTAGGCAACATCCAAGGAACAGGAAATTCGACGTTTCAGGCCAGAGCTGATGAAGGGCTCTGGCCCGAAACGTCGAATTTCCTGTACCTTGGATGCTGCCTAACCTGCTGTGCTTTAACCAGTATTAAATTAGATTCCCTACAGTGTGGAAACAGGCCCTTCGGCCCAACAAATCCACACCGACCCTCTGAAGAGTAACCCACCCAGTCCCACTTCCCTCTGACTAATGCACCTATCATTATGGGCAATTTAGCATGGCAAATTCACAACTTGCACATCTTTGGACTGTGGGAGGAAACTGGAGCACCCGGGAGGAAACTCATGCAAACACGGGGAGAATGTGCTAACTCCACACAGACAGACACCCAAAGCTGGAATCAAACTGGGACCCTGGTGCTGTGAGGCAGCAGTGCTAACCACTGAGCCACTGTGCCGCCCCATAGCTTGGGTTTACTTCATGGATGCTGCCTGATCCTCTGTGATCCTGAACATTTTTTGTTGTCAGTACAGATCCCAGCATCTGCAGTAATTTGCTCCAGCAAGTGCTTGACTGTTTGCTCTCTAGGTAGCTCCAATGGAGAAAAAAATATTTTGTTGCGCACATAACATCCACATGTTTTCTCCTTAAATGTGCTTAATGCTGTGCTGCTTCTTAAATTCTGGACCATATAATGCTGAGAGATTCCTATCTGTATCCAGGTCGGGACAAGCCAGCCAAGTCTCTGACATTTAATCCCCACAGCACTGAATGTTTTGCAAATAAACTGTTCCAAAAGCAGAGAACAGCTTCCTTACCCAATGTCACTCTGCAGAAAAAGGCAGTTATTCCTGAAGTTGGCAGAGCTGCCCAGGCAGCAGATCACCTCCCCGTACTCTTGCATGATCTTCATCATTTCACACATTGCTGCAAAGGAAGATGCATTTGCAAATTAAGAGAGAACACGCTATCAAGAGAATTATGTAAAACTAAATACTCTCTTGCCTCATTACGAACAAAATTATTTGCTCTCTCTTTCTTACTCCAGCACATTCTTGCCCAGGGCTTTCAACCCATGGAACCATTCAGCTGGCCCCAATCCTTCCTTTCCCAATCAACTACAATCTGTTAAAAGTTTGGGTATTCTAACGACTTGGTTTCTGATTTCTCACTCTGTACAAGCTTGTTGGGAGTCCTGTGTTGGTGGCTTTGGCCCTTCATCAGGTTATCAAGAAACGTATGAGTAAATTCCCAGGGTGATAATTATGAGACCAGGTGCCTTTTGTGTAACATCATAGGGGAGGGACACCCTGTATGTAACACCAGCTCTGGTCTAGGCCTCTGAGCAGGTGAAACTAAACATTGTATAGCTTTGTGCCTTACAAATTCAGAAAAGGCAAACTGTTTAATTCAGGAAATTGCTGACATTTCTGGAATTGAGGACTGACTGGATGAGCAGCCTGGGGACACAGTTACCAAAGTCAATGGTTGAATCTATAAATCTAGTTTGAAACACTGGAATTGCTTGCCCCCACGTAACTGCCAAATCAAAACTTGCTGGATTCCTGTGACTTGACTGCTCGGTCCAAATGAGGTTTTGAGAGCCAGCATCAGGTAGCACAGGAAAAACCCATTTGGCCCATTGTTTGCACTGGCTCTTCTGAAAGGAACATTACAGCCATGTTCTCTCTCCTCAGAGCCTTGGCTTTTTGTTCTGATGTGTGTTCACTCCCCTTTCAAAAGTTACTATTGGATCCACTTTCGCCAACCTGTCAGGAAGTGCAGAATGGAATATTTTGCCAATTAAATCTTCAATTTTGGTCTTCCAGCTACTGACCTGAAGTACAATTTTAGTGTTACATGTCAATGTGTTTTTTAAATTTTAAAAAAAGGGATGTGGATGCCCATTGGCAAGGCTAGTGTTTGTTGCTGATCCCTAATTGCATTTGAAATGAATGGATTGGTCATTTCAGTCAACCATATTACTGTGGCTCTGGAGTCACATGTAGGCTCAATGAGGACAGCAGATTTCCTTCCACAATGGACTCTGGTGAGTTATATTTGTAATCGATAACTGTTTCATGATATTGGCTTTAACTCCAGATTTTTATCCAAGCTGCCTTGATGGGATTTGAACCCATGCCTGCGAAGTATTAGCCTGAGCTTCTGGATTTCCAGTCCAATTACATCACTATTACACCCCTGTCACCCTGCGGCTAAATGCCTGCACGTATGTGATGCTCACTTACTGTCTTGAGTGCAGTCTGTGAACAAAGGGACCAGTAAAGGCACATTATCAATGTTCTGGAGATGAGGCCGCACCTGATGGATCCCTCGCGGCAGTTTAGCCTAAGGAAAAGAAAGGTAGAGTCTCTTATCATACTGCACTTTTTTAAAAAAACATAGGCGGCCTGGGGCTATACTACAGATACCCAAAACATAGTTCTTACAAACAGAGACTATTCAGCTTTGGAATTTCTCAGCTAGTGGACCAAATGGTGCAATCAAGGTGGTAAAAACAATGACTGCAGATGCTGGAAACCAGATTCTGGATTAGTGGTACTGGAAGAGCACAGCAGTTCAGGCAGCATCCAATGAGCAGCCTTTGGGCTTTTAGCCCGAAACGTCGATTTCGCTGCTCCTTGGATGCTGCCTGAACTGCTGTGCTCTTCCAGCACCACTGATCCAGAAAATGGTGCTATGGTAGAGGGCAGGGTGGGACAGATCTTTAGTGAAAGAGCAAGTGAATACATTTCCCAAACATCCACAATATCATGAGATCTCCAGCAGCGTCAGGAGAGGGCTCAGAGCAAGTTGCCCTGGCGATCAAGAATATGGATTATTAGGAAAAACAAAGAAACAGCTTAACAAGAAAACAAAAACAAAACCTTTAGATTATTTTTTTTTAAACTGGCCCTTTACAATTTACCTCTTTGATCAGGCCAGTGGCCACTTGTCCTAAAACCTTAATATGGTTCACCTTGGGATGTTTTTACTAAATTACAGTAGTATATAAACGAACAGTTATTGTTCAATCTGTTGTGCAAATTGCTTCAAAGCGGTTTCTCCATATTCAACCTCAATTATTTGAGTCTATGAGAGATTGCAAACTCTCGTCAATGAGATGGATGTTAGGTTACAACAGTTACAGTTTTTAACATACTTGCAAAGCCTCTGCTTTTGCTGCTACCCATTACATCTATGAAGCTATATGGACCTAAAGTTTCAGTTTGAATCAGAAATCGTAATTTACAAAAAAGAATTGGCCATAAATTTCATGGCTACTTTAGTGACAACGTGAATAGTTCCATCACTAAACCTGCACCTTACCCTGTTATGATCTTCCAGAAAGCTGGGCACATCACTGTCCGTTGGTTGGAAGCTAATGAGATCAGAGTGTCTTTCTTCTTCCATTAATAAAGCTCCCTCTGCATCGTCCTTTGAATCTACATATTTTAAAAAGTATACTGAAGAGAGTCAGAGAGGTGTACAACACGGAAACAATCCAACTCGTCCATGCCAACTAGCTATCCTAAATTAATCTAGTCCCATTTGCCAGCACTTGGCCCATATCCCTCCAAACCCTTCCTATTCTTATCCCCATCCAGATGCCTTTTAAATGCTATAATCGTACTAGCCTCTGCCACTTCCTCTAGCAACTCATTCCATACACACATCCTCTGAGAAAAGTTGTCCCTCAGGTCCCTTTTAAATTTTTCCCCTCACCCTAAATCTATACTCTCTAGTTTTGGACACCCCCACCCCAGGGAAAAGACCTTGTCTATTTATCTTATCCATGTCCCTCAAAAAGAATCAGTGCAGTTGAATCGACTGCACTAAAGTAAAGAAACACGCGAGCTAACAGCCCCCACTATATTAAATTTATTTTTCATTCTTGTATAGGATAGCTGAATTCAAAATTGTTCCTGAATGGAGGAAAACTGAGAGCCATTTACATTATTACAGACCTCAGAATCACATGTAGATTAGACCAGGTATGGACAGCAGATTTCTGTCCCTGAAGTTCATTAATGAACTAAACAGATTCAACAACAACTGAGGATTGGCTAGGGTTAGGGCGAGGATTGATTCACAATACTTTCTTGGTCATCATTACGAGCTTTCAATTCTAGACTTTTTACAGACCCAGTTCTACCTTTTTTCATTACATCTGGTAAAAATAGTTAGTTGAATGTGGTTGATAGACAAGTTAAGATAAAACAATTCTTAAACTTAAATGGCCATACACGCTTTTATGAAATTGCAAGCATTTGCCTTGACTCTACTGCAACTATATCAGCGCTGATATATTGAACGGAGGGTTGAATATTAATCAAAGATCATTTTAAAGAATTGATCTGACACCAGCCTTCCACTGAAACACCGATATTTAGTGCTGAGCAATAATAACACACAGAAAAAGGTATCACATCCCCTACCCTGAGGAAGGTCGTCACGCAGAGAGCCTGTGTGGCTTGGGCTGGACTGTGGGATCTCTGAACCAGGACCTCCGCTGTATGGTAGCAGAGAAATATGGCAGTTCCACCCGGTTTCTAAGCCCATCTTCTCGGCAAACACCTGGGCCAAAGGAATAGATTATTAACAGGAACGTGAGGAACTCCAGTTGTATTATTTAACTTTCAGATGGTTTGGGGTGAGATAGGAAGAGAGGACACCTTAAGATTTGGCTACAAGATACTTCTAAAGATAACAGAGGATTTCTTCTCCCATCCTCCGACTGGCAAGACAACCAATATAATTCAAGAGATTGCCACAGTAAATATAAAACTCTAATACTATCTTTAATAAAGAAGGAAGGAAGATGAACGTGTATAGTGTTTTCCCAATCCCTTGCAGTATCCCACACCACGTTACACATCATTTTGATCCTACCCTGTCACTCGCGGTCAACTACAATTTTAAAGCAACAGTCTAATTTCAATATATAAACTCATAATGCAGATGAGCTACTTATGATGGCGCTGGTAGAAAGGTAAATGTTTGGACAAAGTGCCAGGACAGCTTGCAACATTCTCCAAATATTGCCATGGAGTCTTCCTTTTGAGCCAGGAAACAGGACCTCCATTTAACATCTTATCTGAACAATTCTACCATCAATGTACTTCCTCAGTATTATACTGAAGAATCACCTTAGATTATTTGCTGAGTTCTGTAACAACTGAACTACTAATACAAGTCGAGAGTGTGGTGCTGGAAAAGCACAGCTGTTCAGGCAGCATCTGAGGAGCAGGAGAATCAACGTTTCGGGTATAAACCCTTCATCAGGAATGAGGCTTGTGGGTTGGAGCTGATAGATAAATGGGAGGGTGGTGGGGTTAGGGGGAGGTAGTTGGGAAAGCGATAGGTGGATGAAGGTGAGGGAGAAGGTGATAGGTCAGAGGGGGCAGTGATGGATGGGCCCGGAGGGCGGTGCTGAGTTGGAGACTTGGGAACTGGGATAATGTGGGGATAGGGGAAATGAGGAACCTGTTGAAATCCACATTTATCTTGTGTGGTGGTAGGGTCCCGAGGCGGAATATGAGGCTTTCCTCCTCCAGGTGTTGGATGGTTACGGTTTAGCAGAAGAGGCAGCCCAGGACCTGCATGTCCTTGACGGAGTGGGAGGGGGATTTGAAGTGTTCAGCCACGGGGTGGTGGGGTTGGTGGGTGCAGGCGTCTCAGAGATGTTCTCTGAAACGATCCACAAGAAAGCGTCCTGTCTCCCAACGTAGAGGAAACTACACCGAGTGCAAAGGATTCAGTAGATGACATTAGTAGAGGTACAGGTAAATTTCTGATGGATGTGGAAGGATCGCTTGGGGCTTTGGCTGGAGAGGAGGGGAGTGGTGTGGGCGCAGGTTTTGCAATTCCTGTGGTGGCAGGAAAAGGTGCCAGGAGTGGGGTGCGGGCTGATGGGGGGTGTGGACCTGACGAGGGAGTCACTGCGGGAATGGTCTTTTCGGAACGCTGATAGGGGTGGGGAGTGAAATATATCTTTGGTGGTGGGATCCATTTGGAGGTGGTGGAAGTGGCGGAGGATGATGCATTGTAGTTTGAAGTTTGGTCTCAGGAAGTGATGGATCCCAGCTTATTTCACACCTGTCTGATCATATTTTCTAAGAACATCCAGAAGAATGAAGCCAGACCACTGGATCATTCATAAGCCTGGCCTGGGTTACAACTGAATACCAATTATATCCTCAAGTTTTCAGTGTTACCTGGAGCTTTAAACACACACCCAGTTCAGATGCTCTCTGCAACAGCTCAGGATATTTCAATTTTGTCATGTCTCACTGCACTTAATTTAGCAGACACAAGTCATACAACTAATATTCCAACATATAGTTCTGGAAAATATATTTCAGCTGCCTATGCATTACCCCATTAATGGCATGCGCTATGGGAAAACCTCAATTAACTCCCAGCCTCTATTATTATTATTATACTACACAGTATAGTAAGCCCAGCACTGTACCTAGGTCTGGGAAGTCTTGGTGTCAATATTGGTTGAGTCCACATACGTCTCAATCCTGAGGTGCATGAAATGAGTATGCGTTATTACAACATGAAAAATAGAAACAGGAATGCAGTATTTAGTGCCTTGAGCCTGCTGTGTCAGTCAAAAGGATTGCGTATGGCCTTAATTCCTTTCCTGTCTGCTTCTTGAAACCCTCAAATCTCTAGTGAATCAAAAATCTGTTGCAGCCTTGAACGTATTCAATGATGCAGACTCCACTGTTCTCTGGGGAAGAAAATTCCAAGCACTAACAACTCTCAATGAAGAAATTCTACATTTCATGTAAATGAAGACCCCTTATTGTGAATCTGTGCACCTCCAATACCCAGTGCCAGGTTTCCTCATCCTTGCAGTACCTGCCCTGTCAAGTCCCATCAGAACCTTATATGTTTCAATAAGATCACCCCTCATTTTCCAAAACTCCAATGAGTGTAGACCCAAGCTGCCTAACCTTTCCTCACAAGACAAATCTTTTATCACAGGCATCAGCCGAGCAAATACTAACTAAACTATCGCCATATTGTAAACTGAGGAGAGCTGATACTGATGCATGCCCATTTGTTTCCTGCAAGTGTGCAAATATTTTGCTGTAACGTACGCAAGAACCACCATTAATAAAACCACCGTTGGTTTGATTTCACCAAAATACACTCAAATGCAGGCACCATGGTTTTTTTGGTTAAAAGGACAGAAACTTCAGACGGTACCTTGCTTTTTAATTCATCTTCCAGGGAGAAGTAGACGAACCTGATGCATGCATTGACAAGCCCATCGATTAGCCGGACTATGTCAGACCGAGCCTGATACTGGGAGGAGACCATTCCGATGAAGATCTGTCCACTCAAAGCCTGGATGCAGTCTTCCTTCTCCATCACTTCCACTATCCCTTCTGAAACAATCCAACAGTTTTGTCAAGTGAAAATTAAGGTTTACACAAACACGTGAATAATTTACCATCACATATCAACTTGAATGCAACAAAATATCCATATATCCTTTAAGGTTGTGTGTGTGTGTGTGTGTGTGTGTGAGAGAGAAAGTGGGTAAGAGGTGGAGACAAGAAACATACTAAGTAATGTATTGCCTGAAAACAATGGAAGAACAAAGATGTGCAGGTCAGGTGGATTGGCCATGCGAATTTGTCCATAATTGTTAGATGCATTAGTTAGAGGGAAAATGGGTTACTCTTCAGAGGGTCGGTGTGGACTTGATGGGCTGAAGGGCCCGTTTCCACACTGTAGGGAATCTAATCAAAAAACATGATTCAAAAGTAACTTTCAAAAAGGAACCTAATGAATTGGCAGGGTTATGCACCCAGTTAAGCAGCTTTTTAAAAGACATACAATGGGCCAAACGGTGCCCTTTTGTGTTGACTGATACCATAGTGTGCTTCCCAACATTAGGCCATGAGTGCCAGGCTGCAACTGGAAACTGAAAATGACATCTCCAACAAATGGTAGCTTAATGCAGTGCTCCACAGTGCCTTGTGCAGTAAGCTCTTAAAAAACATCTTGTCAGGGTGTGGTGCACTACAATGACAGCTGCATCAGAAAGGCAAGCTAATTACCATCTCCAACAGTGTCGACTTGCCTTCCTTGAATTGGGCTGGCCACATGAATAACACTGATAAGTGAGCAAGCCTAGGCCGGATATTCTGCAGAGTGACTCACCCCCTGACTCCACCAGGTCTTTCCACCATCTCCAAGGCACAAGTCAGGTGTTTGATGGGACATTCGCCACTTGCTGGGACGACTGCAGCTCCGGCAACAAAGTTTGACAATAGTCCAATACAAAAGTGGTCCATTTGATTGGCACCCAACCAACCATCTCTCTCCAGCACCAGCACACTGTGATGTGTGCAGGCCAAGGCTTCATTGATGCATCTTCCACATCATCAGCCTTTACCATATAGAAGAATAGGAGCAACAGGCACATGGGAACACCACAAAGTTCCCAATGAAGTCAAACTTCACCTGACTTGGCATTTTATTATTACTCCTTCAGTCAAAATCCTGGAACTTCTTTCCACATTGTACTGTGGGCATGCCTATATCTCAGACTGGAGCAATTCAGCATTCCTTCCATTGACTCTGTCTACACTTCCCACTGCCTTGGGATAGCATCCGGCATAATCAAAGTCGCCTTCCACCCCGGTTATACTCTCTTCCACCCTCTTCCGTCAGACAGAAGACACAAAAGTTTGAAAACATGTACCAACAGATTTAAGAACAGCTTCTTCCCCAGTGTTATCTGCCTTCAGAACAGATCACATATATTAAGAGTTGATCTTTTTCTGCAGCTGTAATACAATATTCTGCATTCTGTTCATTTATCCTGACGTACTTACGTAAGGTACGGTTTATCTGGTTAGCGCGCAAAACAATACCTTTTGCTGTATCTCAGCACGTGACAATAAATCAAATCAAATCCAAGCAGACACACCCTGGCACATTCTCAAAGCCAACTAGAGATAGGCAACAAATACTGGCCTCAACAGCAATGCACACACTTCATGAACTAATAAACTAATAGAGCATGACTAGATTTCTATATTTTGGGCATCGTTTAAAAAAGTCAGTTTTAAGCCATTTATTTCGGATAATTTGGTATCCATAGTGAAATAATATGAATTGAAAAGTGCACACTTCAGAGCAATGAAATACACAATGGATTCTCTATTAATGTGTCTGCAAATTCTGATCCATGTTGCTTTATTGAAATGACGAGTGGCCGGATATTCTGGGCATCAACGCAGACTGCCCTTCAGCTTGGCTGTATTTGGTGAAGGTCTGAATTGGTTGGCATGTGAAAAGAGAAAGGCATTCCATACAAAACAATTGCACCATCACGTGCATTGCACCAATAAAGAACGGAGTCCTGTACAAATCATACTGCAGGATTGAGCAGTCAGTGGAATTGTATCCACGTAGAAGTCAGGAAAGTAGGTAAAAGGAGGGCAAGCACACACCACACCAGAAGAAAAACGCAAACAGCACAACTGAATAATTTCT
The DNA here is from genome assembly GCF_020745735.1 of Hemiscyllium ocellatum. Taxonomy (NCBI): domain Eukaryota; kingdom Metazoa; phylum Chordata; class Chondrichthyes; order Orectolobiformes; family Hemiscylliidae; genus Hemiscyllium; species Hemiscyllium ocellatum. The sequence goes on from NC_083425.1 coordinate 52,470,159, forward strand.
TGAAAATGACAAGTACCATCAGAGCTCCAGCTGTTCCGCCTGCTGCCATGTTTAATGGGTGTGGTTCCTGGTAAATCATAGGAAGTGAAGATGGCATTTTGACCTGGCACCTGGACCAATTCAATGCATTTGCCATTCAGTTCCGAGGACAGGGTGCAATGCATTGGTTTATAGGCGAAAGCTGAGCAATAGCCGGACAGACAGGCACGTTGGTAAAAATCAAGCACTTTTTTCCTAAAACACCAACAAAATGAGATCAGTAAACATAGACATTTGAATGACTGACAAAATGTATACTTATGCTGCAAAGTACTGTGGTCTTAATAAATCACTGCTCAACAGCTTTTGCTTCCAGAAAGTTCAACTAGTTAGTCAACAACTATTTAAAATTCAACATAGAGTAGAGTTTTCACTCCAAATGAGAGTAAAAAATGAGGTCTGCAGATGCTGGAGATCACAGCTGCAAATGTGTTGCTGGTCAAAGCACAGCAGGTTAGGCAGCATCTCAGGAATAGAGAATTCGATGTTTCGAGCATAAGCCCTTCATCAGGATGCCTGGTTTCAATAAACTTAGCTAGCAGCACTGAAAATCTAAACTTCACTAAGTTTCTAATGCATTTACACAATTTCTTTTTCTATGCAAAATATTTCAAAGCCCTTGCAAACTAATTGCAGTAAAAGGGACACTGGTACAATAAAAGAGTATGCAGCTCCACAGTCCACTGTCATATCTGTCTGCTTCCAGTGATTCACTGCTTTGCAGAATGCTGATACGGTCTGAGGATGTGAAACTTACTACATAAAGACAAATTACAATACAGTTCCCCACGTTCCATAAGAATGAATTACTTGGGTGTATTTTCTGACACTTAGTGCAGTTTTCTCTGATTGGGAAGCGAGCCAGATTAATTGGGTTCCAAACAAGCTCCATAACTCTGCTATGAACCCACCTCCTTTTTTCTCCTGTTTCCTTGTAACGTATGAAAGGCAGGTTTGGGGACACAATAAGTTTATGGGATTTTTAAAAAAAATGTATCGAGAGGGGAAGGTTAGTAGGAGTGTATCGGAAAAGGATGAACTTTTTTGGATTTTTCACTGTTCCTAAAATTCCCACCTAACTGATGGTTTGCATCAGGTTAAATCCATGTATATTAGGGACAGATTGCATTTTAAGCAGTACACAAAGTAATTAGAAAGAACAAACCTGTCAGAGCCGGAGAGTGGATAAATATCTGTTCCATCCCAAAAATCTGTGCAGGCCTCCAAGATAAGGTCAGCTGTGCCATGAGACAGCATCTGGACGCTATCTGTGAATGCAAATAAGAACGTAAGAAACATTGGGCAAAACTCTTCCAAATCTTCCATTACATTTTCCTTTTTAATATCAAAAAAAGAAAAATTGTTGTACAAGAGCATTCAGCGTTGAATGTCACATTGCATCGATAAGATTGTTCGATATTCCAGTAGTTAGTGTCTTTCATATTGTGGTCAATCCAATTCAATCAAAATCAAATCTGATAGAATTAAGCTGATATCCTGATAGTGCACTTTGATATCCAGAATATTTCTTAAAAACTTTGGCGCCATGTGCACCCAATGAACACTACACAAATCCAATGGATATCAATAGGACATAAGCCACGTCTCCTCGAATCACAATGGAGCTAATCAGTTTTATGCCGTTCCCTTGGCATAATGGATTCCGTGTAATCAGTGACGGATGTATCAAATGAGAAGCCTAACACATGATCCGATATTCGCTCAGGAAGCCCTTTGACACTACAGGAACAGAGAAAACACAATACTTCTCAATCATTTGAATCAATCCGCAAGCTAATTTGGCTGCTACCTTAACCATTATATGTTGAATCAATCTCATGGAAGATGGAATGGAAGTGGATAGGTTTTAATACAGTGACACACTAAACCTTCTGCTGAGTAGATGTTTCTTTGATCTCTTAAGTATATGATTGTTTGTAGTTCATTATTTAAACCATTAATTCACCCTCCCTTTTTGGACAATACTTGTAATATAAATTTAAAAAAATTTTAAAAATGGGAAATAATTCATGAGAGAACGGATATACAGCCATTACTGTGTTTTCAGAGACAAAAAAATCTGCAGATGCTGTAATCCAAATTAAATAAGCAGGAGACTGGAGAAACACAGCAGGCCACGCAACATCAGGAAGTAGAGGAATCAACGTTTCAGGTATAAGCTCTCTTCTGGAAGAATTACCTTGCTTTTAACATTCATGAGTTTTAAGTTGAGACATCAATTTTCTCTTCACAGGTTCAACCATTCTGGGTTTTAATGGAGAGTTGAAGATGATTTATTTTGAGTTAAGTCACACATTGAAATTTCACTTGATTTGGTTTCAGAAGTGGATACAACAGTTGTACAACCCTTTTCCAATTTGGCAAGATGCATGACTCAGTAACAGCATGACCAACAGAAGCTAACAAATACGTGTGCACAGTACCAAACTGCATGATGTCTCAGTGGTTAGTACTGCTGTGTCACAGTGCCAAGGACCAGGGTTAAATTCCAGCCTCTGATGACTATCTGCTTACACATCCTCCCCGTGTCTTCATGGGTTTACTCCAGGTGCTCCAGTTTCCTTCCATCATCCAAAGAGGTGCAGGTTAGGTGGATCAGCAATGCTACATTGTCTAAAGTATCCAGGGATGTGCAGGCTGGGTACGTTAGCCATGAAAATGTAGGGTTACAGGGATAGGGTGGGTAGGGCTGGGGGGAATCCTAGATGGGATGCCCTTCAGATGGTCAGTGTGGACTTGATGGACCGAATAGTCTGCTTGCACACTGTAAGGATTCTATGATCCTAGACAACTTTCGAAGAACCTCAAAGAATGACCTTAAATAACACTTGTTGCGATTTTTCACAGAACATTGTAAACCATAGTTTGGTGGTGTCATGCCCATCTCAGCCAGCAGGTCCAGTGCAATATTAAGGAATCCTGCAGTGTCAGACATACTATGCTCCTAGTGGGATGTCATACCAAAGATCTCTCAAATAGACTTAAAACATTTCATAGCATTAACACAAAGGAAATGCAGGGCAGTTTTCCCATGTTTGATGATTAGATTAGATTAGATTCCCTACAGTGTGAAAACAGGCCCTTCGGTCTAACAAGTCCACACCGACCCTCCGAAGCGTAACCCACCCAGACCAATGCACCTAACGCTATGGGCAATTTAGCATAGCCAATTCACCTGACCTGGACTATGGGAGGAAACCGGAGCACCCGGAGGGAAACCCACACAGACACGGGAGAACGTGCAAACTCCACACAGACAGTCGCCAGAGGCTGGAATCGAACCTGGGACCCTGCTGTTATGTGACAGCAATGCTGACCACTGAGCCACCGTGCCACACCAATGTTCTTGGTCAATATCATCACCCAACCGATAACAAAACATTGTACAGCGATCATAAATGTTTATGGAAGCGAGGTGTGAGCAAATCACTTCACAGCCTTTGAATACTCATGTGAGTTCAAATTTACTCGTGCTTTCAAAAGTAAAATGCATCCAAAATAATACTCACTGGTCAATGTATCTCTCACAAAAAGGCTCATCATGTGACTGAGAGGTGGTCGTCTCTTGGTTACATACAACAGTCTCTGTGGCACTGGTTCCTTCACCGTTTCTGCTGTCGGAAGTTGGTACATGGTCAGATGATTCTCTTGCTTGAACAGTTCTTTGGCTCCAGGGGTAAAGCCTACAAAGTAAAATACATCAATTTTAAACAGCAATATTGCTTACTTCATGTTTCTTCTCAGAATGGTGGAACTCATCCCCTTCCCTCTTGGTTATTTTTTTCAGGTCTCTAAATGTTCCTACACGGTGAGATTGTGATCTCCTTTCTTAATTTTAAGAATAAGTAAGTAAAATCAATTCCTTCAGTTTCTACATTTCACTGACTATAGAACATTAGTAAGTAAGAGAAAAATTAGTAAGTACCTCAATATTCTCACTCGACGTACTCTGTCAGAGGTCTGAAGTAATGACTTGGAGATGCGAGCTCAAATTCTACCAAAGCAGGTGGGAATTAATCCAGTTAATTAAATGTGAAATGTAATATTAGAATTGGCAATGGTATGGGTTGATTAGCTCAGTGGTTAATGTGTCGTTCAGAATTATATCAACAGCACAAGTTCAATTCCTGTTACAAAAGTTGTGATCAGCCTCTTCGCATTGCTCCCCGAAGAGTAGGAGCAAACCAGCACTGACAAAAGACTGCCGAGGATGAAGCATAATAAGAAAATAAGCCAACATTCTGCCTTGGCAGAAAATATAGTAGGCAACAATGGGTCTTTGTCGCACTGACAGGATGTGATGAGTGGACTACTGTGCAGGGGCCTCAACTTTTCACAATTTTCACCAATGACCTAGATGAGGGGAGTAAAGGCATATTAACGAAATTCACAGGTGACAGCAAAATAGGTAGGAAAATATAATGTGAAGACACAGAAGTTAAGTTAATGGGAGAAAAAAGAAAGTCTGGCAAATGAAATATGTTCACTTTGACTAGAATCTAAAAATTATCACATAAATAGAGAATGATTGCAGACTTCCAAGGTGCAGAGGGATTTAGATATTCTGGTGCACAATTCACAAAAAGTTGGTAATTAGATATAGCATGAAATTAAGGCAGCTAATGGGATGTTATATTTTACCAGGAGAGTAACTGAATATAAAACTAAGGATGGCACGGTGGCTCAGTGGTTAGCACTGCTGCCTCACAGCACCAGGGTCCCAGGTTTGATTCCAGCGTTGGGTAACTGTCTGTGTGGAGTTTGCACAATTTCCCCATATCTGTGTGGGTTTTCTCCGAGTGCTCCGGTTTCCTCTCTCAGTCCAAAGATGTGCAGATCAGGGGTACTGGCCATGCTAAATTGCCCACAGTATTAGGTGCATTAGTCAGAGGGAAACGGGTCTGGGTAGGTTACTCTTCAGAGGGTCAGTGTGGACTGGTTGGGCTGAAGGGCCTGTTTCCACACTGTAGGGAATCTGATCATGAAATGCTTCAGTTACTCAGGGAACTGATGAGATCACATCTCAGATATTGTGTGCAGCTTTGGGTTTGTTTAAGGAAGAGTGTAAATGCAGTGGAAGTTCAGAGGTTTACTAGACGGATATCTGGAATGAGCAGGTTGTCTTACGATGAAAACGACAGGCTGGGCTGGTTTCCACTGGAGTTTAGAAAAGTGAAGTACATAAGGTCTTGACAAGGTCAATATGGACAGGACGTTTCCTAACAGAAGTGAGGAGAAATTTTTTTTCTAAGAAAATCTTCCCTCAAAAGGCAGTGGATGCTGGGTCATTGGATATTTTTGACAGAGAAGTAGATAGATTCTTGTTAGACAGATAAGTCAAAGTTATTGGGGATAGATGGAAAAATGGAAATCAAACACAAACAGATGGTCTTACTGAATGGCGGTGTAGGCTTGACGGAATGAATGGCCTACCTGTGCTCCTATTTTTTGTGTTCATATTTCACATTTCCTTCACAACATCCAACAACAAAAAATACCCAAGCAAAATCTGGCACCTAACAGGACAACCAAGATCCAAAAACTCATACCGTATTCATGGTTTGCCTCAGATGTTACATATCTTTAAATTATCAAATTAGCACACATTGAATTGGAAAGACTGGAATAGCCACGTACCTATGAGTCTGGCTAATTCACAGAGCCCCCAAGGAATGTGAATGGGCATGGCTGCACCTGATGTTTCCTGCAGGGCGATATTGGACAGGTGGTCAGAGAAGCGGCACATCTGCTCAGTGACGGTGGAGTAGCACAAGTTGAGGAGGATATTGAGGCCCAGTGGTTTCAGTGAGGAGATGTGAAATTGCCAATTTGAGTCATCAAACTGAATACTAGCCGGATTCTGCTGGTCTTGTGATAGGCTCAACATTTCTAAATGATAATCACAGATGTAATCTTCCGCTTCCAGGCCCAGGTCTTCACCAATACCACTCACCTGTAAATAGTGCAGAATCAGAATCAAACTCATTAAGGCCTTTCAACACATGCTTGTGGAGTGTTATGTTTCCTCAATGATTCGTCAACCCATAAGACCATTGAAAATAACAACTGGAGTAGAGCATTCATTCCCTCAAGTCAGCTCCACCATTCAACAAGATCATGGCTGATCTGACACTCCTCATATCCACGTTCCTGCCCTTACAATATTGTAAAGCCTAGTGTTGACTGCTTGGGGTACCAGTAGGAACAAATTTGATATAAACAGGAAGATAGTAATCCATAAACTAAAACTTGCCTCTGGCCAGGGACTTTAAAGAAATGTTGCCCACTATTCAACTTGCCCTAAAAAGAACTCCAAACAAATACACAGTTAGCCCGAAATACCAAGCTTATTATATAACTGAGCTTCCTTCAATGCAAGGAAAAAGATGAGCTTAATCATAAACTCAATTTTCTTACTAGCACATTATCAGCATTCACAATAATCATAAAAATTGAAATGGACTGCACTAACTGCACTTGGGGTCAACTCACTGCTCATCACCATACTGCCATCGCCAAAACACATCCAGCACCTATTTTCCAACGAATCCATTTCCACAAGCCAACATGCCTTACACAGACACCAGTTGCAGTTGTTACCTGCGTTGTATCATCCTCTCCTCCTTCCGTGTCTTTGCTGAAGCTGACATTGGAACCTGACAGGTGCTTGCACCGTCGATTCTCACTGCGCTTCCTTGATCGTGGAGTGCTTTCAGTCTTCTCATCTTTGTCCTGTCCCATCTCATTAGTGACGTGTACAAACTCCAGACCAGTGGTGGGCAACAGAGCGTCAGCCTCCTTGGGCTAGGCATTAATCAAATACATGGGTCAGAAAGTCAATGTTGCTTAAAAACATTATCAGAGGATCATACAGCAGTGCACATTATTTAATCAATAAGCTCCCCTGTGGTGAAGAGCACTGATTTGCAGATCTGTATGATGCACTTGGAGCCCATCCCATTAAATCATCTAGACTGTTAGGTCCAGAATTTGATCAGTTTATGAGAAGTTGCTTATTTCAGTTACAGCAGTAATGAGTGTGGCCTTTTTTGGTTGGAAAGATTGGAACTCTGCTACACTCCCTCTGCTCTTCTGGGCTAGTAACAGGAAAAGTGACTACATATGGTCACATGCTTTCTTGAAAACTTCATGTGTGGATAGCAAATAAATAAGATGACCTGCCAATTGCATATGGTAAATGACCAACTGAAGGGTAACTACTGCTCTCAAAACTGTTCTCCAGCAGGAGGCAGCTGTGTTTGGTGTGAAAGGGGATTTTAAAAAAAATTACCCAAACAGAAGGAACAAAAATTACTGATGAATATCACACACTACGTATAGGTGCATACAGGATGGCAATCTATCTCTATTTCAAAGCACAGTGCACTAAACTATCAACTCATCTTTGCTCTGGCACATGAAACATTACAGTTGGGATTTTAAAATCAGCTAAATAAATTAAAATTGAATCTTCTGATGTCGCTGAGTGGTATGCTAAATGAGAGACCTGCAGGTCACTATTTTGCTCCCCCACGTTCACTGAGATCTATTGAGAAAGAGCGAGAGAAGGATGCACCACCTGAGTTTAACCAAGTTAAGGAATTATCAACTTGAACAAAAGGGCATGCTACATTGAGAAGATTAATGGTAGGGCTGAGTGGGAACACCTTCAGAAACCCACAAATGATGACAAAAGAAAGAAGACAGTATGAGTTAAGACAAGCAAAAAACACAAACGGGAAGACTTTCTACAAAAAATAATTAGAAGTAAGAGAGTAGCTCAAGCAAACATAGTTAATGTCTCATCTGACAATGAAAATAAGGAAATGGCAGAGACCTTGAACCAAACTGCTCAAAAAAATCAGTCTTCAAAGCAGCTCAACAACGGTAGAAAGGTTAGCAGGCAAAATGGAAGGGTGGGAATGTTTACAACAACCTAGAGGGAAAATGTAATAGAAGAACCAGAGAGGTTAAAGGCTGACAGATCACCTGACCTTATGGCTTGCATTCTCGGGTCTTAGATGTGACATACACTTCTTATATGTTATAAAGGTCTCAGCAGATTGAAAAACAACAAATGTAACACCTTTATTCAAGGAAGGTGATCGATATAAAGCTGGACAGCGTTGTAAGTCTGACATGCTATTGGGAAAATGCTAGGATCCGTGAGTTATCAAAAATTAAAATATAATCAAGTACAGTAAACATGGTCTTATAAAATGCAAATCATGTTTGAAAAATTTGTTAAAATTCTTCAAGGATGAATTGAACAGGGCAATATGAGGAAACCAATGGGGTTGGATAATATATTATGATTAGATTCTTTGCATGATTAGATTCTCTACAGTGTGGAAACAGGCCCTTCGGCCCAACAAGTCCACACCTCCCCTCCGAAGAGCAACCCATCCAGACCCATTCCCCTACATTCACCCCTGGCTTGTGCACCTAACACTATGGACAATTTAGCATGACCAATTCACCTGACCCGCACATCTTTGGATTGTGGGAGGAAACCGGAGCACTTGGAGGAAATCCACGCAGGCACGGGGAGAATGTGCAAACTCCACACAGGCAGGCAGGAATCAAACCCAGGAACCTGGTACTGTGAGGCAGCAGTGCTAACCACTGAGCCACCGTGACACCCCCAGATTAGCAAACTCAGATGATGTGCTAACAAACAGAAACAGGATAAACATGCTGTTTTCAGACTGACAATCTGTTACTATGGGGCACAACAGGGATCAGCATTGAGACGACTATTTACAAGCTGCATTGATAGGTTCCTACTAAAAAGATGTGAGGGGAAAGCAAGTTGTACGGAAGATAAGTCTGTAAAGAGATTCAGACAGGTTAAGTAAATGAGCAAAAAAATTGGTAGTGTACAAGTAAACATTGAGTATAAGGCAAGAAAATTGTGGGGTCATTAACAACGATAGGAAGAATAGACTAGCTAAATCTATTTAAGTAGAGACAGATATTGTAGAAGATGGGGATCTGGGTGTCATTGCGCAGAAAATATAAAATGTTAGCAGAGAGGTACAGCAAGTAAAAAGGAAGGCGAGGTGACTCTTATTGGGAGGGGATGGAATATTGAAGTAGACGGCACAAAGTACTGTTCATAATACAACTGCAGTGCTTTGTACAGATGGATCTCCTTATTTGAGAGATATATTTGCATTGGAGGCAGTTCAGTTTTTCCCTGGGATAAATAGGTCATCAAATGAAGAAAAGTTGATTCCAGAAGAGTGAGAGATTACCTGATTGAAACACAAGTTTGATGGGCTTCAGAGGAAGATTCTGCTTATGAGGAACTCTAGAACTAGGGGTCACAGCTTCAGAAGAGGGGGTCACCGATTTAACACAGAAATGAGAAGGGATGCTGCACTCTTGTGGGTTGTGAATCCTTGGGATTTTCTACATCATTGAGTTGGGGCAGGATCATGGAATATACTCACAGCTGAGTTGGACATTTTTTAGTCAAGGGTTATGAGGAGCAGACAGGAAACCAAGGTAGTTGAAACCAAGAGCAATCAGCCATAATCATCATTAATTGAACAAGTTGGCTTGTGTTACCATATAGCCTACTCCTGTTCATGTTTATGCAATAAAATATTTTCAAATTTTATTTCACAGAAGAATGACTCCTGCTTAAAAATGAGCATGCATTTTGGGCACAGTAGATATTTTGTTCCATTGAAGTGAATGTTGAGCATGTCAGAGCATAAAATATTTCTGCCGATCCTTCTCCTCATCTCGCATGATAATTTGATCCAATGCGATTACGCAAAATTACGCTCAAGTTAAAGTAAAATTATTCAGTTTAAATTAGCCTTGGCTAGTGCTTACATCCCACACAAGCCTCCTACAATCCATGCCAGCAGATCATTCTCTTCCTTTCTCTATCATTTAAATAGCTTCCCCTTAAAATGTAATAGTGTTACCTGCCTCAAATATCTCAAGGCAGTAAAGTCTACAGTCTAACCACTCAGTAAATACATTGCTGCTCAATCCCCTATTGGATTTATAAGTGGTCATCTTATAAGTATCATACCTGATTACTAAGTTTCATTTTCCAGGGCACCAAGGTAATTCTTAAACTCAAATGTAGAACTGACAGTTTGAATGGAGCCCCCATGTTCGGGAGATTTGAACAAGCGGATTACAGAACAAGTTAACACTCACCTCATCCTTCTCCTCTTCCATCTCTGGGTGAAGAAAGGACCTCATGGACAAGTCATCCTTCAGGTCCTCTAGGCTGTCATGGGGTGGTTCCACACGTCCACTAAAGAACAATACAGTTTCTGGACTAGGATTAGGCCACGACAGTATCCCTTGCTTGTCCACACAGCAAAGCACCTAAACAAGTAGAATGACAAGGTAAAAACATACATCTACTAAATATAGGCTCAATTACTTAATTTGAGCAATTTCCAATGCTGAGTAAGCTGAAGCAGGCCAATGCTCCAGATCATGAGTTTGAAACTTTGAATAGAGAGGCCAAAGGGGTAAACTGTTTCAGTTTTTTAAAAGATTTTCAAAGGGTTATAAGAAAAAGGCTGGAAAGTGGAGGTGGGGCTTATCAGATCAACCATAAACTCACAATGGCAGAGGAGACTCAGTGGGTTAGATTGCCTACTTCTGCTCCTAAAAGTTATGGTCTTATAAACAGAAGCATTCTCCCCACTCCTGAAGTAAATCTAGTGGATGGGGACAAAATCTTAAATTTAGACCAAGCCAATCAGGAGAGAAGTGGGAGAAGCACGTGCTTTTTAATGGGTGAAGCATAGTATTCTTTCCTAAAAACTGCAGTATCTTGGTCAATTAATAGGTTCAAAGAATTTGGCTCGCCAAGATTTTTAAGAAGCTAGGATACACTTGTAACAGTGACTTGTAAATCAGGAAGTTGAAGGAAGAGGAGAACTTGGTGAAATTACAATCACCAGAGACGTTGCTCCGAGCAAACTGATAGAACTAAGGGCTGACAAATCTCCAGGTCCTGAGGGACTTCATCTAGAGTCTTAAAAGAGATAGCCAATGAGATAGTAGATACATTGATGTTAATTTTCCAAAATTCATGTAAATCTGGTTACATCAGACTGGCAAGTGGCAAATATGAGAGTTCAAGAAGGGAGGGAGAAAGAATACAGGTAATTACAAGCCAATTATCTTAACAACTGGGACAGAATGGTTCCTAGATAAACATCAGGTAGGAACAGCCCCAGATTAACATCAAGAAATGAAATCAAACAGGAAGTAATGGAAATGGTCAGCAGGCCATGCAGCACTCAGACAGGAAAACAGCTAACTTTCCAGTTTGATCACAATATTTTACCTTTGCACGAGGGACGAAATTGCTCTCAATCCTATGCCAAGGCACTCTGAAAACAAACTTTCTTGAAACCACTTAAATGTCTGGTCCCTTACAAAAAATGCTGGCTTTCGCAGTGCAGTCTTTTATTGAATCTGGAGAATTATGGGCCAACTCTCCCTGTTAGCTCCTCAGTGGTAATATTTTGACAAACACCACCATCGAACCAAAAATGCAAAGCTGATTTTCACAGTTTAGAAAATGTTTGCGTACTTCACACACTTGACTCAAGAAGGCTCACAATAATTAATTGGAATCAAGGACATAAAGTAAAACCTTTTTTGAATACTCACTGTAACAGAACCCAGGTTCTGAAGCAGACTGGAAGTGTAGCAGAGGGTAAGGGACCTTCCTCGCAGCAGAGACAGAAAGTGACTCCAGATGCAAAACATCATTTCCTGTTAGGGAAAAACAAAACTAACCAAATTACAGACTAACTATGCAGAATGGAGAGAGGGAGAGAAGGCAGAGCTGCAGACAGCACATTCTGGTTCATGCTAAACATGTTTACACATAATTATTGCACTCAATTACTTCTTGGAAAATAATTGGCTGTTGGATTACTTTGAACAGTTCATGGTGGCACTCATCTGTTTTTACTTCATTTAAATCTTACTTTGTTGTTCCTGCTGTGCCATCTCTATCCCCAATTCACCCTAATACCTTCTTACTGACATCCTCTCCTTTAGCTCACTTTCGCACATTCTTCCTCTCCCTCAATTTGAGGAGACACTGGTCTTTATTTCCCCTCAGCTCATGCTAGCACCCAAAGTTCACAACTCTCTTTTAGCAAATTGGGAGAAAGTGAGGACTGCAGATGCTAGAGATCAGAGTCAAAAGGTGTGGTGCTACAAAAGCACAGCCAGTCAGGCAGCATCCAAGGAGCAGGAAAGTTGACGTTTTGGGCATAAGCCCTTCATCAGGAATGTTGGGGGAGGTGGCAGGTAGGGGGTTATAGTGGTAGGTCAGAGCGGAGGGTGGAGCGAATAGATGGGAAGGAAGATGTACAGGTAGGACAGGTCAAGAGAGGGGTGCTGAGTTGGAGGGTTGGATCTGGGTTGGGTGGGGGAGGTGACAAACCTGTGAAGTCAACTTTGATGCCATGTGGTTGGAGGGTCCCAAGGTGGAAGATGGGCCATTCTTCCTGTAGTTGTTGGGTGGCTTGAATTTGACAGTGGAGACGGCCCAGGACCTGCATGCCCTTGGCAGAGTGGAAGGGAGCTAATGTGGCCGGCCTCAGGGCAATGAGGTTGTTTGGTGAGTGTGTCCCAGAGATGTTCGCTGAACTGCTCCCCAAGTTGCATCTTGTCTCCCCGATGTAGAGGAAACCACATCTGCCTCCACCTTCAACTAGCCCTATCATCTTCCCACCTATCTCTCTCCCCACCCCAATCCTTCTATTTATCTCTCAGCCACCTTCCCCACCTCCCACGTTCCAAAAGAAGGGCTTATGCCCGAAACATCGACTCAGAGTCATAGAGATGTACAGCATGGAAACAGACCCTTCGGTCCAACCCGTCCATGTCGACCAGATATCCCAACCTAATCTAGTCCCACCTGCCAGCACCCAGTCCATATCCCTTTAAACCCTTCCTATCCATATACCCATCCAAATGCCTTTTAAATGTTGCAATGTGCTTCCACCACATCCTCTGGCAGCTCATTCCATACACGTATCACCCTATGCGTGAAAAAGTTGCCTCTTCGATCTCTTTTATATCTTTCCCCTCTCACCCTAAACCTATGCCCTCTAGGTCTGGACTCCCCGATATCAGGGAAAAGACTTTGTCTAATTATCCTATCCATGTCCCTCATGATTTTATAAGTCTTTATAAGATCACCCCTCAGCCTCCGACGCTCCAGGGAAAACAGTCCCAGCCTGTTCAGCCTCTCTCTGTAGCTCAGATCCTCCAACCCTGACAACATCCTTGTAAATCTTTTCTGAACCCTTTCAAGTTTCACAACATCTTTCTGACAGGAAGGAAACCAGAACTGCACGCAATATTCCAACAGTGGCCTAACCAATGTCCTGTACAGCCGCAACATGACCTCCCAACTCCTGTACTCAATACTCTGACCAATAAAGGAAAGCATACCAAACGCTTTCTTCACTATCCTATCTACCTGCTAATCCACTTTCAAGGAGCTATGAACCTGCACTCCAAGGTCTCTTTGTTCAGCAACACTCCCTAGGACCTTACCATTAAGTACATAAGTCCTGCTAAGATTTGCTTTCCCAAAATACAGCACCTCGCATTTATCTGAATTAAACTCCATCTGCCACTTCTCAGCCCATTGGCCCATCTGGTCCAGATCCTGTTGTAATCTGAGGTAACTCTCTTCGCTGTCCACTACACCTCCAATTTTAGTGTCATCTGCAAACTTACTAACCGTACCTCTTATGCTCGCATCCAAATCATTTATAAATGACACAAAGTAGAGGACCCAGCACCGATCCTTGTGGTACTCTACTGGTCACAGGTCTCCAGTCTGAAAAACAACCCTCCACCACCACCCTGTCTTCTACCTTTGTGTCAGGACTCTCCTGCTCCTTGGATGCTTCCTGACCTGCTGTGCTTTTCCAGCATTACACTTTGACTCTTTTAGCAAACCCGAGCCTCACAAAACCAGTATAGTTTCTCACCAACAGCGTCTCCAGGTTAGCAATGTTACTAAGAATTAGAACATCCTTCCTTGCTACTTTGAGAAACAAGAGACACCTGGCAGCAGCCTTGATTTTATGTTTGCAAAGCACAAAACACCAGACTGTCTTGATTCTTTAACTCAGGGAAGTATCAGCATAGCAGTACTGCCACTGGATTAGTAATCTAGTGTCCCACACTAATGTCCTGGGGATAAAGATTTGAATCTCACTACAAGAGTGTGGTGCTGGAAAGACACAGCGGGTCAAGCAGCATCTGAAGAATAGGAGAATCAAGGTTTTGGGCATAAGCTCTTCATTAGGAATTCCTGATGATGGGCTTCTGCCTGAAACGTCGATTCTCCTGCTCCTTGGATGCTGCCTGACCTGTTGTGCTTTTCCAGCACCACGCTCTCGATTCTGACCTCCAGCATTTGCAGTCCTTACTCTCTCCTAGTTGAATCTCACTATGGCTAATGAAATTTGAATTCATTCAGAGAAATGGAATTAAAAGGTAGTACAGTGACATAACAATGGCCGATTGCCATAAATATCCATCTGGTTCACTAATATTGCTTAGAGAAAGAAATCTGTTACCCTTACCTGGTCTGGACTATATTTAATCCAGACCCATAGCAACATGGTTGACTCTTAACTGCCCTTGAAAATGACCAGCAACCAATTAGTTCAAAGTTAATGAGGGATGGACTATAAATGCAGGTCCTCTGATGAAATCCACATACACAAACTCAAAACAGAATGATATAGAAAGCTGGGGACTGTAAAACTAGAAATAACATTTCCTTTATAGTGCAAAAATAGCAAAGATACAGAACTTGGCACCTTTAATATTTTCTACTATTTCCTGAATTAAATGCGAAAGGCTATATACAATCTAAGGCATCAGGGCAGCGAGCCAGGTGTCACATCAAATTATCTTTATCTGCTTGTTTTGGTCTCAATCCTTTAGTCAACTTTTTTTAAACAGTCAAACATTATTACAAATTGGCTTGGTTAAGTCAGAGCCTAATAGTTGAAGCAAAATTTGCACCAAAATTCCTGGGTTAATAGATTAATATAAAAAGGTAAATACGGATTTCCTTCACACTAATGGTTGAAATAACTGTGGTACAGCTCAGGGACCAAGTGCCTGAAAGTGACGATTGTTCACATTCAGATTCTGACAGATGTACGATTCAACTGGGTACTGGAAAGAAATTGAGTCAGTGCAAATGTGGCTACTACAATTTTTGGGGCCCGTATCAGCTGAGCAGATGTAAGCATGGTCTTTCACCATAGATTTAGTAACACCTGCCAGCCAACCTCCTGTTGTTCAGTATATCTGCCGCAATTCAGCATATTGACCATATCAGACTCTGTTCATAAAAATTTCTCCTCTTGCTATATCAAATGAAAACTGAATAGTTTCTTTTGAGCAAATAATACAGCCCCCTAGCAATGACACTGTTCTGACTTAATCCTGGACTGTTACTGAGATTGAATAAACCACTGACCAACTCTATAAGCATCAAATATGGAGGTGTGGCTTGAGCCCTATCAAATGGGTAATTTGTTCACATGCCGACTGCTGCGTGGCTGCGAAACTCATAGGGAACATTGAGCAGACTGTTAGTTCAACTACCCAAAATACATGACCCATTTGATAGGGCTCAAGCCACACCTCTGTAATTGACATTTATGGCGTTGGTCAATGGTTTGTTCAACATAGGTAACAGCCCAGGATTAACTGAGAACAGTGTCATTGTTGGGGGCTGTATTATTTGCTCAAAAGAATACATAGTTTCAGAAGAAACTATTCAGTTTTCATTTGATAAAGAGGAGAAGTGTTAATGAACCCAAATGGCACAAATGCATCATGTTCAGGCCAGTACTGGGATAAAAACTGGCATGTCACTATACCCAACCCCTACCTTCACTTGAGACAATTCCCTTTCAGGTAGATAAAGACACATTAATTATTTGTGCTTCATGGTATGGTTCCTTGACTATCTAGAAGGAAACATCAGAAAGCTGTACAAACACAGACCTAATTTCTTGCCCATTTTAAGAGACAGAAAACCAAGTTGTTCCAATGTGATTTTTGGATGTGAACTGCACAAGTGAGAAATGAACCCAACTGTGCATGCATGTGATCCATAGATCAAGTTACTTCCATTATAAAGTTTACTTGAAAACAAAGTTTTGATGTCACTTATCTGATAACCATTCACACAACTTCACAATTCTCTGCTCAAGGCCATTATGCTGCTGGCACACTCTCTGGTAAACAAACCTATATTCTGCTTTTCAGCCTCCGTAAAGTGGGAAACCAAGTCCCTCGTTTATTACTGGATGCCACAACATCACTTGCCAGGACTTTTAAAAATAACTTTTAGATGGTGCTCTCCTTCCCAGGGAGCTGCTTGCAACTTGCCCGAAGGAGGAAAAATAACAACTTACAAGCTTAAAGCAGTTAACAGTGGCAGCTAATTATATTCAAGGTACTGAAATGTAGTCAAGGAAATTCAGTGCAGAAGTTTCTCAAGCTGGACCATGTAATTATACTAAAAATAAAAATAAAATCATCAATGCTAACAGATATGTAACAGCAAATTACACTTGATACCCTCCAACTTCCCTCTGAAAGCATGTTTTGCATAATAGATCATTCATTACTATAAAAGAATGAGTGAGCAAAAATCTAACTGCACCAGTTGAAGGCAGGTAAAGACAACACATGAACGGGTAGCAGCTGGAGCTTGATACAACTCAAAGTTATACCTTTGAAGAAACTACTTCAGTGTAGCTGCTCAGAGTGTCCTCGGAGAATTTTGCTAGCTGGAAAGAGAAAACAGTCAGTCAATTCCAATTAGAGCTAATGAATTTGCACCTTTAAACAAAATGTGAAAAGTTTATTTAATGCAGAGTACAGAGTTATGTCTCCACTCCCTCAATATTCCAATAGTTTCATCAGCCCTCCCCCAAATACAAGGCAATAGGGACATCCCTGAATGCAAAAGGTGCCATGAAAGAGGTCAATCCATCCTTAGGGAGCCCTTCCACCAACCAGCTGAAATGTTTCACCTTGTCCAGTAAAATCAACGTTACTCTCTCCAGTTCATTACTGACTTCCTGAACTGTACAACTGCATAACTGACCTCCATCCAGAATCGCCTAAAGAACTAGACAAAAAAAACTAAAGGAACCTTAAGGACTGAGAATGCGACTCTTAATGAATCAAGCTGCCTTGGTTCCCTTGATGGTCGTTCATTAAATTTACCCATTCCCCATCCTCACAGGCACCAAAGCCAAGGTTTGATCAACTAGAGAGGAAAATATATACTGATAAGGCAGGAACGCCTAAGTATCGAAATGTCTATAACACTGAAACCTTCATCATTCAAAACCACATATGAATGAAAGGCATACAAGTAATATCCTGTTCCCGTCACCTGTATGTTGTTATCTTACATTGGTTTGCTTGTCAAACAACACCTTAATTTTAAATTTCTTATCCTTGATTTTATATTCTTCCCTGATCTTTCTCCTCCATTTCTCTGTAAGCTCCTCCACCCCCTCAAAGGTACCTGCGCTCCTTGAATTCATGTCCCTTGTACATCTGACCCCCAATTACTGGCCATGCTTTCAGTTGCCCGAGGTCGGAGGGTCACACACCTCCACGTTTCATTGTCCTCTTTTAGGACACTCTTTAAAAACTGAAGTATCTGACTCAGCACCGCCTCACCCGGCTGTCGTCAGATTTTGCTGTGAAGTGCCTGGGCAACTTTCATTGCAATAAAAGCATTACAGTTACAGAAATGCTTTGTTGTTAAATCTTGAGTTTATATAAAAAATAGTTTGCTTAAAATAAACTTCAAGCAAGAATCCATTTCGATTTAATTTGTTGCAGTCTTAATTTTCTTAATTCCAGGCAGAAGCAGGAAAAAAACCTTACCAGACCAACTGGGGGAGCCTTGCTGAATTGAGCCAGGACTCTTGCCTCTCCATATGCTGTGACAAGTACCCACACCACAGGGAAGAGCAACGGAAGGATAGGCAGAACCCCATTCACCTAGACACAAAACATGATCTATATTATATAAGCAAATGCTATAAATATTCAACCACCCACAAATCATTAGGATTAAAGTCAGCAAGTTAGAATTATTTGCAAAGTATGGAGTGAAATTTTAATTAGTGTAAATTTTTCTAAAGGAGCAAAAAAGAGAAGCTAGCCTCTGCAGATTAAAATCGGTGTAAGTTGGATAATGGTGAACTCAACCACAATTACCAACAGTTGATCGAATAAATGCAAATGGCTGGACAATGTGATTTTAAGCAATGCTCCACTGGAGAGGGTTGGTAGGCAAGGGGTGTCAGAACCTACCCACCACACTTGCTACAATTTTACACACTAAGAGGGAGGCCTTTCTTGGCCTATGGGCCAATTGAATGGTCACTTAAGAGCCTCTTCCCACCCAAGCCATTATATTTCAGACAGTTGGAGGCTCATGCCAAGTGGGAAGCCTGACTGCTTCCAATGATGGGAAAGAATACTGGCCACCTCCATGTGCCCACTGGGCCTCAGAGAGCATCGTCAATGTATTTGCCCTCACTCCAGTTCTCTTCTAAACCTGGCCTGTGCACAATGCCCTTCACATGGACATGCCAGTTTAGTTCCGGTAGCCCTACATTCCCATAACTTGGTTCATGCCGAGCCTGAGCCAGTTAATGATGTAATAACCGAAATTGCATTTTTTTTGTGTCTGTTGAGGGGGGTAGGGGTGGGCAACCTCAGAGGAGCTGACATTTACACCAAGGTGGAGGGGGCCACCAATGCAACATAAGGTTCCACTCCATATCTTTCCTTAGCTCCCATGGAGATGCGCACAGAGCCATGGATAGAGAGAGGACAGCCAAGGCAGGATTCAAACCCAGGTCCTCAGAATATTATCTGGCTCTCTGGATTATCAATCCAGCGATAATACCATTATGCTGATGTATTGTTGCAGAATTGCAGGATATGGCTGAACATTTCTCCTGTAGAAATGTACCTTCGTCTCAGTAATCTAGCCTAGGAGACTATTTGATGAGATCTTAGTGGGAGACATTTAATATCGTCCTGCAATGAAAAGCTTGCAATATTGCTTTGAATTATATTAAGGTCTACAAGTTTACCTGAAGCTGGAAGAAAGTGAACTGCCAATCGCCAATTCCGGGGGCTTTGAGTGCATAACGCACAGCGTTTGTAATCAGAAACAAAGCCTTCAAACAAAAAAGAAGGCATAAACCGTGAATATTTTGTTTCAAAGTCAACAGGAAACTATTCAACGTATCACAGCAGGAAACAGTGCACCAGAAGCATCATACCTGATTACCTGCCTAAATGGACTCAAAGCAGTTATTATGAAATGTATTCACTTGTAGCAGTATCGATGTAAAACCACGGGCTACAACTGGAGGTTAGAGCATGGCAGCATTTACTGAACAGTTAATCACTAAACAATAGCCAAAGAGGTTTGATTTGCTGGCATTTTCCAGAAAAATTCCTTTGGATTTACTTTGCATGAAAGATTCCTCTTAGCTGTCTCTCAATACCATGAGGCTGAAGCCTAGTTATGAACTGCGGTTACAATATCAATACATGTCTAGAATGAATCCAGAACACAGCGAGATAGTCTTCTCCAGGTCGTGGCCAGTTCTGGATTTGCACTGCAAATTTAGCATCGGATCAAGAGAAGTCGCACTGAGCAATTTCTACAGATCAACGTAAATTTAGTCTCCTCTGACAGGGCATTCAGAAAGTTACTTTGAACCTGTTTGTGTAGTGAAATCACTCCTAAATTATATAGGATTTAAGACATAAAATCAAACGGTCTATGCTGGTTGTTACATTCCATACAAGCATTTCCCCAACTGACTTCACCTACAGTTGACAGCATATCCTGATTTACTACGTCTCTTGCAATTATCTAGCTTCCCCTCAAATGCATTTACACTATTTACCATTACACTCATCTGATAGAAAACATTTTATGGAAATAAGTGGTCACTCATCATCACCAAGATTAGATCATAACGCTTTCAGAAATTTGCAGAGTTTTAGATCTGAACCAATTTTCAACAGCTGAGTAGTGCTGGGTAGTGTTGGAGAACAGAGGGATCTAGGGGCTCAGATACATAATTCTTCAAAGTGTACGTCACATATAGACAGGATGGTGAAAAAGGCATTTAGGAGGCTTGCCTTCAGTGCTCAGTCTTTGAGCATTGGAGTTGGGAAGTCATGTTGAGGTCGTACAAGGCCTCTTCTGGAGTACTGTGTCGCATTCTGGTCACCCAATTATACAAAGGATATTATTAAGCTGGAGAGGGTTCACCAGGAATTTGAGGAGAAAGTGAGGACTGAAGATGCTGGAGATCAGAGCTGAAAATTTGTTGCTGGAAAAGCGCAGTGGGTCAGGTAGCATCCAAAGAGCAGGAGAATCGACGTTTCGGGCATGAGCCCTTCTTCAGGAATGAGGACTTTCCTCATTCCTGAAGAAGGGCTCATGCCCAAAATGTCGATTCTCCTGCTCTTTGGATGCTGCCTGACCTGCTGTGCTTTTCCAGCAACACATTTTCAGTTCACCAGGAATTTTGTCAGGTATGGAAGGTTTGAGTTATAAGAAAAGGCTGGGTAGGTTGGAATGTTTTTCACTGGAATGCAAGAGGTTGAGAGGCAACCTTAAAGAAGTTTATAAAATAATGAGGGGCGTACATAGTGTTAACGGTCACTGTCTTTCCCTAGGATTTCAAGGCTGAGGCACATTTTTTAGGTAAGAGGAGAGAGATCTAAAAAAGACATGGGGGCAATGTTTTACACAGAGGGTGGTTTGCGTGTGGAATTAACTTCCTGAAGAAATGGTGGTTGTGGGTACAACTACAACATTGAAGACATTTGGAATAAAGACATGAATAGGAAAGGTTTGGAGGGATATGGGCCAGGAGCAGGCAGGTGGGACTAGTTTAGTTTGAGATTATGTTCGGCATGGACTGGTTGGACCCAAGAGTCTGTTTCTATGCTGTATGACTCTATGCTACAAAATGAAGCATATCTTATGAACCATGCCTCCACAAGACAGAATGCCAGCTTTAAGTAACAAAACCAAGTATGTATTTATTCTTCTTTGACACATGGATTGAGTTCTTTGGTTAGAACAGCGGAACACTTCAACTCGAATAGTTCCACAATCAAAGAGGCCAAGAAATGTGCCAGGCAAGTGCTACAAACTTCTCTCAGTGGGGAGCAGAATACCAGTGTGAAACTCAACCATAAAAATCAAGACAGCTTCAGTCACAGGGCTAAGCAGTCTTGTAGAAAGCGCAGGAACCTACACTAAATTTGGGAGAAAAGAAAATCAAACCACAATTGATTGGTGTTCCTGCTCCTGTTAGTATACCAGTGACCTCAGCTGGACCATACTCATGGACAGGATAAGGTCTTGCTCAAATGCTTCACACATTAGATCAGCCTACTGGACCGAGCTGGTCAGGGACATTTGAAAAAACATTATTGTAGGTTTGATGTTCATGGGCACCGTCAATAGCATGATCCAATATCTGCAGGAAAAGAAGGGAGCACATTGGGAGGATAATTTTAAAACTCTTAGATTTGAAATTTTTTTTTTGGATATCCAGTGATCTAAAGAAATTTGGGTTTTCAGCATTTGGAATTGTAGCTTTATTTTTCTCTGGGGGAGAGTGAAACAAAGTCCATAAAAACATCTTCGGGGAAAGAAAATGTAATGCAAAAAAGCCACATACTAATGCAGTTGTTAACATTACTGAAATACACTATTGAGTGTTGACAGCTTTAGTTCTAAGGAGATGAGGAACCAATGACACCAAATTCAGCTCAACAATTGTAAGTCTGGATATAAAAATGACTTACTTACTAGAACAAAAGGAACTGTGTATTTCTCCATTGCTGACTGTACCGTGTACCGCTCATTGTCAAGTGCGGTGACAGGCCGAGATAGTGCAAGATCCAGACTGCGCCTGAGAAACAAGACAGGTAGGACTTTTACGCAGCAAAACTGACTACAAGAGGGGGACAAAGTCCGAAATCTCACACCACCAGGTTCTAGTCCAACAGGTTTATTTGAAATCACAAGCTTTCGGATCATAGCCCCTTCGTCAGGTGAAGTGAGAGGGAAGCACACAGAACCCAGAACTTATGGGCAGACAGATCAAGGGCAAAGAAGATCAAAAGATTGTACAAATGGTGTGAGTGGTTCGAATGATAAGTCTCTGCAGGTGGACAAGGGTGTTAGACATTGAGTAAGACAGGAAAAACACAAAGGACACGGATGCAACATAAAGGTTTTCCATTTCCAGGGCCAGGGAGTCACAGCAACAGGAAACAAACAGATAAGGAGTGGAAGTTCCAACAAGGGAACCTAGGGTGCAGACGTGTGTGCATGAACAGTTTGCAATTCAGCCTGACAAATGGGACCACAATCATCATCTCCCTAGCAGATGAAAGCATGAAACTTATCAGAAAAGCAATATAAATTAGACTGAAAGATCACTCTGTTTAATAACTTGATTATTTACAAAAGACAGCTAATACATGGGGTCCAGGGATGGGCAAAGAAACATGCTTAAAAAATATTCATATTTAATCCTCAAAACCACTAGCGGACAAAAGGTTCACTTCTGTAGCTTTAAGTTCTTTAAGACAAAATACTTGCAAACCCAGGGGCGAAAGATGGGAGCTGTCTTAAAATCAGGTTCCAATTGATTTGCTGGATATGGTCACTGAGTCATAGGGATGCACAGTATGGAAACAGACTCTTCGGTCCAACCCGTCCATGCCAACCAGATATCCCAACCCAATCTAGTCCCACCTGCCAGTGCACAGCCCATGTCCCACCAAACTCTTCCTATTCATATACCCATCCAAATGTCTTTTAAATGTTGCCATTGTACCAGCCTCCACCACTTCCTCTGGCAGCTTATTCCATACACGTACCACCCTCTGTGTGAAAAAGTTGCCCCTTAGTTCTCTTTTATATCTTTCCCCTCTCACCTGAAACCTATGTCCTCTAGTTCTGGACTCTACCACCCCAGGGAAGAGACTTTGTCTATTTATCTTATCCATTCCCCTCATGATTTTGTAAACCTCTATAAGGTCACCCCTCAGACTCTAGGGAAAACAGTCCCAGCCTATTGAACCTCGCCTTACAGATCAAATCCTCCAAACCTTGTAAATCATTTCTGAACTCTTTCAAGTTTCACAAAATCCTTCCAATAGGAAGGAGATCAGAATTGCACGTAATATTCCAAAAGTGGCCAAACCAATGTCCTGCACAGCCACAACGTCACCTCCCAACTCCTGCACTCAATACTCTGACCAATAAAGGAAAGGATACCAAACGCCTTCTTCACTATCTTTTCTACCTGTGATTCTACTTTCAAGGAGCTACGAACCTGCACTCCAAGGTCTCTTTGTTCAACAACACTCCCTAGGACCTTACCATTAAGTGTATAAGTCCTGCTAAAATTTGCTTTCCCAAAATGCAACACCTCGCATTTATCGGAATTAAACTCCATCTGCCACTTCTCAATCCATCGGCTCATCTGGTCAAGATCCTGTTGTAATCGGAGGTATCCCTCTTTGCTGTCCACTACACCTTCAATTTTGGTGTGATCTGCAAACTTACTAACTACATCTCTTATGCTCACATCCAAATCATTTCAAAAAATGAAAAGTAGTGGAGCCAGTAGCGATCCTTGTGGTACTCCACTGGTCACAGGCCTCCAGTCTGAAAAACAATCTTCCACCACCACCCTCTGTCTTCTACCTTTGAGCCAGTTCTGTATCCAAATGGCTAGTTCTCCCTGTATTCCATGAGATCTAACCTTGCTAACCAGTCTCCCATGGGGAACCTTGTCGAGTGCCTTACTGAAGTCCATATAGATCACATCTACCGCTCTGCCCTCACCAATCCTCTTTGTTACTTCTTCAAAAAACCCAATCAAATTTGTGAGACATGATCTCCCACGCACAAAGCCATGGTGACTATGCCTAATCAGTCCTTGCCATTCCAAATACATGTACATCCTGTCCCTCCGTACTCCCTCCAACAACTTGCCACCACCGACATCAGACTCACTGGTCTATAGTTCCTTGGCTTGTCCTTACCATCTTTCCTAAATAGTGACAGCATGTTAGCCAACCTCCAGTCTTCCCGCACCTCATTTGTGACTGTCCACGATACAAATATCTCAGTAAGCGGCCCAGCAATCACTTCCCTAGTCTCCCACACAGTTCTAGGGTACACCTGATCAGGTCCCAGGGATTTATCCACTTTTATGCGTTTTAAGACATCTAGCACTTCCTCCTCTGTAATATGGACATTGTTCAAGATGGCACCATCTATTTCCCTACATTCTATATCTTCTGTATCCTTTTTCACAGTAAACACTGATGCAAAATACTTGTTCAGTATCTCCCCCACCTCCTGCGGCTCCACATCTCTTGCCTGATAGTGAAATGCAGGAGTTAAGGCTTTCTCTTTGTCCCTGACAGGATGAAGGATGAAGGGCTTATGCCCGAAACGTCGAATTTTCTGTTCCTTGGATGCTGCCTGACCTGCTGCGCTTTTCCAGCAACACATTTTCAGTTCTTTGTCCCTGACAGTCAGCACTACAATTAAGAGGAAAGATGTGCGAGGCAGAACTGAACTGAGCTACAATGCTTTATACTGTCAATGCAGCAAGTTGAGCGTACAATCTTGGCTGTATTGAAGGAATGGTTACTTTTTCCACAAATATTTGATTCATAAAATTTTAGAAAGCACAAAATATTGTTTTGAAATTTCAAGACGTAACAAAATTTGACTCATCTCCATAAATCACATTCCATTCTTAGAAGCCTCAATCCAATTGTTAACAGTCTTAATAGTCCTGAAGATAAAAATCTCAACACCCCAGTCCAACACCAGCACCTCCAAATCATAGTTCTGAAGAAGTCACCAGACTTGAAACATTAACTCTGCTTTCTTCCACAGATGCTGCCCGACCTGCTGAGTTTGCCAGCAGTTCCTATGACACTTGTATGATAAATTCCACGTCAGGCATACAGTCCAAATCAAAACATGTTGAATTGGAAATTATCAGAAGTGCAATGGAAATAAACTTTTCTCCCTGCAGCCCATTCCACTGAGGTGTCTCAATACAACTTCAGTACTCACAATGTACATTCCTTGTCAGTTATATTGCCAGAAAGTTTGTCAGTTTCCAACGCTTCAGTGTACAATGATGTGAAACCCTAGATACTGAACTTACTACATTGTTCCTGTGCAGCAACTTTAGCACGTTCCCTCAACACATGGCGTTTTTGACTTTGGAATATGCTGGTCTGCTACACTCAATCAAGGACAACCGTGCACTAGAAAACTAGCATGAACAGTTCCCTGAGCCAGTACAAGTAGGATCAAAAACTCTGATTAGATACAATACTGCAGAGGGTGCCACAAGACCTCTTGCTGCAAACTACCTCATGAGCGCACTCTTGCCACTGGTTCATCTGCCAAATACACTGTTGAAACATGAAAATTAGCAAGGAAACGGATACATAGGTGCTGATATTTCTTCAGGTAGTGAATGTAAGGAAAATACTTGAGAAGCTAGACAAGCAAAGAACCTGAGACAAATATTAATTCCTTGCTCGTCTCTCTCTCTCGCACATCTGGGCAGAATGAAACCAGTGTCAACAGGTGACAGCCAATAAGCAGCAATCTGGAGGAAGAAATTATACCTTTAGGAAGTTGGATCAGAAAGAAAGCCTGGCATTAATACAATACACAAATGCAGAGGGTGTGGGGGGAGGTGACCCATCACAGCAGCGAAGTGACACTGTGACTGATTATCCTTTATCGACCTGAACTTCAGAACTGAGACGTGAAAAAGGGTCTCTGGACCCGAAACGTTAACTCTGTTTCCCTCTCCACAGATGCTGCTTGACTTGTTGATTTTCTCCAGCAATTCCTGTTATGTTTCCAATTTCCAGCTTCTGCCATTCTTTGGGTTTGTTAAACGAAATGCACATTTTCCTCAAAAATGGATCAGAAGCTTTGTGTACATACCACATAAACATGGCCACAGGCCTGAAGGTGTCGGGCTCATTTAGGTTGAAACCTTTTCACCTTACCATCACCACAAGGGGAGAGAAAGATGGGTAGCTATGTTGGGAGGTGAGAAGTATATAGCACACTTAAGAGGCTTTTGTTAGCCAATTGAATTAATCTTGACTGATAAAGTGCACTTTTTCACTCATCTGCAATTTTTATATTATATTAAATAAACTTGAAAAATACACTATTCTGTTTATGTTTATGCTTTTTACTACCTACTTAAGGAGATGTTGAAACTTATTTCAAATCCTGGTGACTCGAGGACAATACTAGAGGACTGACAACCCTAGATACAAGTAAGATGTTGATTTCTGTGGAACTGCATACTACAAACAGAACAGCTGTGAAAAGACAAAACAAAAGTTAACCTGAATGAGTAAACATGTAGTGTATTTAGAATGGCTACTTTCACACACTGAAATGTCGAAAACAGGACTCAAATCAGCTTCACCATTCAATATGACCATGGCTGATCATCCAACTCAGTCCCCTGCTACCCATCCATATCCTTTGATTCCTTCAGCCTTAAGAATAATCTAACTCTTTCCTGAAAATATTGAATGTTTTACACTCAACCATTTTCTGTGGCAGAGAATTCCAAAGGCTCATCTCTGGGTGAAAAAACTTATCTCAGTCCTAAATAACCCACCTGTATCATTAGACTGTGACCCTAGTTCTGGACTCCCTGGTCATCAGGATCATCCTTCCTGAATTTACCCTGTCTAGGTCTTGTTAGAATTGTGTGTGCACCTATGAGACACGCCTCATTCTTTGAAACTCCATTGAATATTGTCCTGACTACACCAGTCCAGTCTTTCTTGATACATCAAGGTGGTAAAAACAAAGATGCTGGAAACCAGATTCTGGATTAGTGGTGCTGGAAGAACACAGCAGTTCAAGCAGCATCCAAGGAGCAGCGAAATCGACGTTTCGGGGAAAAGCCCTTCATCAGGAATAAAGGCAGTGAGCCTGAAGCATGGAGAGATAAGCTTGAGGAGGGTGGGGGTGGGGAGAAAGTAGATGAAGGGCTTTTGCCCAAAACGTCGATTTCGCTGCTCCTTGGATGCTGCCTGAACTGCTGTGCTCTTCCAGCACCACTGATCCAGAATCTGGTTTCCAGCATCTGCAGTCATTGTGTTAACCTTTTTACATAGAGTACAATGGGTGAGTGGGGGAGGGGATGTAGGTGATAGGTCAGGGAGGAGAGGATGGAGTGGATAGGTGGAAAAGGAGATAGGACAAGTCCGGACAAGTCATGGGGACAGTGCTGAGCTGGAAGTTTGGAACTAGGGTGAGGTGGGGGAAGGGGAAATGAGGAAACTGTTGAAGTCCACATTGATGCCCTGGGGTTGAAGTGTTGCCATTGTTCCCACTCAGGAATCTCAGAAGTAATTGGTCAGAGGGGACATGAAAATCTAAAAGATCAGAATGACTGAACACAAATTTAAATTGGTTGGGGAGAATTAACACGGACTGATAAAGAGCAGGATATATCCAAAAATTGTAATACAATCAGTTAAAGAAGTAACTGAAGTCGCAGACAGATCTGAGCCTGTACTTTATACGGACTCACAGAAGACATCTGATAAGAGACTGTTGTTTAAAAGTAAAGCCTGTGGAACTAAAGGGTTAGGAGATTGGTTAGGTAGCAGAAGACTGAGCTTCTGCTTTTTAATATTCAAATTGAAAGGAAGTAGCGTGGTTTCGAATAGATCTTTGCTGAGACTCAGCTTTTCTCTGATTAATTGGATTACAAGGGAGAATTGCATTGTCAGATTTGTCATGACTTAAATATTGGCAGGATAGACAGAAGCATAAAATTACAAATAAACATAGAATGGACAAACTTCTGACAGATGGATCTCAATACAGGGAAGTAAGTAGTTATCCATTTTGAAGCCAAGAAAGGACAAAATAAACTACGGCTTCAATAGTGGGGGAAAAAAAGGTGAAAAATGGATATCGTTAAAAAGGTCAAAACACAGATCAATAAAAATCAATCAGGCCGATAAAACTCAGGAAAAATTCTATCCAGTCAATTGCCATTCCACCAATCTATGCTGTGATGCAAGGGATTCTCACAGTGCTGTCAATTGGCACTTGCTCAGCAGTTACCTACACATCAGTGCTCAGTATGAATTCTGTTAGAGTGATGTAGCTCCTGATTTCATTAAATCCTTGGTCCAAATATGGAGCAAAGAGCTCATATCCAGAATTAAGACCAAGTGAGAGTATCTGACGACATCAAGGAGCCCTAATAAAACTGGTGTCAAAGGCAATCAGGAGGAAAATGCTTCTGGTTTGATCCAGGCCTATCTAAAAGGAAGATGGTTCTGGCTGCTGGAGATCAATCATCTCAGCACCATGAGTATTATTACTGAAGTTCCCCAGGGTAGTGTTCCAAGCCCAAATATCTTCAGTTGCTTCATTAACAACTTTGCTTTCATCAGAAGGTTAAACATGGGGATGCTCACTGATGATTGCACGGTGTTCCGCAACACTTGTGACCTCTCAGATAGGAGTGCAGCCCATGTTCATATGCAGCAAGTTTCAAGTCCATAAGCAACACTTAGGCCCGAGTTGATAAGAGGTAAGTAACATTTGTGCCATACAAGTGCCTAGTAATGATCATCTTCAACAAGAGAGGAAATCTAACCAATCTGATATCCAATAACAGTAGCACTGCTGAATCCCCTAACATATGCATTCTGGGAGTTATCGTTGAGCATGAAGTGAACTGAACCAGTCATATAAATGATTCACTACAAGAGCGGGTTAAAGGCTAGGAATTCAGTAACAAGCAACTGATCAACTAAATGCTCCAAACCTGTCCATGATCCAAAGGTAAATAGAGTGTGGCGCTGGAAAAATCTCAGGTCAGGCATCATCTGAGGAGCAGGAGAGTTGATGTTACAGGTAGAACCCTTCATCAGGGCCACAACTTCCAGCACCACACTCTGTCTACACCGACTCTCCAGGATCTGTAGTTCTCACCATCTCCCACCATCTATACGATACAAGTCAGAAGTGTGATGGAACACTCTGAAAACTCAAGGTCCACCCCCTATAAAAAATCAGCACTTGGTTAGCATCCCATCCACCAAACATTCATTCTGCTATCACCCCACACAGTAGCAGCAGCGAGTACCATCCACAAGATGCACTGCAGCAACTGACGAAGGCTCAAGGGCACCTTCCAAACCTGTGACCTCTACCACCTTGATTGACAAAGATAGCAGATGCTTAGAAACACCCCATCAGCAAGCTCCCCCCCACTCCCCCAAGCCACTCCTCATCGTGTTTGGAACTACATTGCTTTTCCTTCATTGTGACTGGGTCAAAATCCTAGAACACCTTTTTTAATATCACTATGGGTATAACTATATAGCAATTCAAGAAGATGGTTCTACCACTTTCTCAAAAGCAATTAAAGACAGCCTGGCCAGTGACGTACAGACCCCACAAATGAATTTTAAAAAAGGCATAACTAAATAATCAAAAAGTATACAGAAATTACACCACAGTCAATGTTTCTCAGCTCAGGAAACAACAGGTTAACAGGAAGCTCGGATCATAGCCTCGTCTGTCACAAACATCAGGAAAAGGTGACAGAAAATCCCAACACCAAAGTAAATATTATAAAACTAGCAGACACAAGCTGGGGTTCCCATTCACAATGTTTGCTCCGTTGGCTTTGTTCTTCCATACTATTCAGCAGAAAATAGGGGCAGAGAATAGCAACATATAGCACTTGGACATTGTCCTGAAGTCATTAATGTGGGTAACCAGTGGATCACTGTAATCATCACTTAGAGTCAGAGATATACAGCGTACAAACAGACCCTTTGGTCCAACCTGCCCATACCAACCAGATATCCTAAATAAATCTAATCCCATTTGCCAGCATTTGGCCCATATCTCTCTAAACTCTTCCTATTCATATACCATCCAGATGCCTTTTAAATGTTGTAATTGTGCCACCCTTCAACACTTTTTCTATCAGCTTATTCAATACATAGACCACCCTCTGTGGAAAAGTTGCCCTTTTGGGCCCTTTTAAATCTTTCCCCTCTCACCTTAAAGCCATGCCCTCTAGTTTTGGACCCTACCTCCACCCTGCAGAAAAGATTTTGTCTATTTACCCTATCCATGCCCCTCATGATTTCACAAACTTCTATAAGGTCAACTCCTCAGCTTCTAATACTCCAGGGAAAACAGCCCCAGCCTATTCAGCCTCTCCCTGTAGCTCAAACCCTCCAACTCTGGCAACATCCTTGTAAATCTGTAGTGGTTCTGTTCGCCGAGCTGGAAGTTTTTGTTGCAAACATTTCGTCCCCTGGCTAGGAGACATCATCAGTGCTGTGGAGCCTCCTGCGAAGCGCTTCTTTGATGTTTCTTCCGGCATTTATAGTGGTCTGTCCTTGCCGCTTCCGGGTGTCAGTTTCAGCTGTCCGCTGTAGTGGTTGGTATATTGGGTCCAGGTCGATGTGTTTGTTGATGGAATTTGTGGATGAATGCCATGCCTCTAGGAATTCCCTGGCTGTTCTCTGTCTGGCTTGCCCTACGATAGTAGTGTTTTCCCAGTCGAATTCATGTTGCTTGTTGTCTGAGTGTGTGGCTACTAGGGATAGCTGGTCGTGTCGTTTCGTGGCTAGTTGGTGTTCATGTATGCGGATTGTTAGCTGTCTTCCTGTTTGTCCTATATAGTGTTTTGTGCAGTCCTTGCATGGTATTTTATAAACTACATTAGTTTTGCTCATGTTGGGTATTGGCTCCTTTGTTCTAGTAAGTTGTTGTCTGAGCGTGGCTGTTGGTTTGTGTGCCGTTATGAGTCCTAGGGGTCGCAGTAGTCAGGCTGTCAGTTCTGAAACGCTCCTGATGTATGGTAGTGTGGCTAGTCCTTTTGGTTGTGGCATGTCCTCGTTCCGTGGTCTATCTCTTAGGCATCTGTTGATAAAGTTGCGCGGGTATCCGTTTTTGGCGAATACCTTGTATAGGTGTTCCTCTTCCTCTTTTCGCAGTTCTGGTGTACTGCAGTGTGTTGTAGCTCTTTTGAATAGTGTCCTGATGCAGCTTCGTTTGTGTGTGTTGGGGTGGTTACTTTCATAGTTTAGGACTTGGTCTGTGTGTGTTGTTTTCCTGTGTACCCTTGTGGTGAATTCTCCGTTCGGTGTTCTCTGTACTATCACGTCTAGGAATGGGAGTTGGCTATCCTTTTCTACTTCTCGCGTGAATCGGATGCCTGTGAGTGTGGCGTTGATGATCCGGTGTGTTTTTTCTATTTCCGTGTTTTTGATGATTACAAAAGTGCATCAGGACACTATTCAAAAGAGCTACAACACACTGCAGTACACCAGAACTGCGAAAAGAGGAAGAGGGACACCTATACAAGGTATTCGCCAAAAACGGATACCCGCGCAACTTTATCAACAGATGCCTAAGAGATAGACCACGGAACGAGGACATGTCACAACCAAAAGGACTAGCCACACTACCATACATCAGGAGCGTTTCAGAACTGACAGCCAGCCTACTGCGACCCCTAGGACTCATAACGACACACAAACCAACAGCCACGCTAATATTCATGCATTGAATGGGCGATTCATTTCCATTTGTATAAAATCAAAAACCTGTCAATTCAACATTACATAAGAGTATTTCAGAAATCCAAACCATATAAAAATGTCAAACTTTGGGTCCAATATCACCTCAGCCCTAATGGAAGGAGGTTCACAAACTGATATTTTTGTAACAGACTCATAAAAGGAGATGCACTGCAGTATTCACCAGCTATCTAATTTTGTCAACATAGCTAAAATTCTCACACCACTGAGAAATATCAAAAGGGTCAAAATGTAGCGGCCCAACCAGCAACACAGCCAAAAACAGCCTCCTATATATGCTCACTGTAGCTTACCTCACTGTCTATGCTACCTCATGCAGCTCAACAGAGGACCAACTTTATTTTGATTTCTAAAACTACAACATGGAATATTTGCCATGGAAAATCAACATGATCTTTAAAGACAGAAGTATTAAAAATACATAAATATAAGCTAATTTAGTGAATTCCATGGTGCCATATAAAGATGAGTGATTTAAACAACATTATTAACACGAGACATTCTCAGCTCCCCTTACCTGACATTTTCAAGAACTGGAGTTCTCACTACTCTAAAGTGTCTGTGCTGCTGAGGAGTCTCAGGTCCTTTCTTTCCTTTTCCCCTGGGTGTAGGTGGGGGGGAAAACGGGGGAAACAAATCACCAGGCTCCAGTACGATGTGCTCATCATCCTGTTTCAAGCAAGGAGTGAAGGACAGAAAGAGATGGAGTCTTATTGCTGGAGTTAAAAAACTCAACATTAAACAGCCAACATCAAGCACTGGCAGCTAAGCAACCAGTGACAACTGCAATATTAATCAATTACAATCACAAAAACAAGAATCCCATCTGCTCTTTTCAAAATGTTTTTACAGTTAGAGTCATGTCCCATCAGCCTGCATTTGGTCCATATCCTTCCATACCTATCCCACCAATGTACTTGTCTAAATATTTCTTAAATGTTGAAATTGCACTCACTTCCATGCTACCTCTGGCAGCCTATTCCAGACACTCTCCACCCTGTGGGTGAGAAAACTGCCCCTCTGTATCCTTTTCTATCCTCCCCCTCTCATCTTAAACCTATGTCCTCTAGTTTCAAACTTCTCTACAATGGGCAAAAGCTATTGGCTATATACCTTATCTCTGCCACTCATGATTTTATAGGCTTCTGTAAGGCTACCCCTCAGTCTCGTGTGCTCCAGGGTGAAAGTCCCAGCCTATCTAACCTCTCATCATAATTCAAACCTTCCAGTCCAGGTGGCATCCTAGTAAATCTTTTCTACACTCTTTCTAGTTTAGTAATATCCTTTCTATAATAGGGCGACCAGAACTGCATGCAGTTACAGACGTGAATTGAGACCTTTGATTCACATACCTGCAGAGCAAAATTTCTGTAAGTAATTTAAAAATTAATCTAGTTGTATTTCCTTTCCTTAACTTTACCTCCAAAGTGTATTGGTTTATGTTTCTACAATTAACTGTGAAGTGCAAGCTAACTGCAGGTCCTACAAATCTTTTTCAAGTCTGCCATTTAGAAATTACTTATTCTCAAATTTACTTGCACATAATAAGGATAGCTTGAACTTAGGTTCCTATTGAACATAATGCATTAAATCATTCAGCTCTTTTCCCTCTGTCTTTTATTTCTTACCTTCTGAATGTTCCGCATTCTCCTGAATGATGCAAATTGTCTTTGTCACAAATCCTTTTATAGGATCTATCCAAAGGCTTTTAAGAATCCAAGTGAAATACAACCTCCGTCCTTTGCTTATTGTCCGTTACATATTTAGAGAATTTTCTACATTCGAGCATGGCTATTGAAATCCCATGCTAATTAGTGAACTGCGATGGCAGTACTTAATAATTTCAATCCATATCATACTCCAACAATTCAGTCACATTTAATGGATGCAAGATAAAGACTTGGGGACCAAAAAAATGCCAGTTTGTACAGCATTAGTACAGGATGCTGATTGCTTGGGCCATTGTTGACATGGAGATGCAGCAGGAATAATTAATTGACAATCATAGTTCACAGACCACAAGACACGTAGACTTTTGTCAGAGTATTTCTGTGGAATACTACAGAAAATGGCAGTCTCCATTTTCTCAAAGGAAATGGTGCAATGCTCGCATAAATTCCTTTTAGCTCCACAAAACAGGATCCTGTGTGTGTTAATACATGAAGCATCGAGTACGGCCATCACAATGTGAGCCCAACTGACAATCTTAAATTGGTTTCTAGTGCAATTCTTGTCAAACCATGTCAGACATGGTGTTCTCCAGTTTACAAGTACGGACTGACTGAGCACAATTGGCATACTGCCTGCTTCAAATGGTCAATAAGTCGTTAATAAAAACCAAAAGAACCGCAGATGCTGTAAATCAGAAACAAAAACAAATTGCTGGAAAAGCTCAGCAGGTCTGGCATCATCTGTGGAGAGAAATCAAAGTTAATGTTTCAGGTCTAGTGATCCTTGCTCAGAACTGATGGTAGCCAGGAAAATGTCAGTCAACATGGCATGTTGTTTGATACAGTCTACCAACTGTTAGGATGTTAGCTGACACAAATACAAAGACATGAAGCTTGTTACCTTACACTTTGCAGTAAACTAAAGAGTGATTTCTCCACTGCCAAGCCAAAGAGATGTTTTGCTTCACATACAAATGATTGTGATGTAGGAGTTTCAGTGCGAGTGTGATGCTAAGAACACAGGCCATGAGTCTCAATGACTGGTGGACCACATGAAACACTCTGAGCAGGGAGCATGCTGACCCTCTTCAACAAGCCTCTGCTTTCAAGTATCGAAACAGCATGCTCAATTATACATGAGATCCTGCTATTGAACAAAATTTATGAATTCAGACACTGCTAAGAAATACACTGGAAACCAATGTAAAATCAGCAGTCGGTCACAATATGATGTATCTGCACAACTCAGAAGTTACAGATATTAACATTAATATACAATACCCAGATTAATGTTGGCAAAAGGAATTTGCACATATTTTGCACCTTTCCATGGAGGATGTCAACCTTTTCTGACCATTGGACGGAACGGTGGCTCAGTGGTTAGCTCTGCTGCCTCACAGCGCCAGGGTCCCACGTTCAAATCCAGCCTCGGGCAACTGTCTGTGTGGAGTTTGCACGTTCTCCTGTGACTGCATGGGTTTCCTCCGGGTGCTCCGGTTTCCTCCCACAGTCCAAAGATGTGGTCAGGTGAATTGGCCATGCTAAATTGCCCATAGTGTTAGGTACATTAGTCAGAGGGAAATAAGTCTGGGTGGGTTACTCTTCGGAGGGTCGGTGTGGACTGGTTGGGCCAAAGGGCCTGTTTCCGTACTGTAGGGAATCTAATCTAATTAGAGTCTACACGCCTAGCCGGAGAATCAAGTCTGACAACTCCTGCTCTCCATTCATTCAGCACCCTCTTCTCATGCTGTAAAACAAATGATATTCCATTTCCAACTCTGGCTTCTTGCATCCTCGTCCTGTTGAGTGCAAGTGAAAAGCTTTGACTTTAAGTCTCCTTCTAGCAATATTTCAGTTAAAATAAGACAAAAGACGACTATTTTTGCCTGGTATATTTCTGCCTCTTTCCTTTAATAGAAATATCACAGTTGTCACCGCTTAACAAAATTTTCAGTTCCACAGGGCATAGTTTCCAAGTTTAGTTAGAAGAAAAGAAAATGCTTACCTTAATTCCTCTTAAAGAAGCAAAAGACTCCTGGCCAGGTCTAAGGGCAATGATGTCACCTTCCACCAATAAGCAGACTGGAAGATTGATCAAATGTCCATCTCTGTAGGCCCAGTGGAGTGACCAGGATGGAGCAGAGGGCATAAAGAGATCTGGGTACAATGCATCCTCCCATCTCAGTTCCTCACAACTCAGAAGTGCTTCTACAAACATTAAACAAAGCAAATATCAACACTTACACAAAATCACTTTTTCACTATGTGCAAATTTAAAAACTGAATTAAGTTGCATACTTCAACAGGAGTATCTGGCAGAGTGAACCAATATGCTGAAGATGGACAAAGGAGATCCAGTAGATGTAGTGTACCTGGACTTTCAGAAAGCTTTTGATAAAGTCCCACATAGGAGGTTAGTGAGCAAAATTAGGGCGCATGGTATTGGGGGCAAAGTACTAACTTGGACTGGAAGTTGGTTGGCTGATAGGAAACAAAGAGTAGTGATAAACAGCTCCATTTGAGTACCGCAGGGATCAGTACCGGGACCGCAGCTTTTTACAATATATGTTAATGATATAGAAGATGGTATTAGTAATAACATTAGCACACTTGCTGATGATACTAAGCTGGGTGGCAGGGTGAAATGGGAGGAGAATGTTAGGAGATTACAGGGTGACCTGGACATATTAGGTGAGTGGCCTGATGCATGGCAGATGCAGTTTAATGTGGATAAATGTATAGTTACCCACTTTGGTGGCAAGAACAGGAAGGCAGATTACTACCTAAATGGAATCAATTTAGGTAAAGGGGCAGTACAAAGAGATCTAGGTGTTCTTGTTCACAAGTCAATGAAGGTAAGCATGCAGGTACAGCAGGTAGTGAAGAAGGCTAATAGCATGCTGGCCTTCATAACAAGAGGGATTGAGTATAGAAGCGAAGAGGTTCTTCTGCAGCTGTACAGGGCCCTGGTGAGACCATGCTGGAGTACTGTGTGCAGTTCTGGTCTCCAAATTTGAGGAAAGACATTCTGGCTATTGAGGGAGTGCAGCGCAGGTTCACGAGGTCAATTCCTGGAATGGCGGGATTACCTTATACTGAAAGACTGGAGCGACTGGGCTTGTATACCCTTGAGTTTAGAAGACTGAGAGGAGATCTGATTGACATATCAGATTATTAAAGGATTGGACACTCTGGAGGCAGGAAACATGTTTCCGCTGATGGGTGAGTGCCGAACCAGAGGACATAGCTTAAAAATACAGGGTAGACCATTTAGGACAGAAATGAGGAGAAACTTCTTCACCCAGAGAGTGGTGGCTGTGTGGAATGCTCTGCCCCAGAGGGCACTGGAGGCCCAGTCTCTGGATTCACTTAAAAGTTGGATAGAGCTCTCAAGGATTGTGGAATCAAGGGTTATGGAGATAAGGCAGGAACAGGATACTGATTAAGGATGATCAGCCATGAATGGTGGTGCAGACTCGAAGGGCAGAATGACCTACTCCTGCACCTATTGTCTATTGCTTCCATGACTTGGGCACTTGCTCAATGTATAACAGCTCTAACATCATCCAATTCTGATGTCAGATCATCAACCTGAAACAATAATGGTTCCCTCATCCTGGGTGCTCTTGACAAGTTGAGCGCTCTTCACATTTTCTGTATCGGTCACAGAATCTGGGTTTGAGCCACCTAAATGTAGCTACTAATGTATACAAGCACACTTGGCACAGACTCCCACTATACCACCTTAAGGAATGGTGTGAACAGTGAAGAAGTCTCCACTGACATTAAAGCAAAATGTGCCTTTCCAGGGTACTTTCCCAATACTGAATGTATCCATTGCAAAAAAATCCAGCACCTCCACTGTTACTAGAAATACAATTTTACAGCATAGAGTTCACTTTCTCTAACTCAGTTTTTGGTCTGGGCAGCAATATATACAAGGAGAAAGGGAGGACTGCAGATGCTGCAGATCAGAGTCGAAAAGTGTGGTGTTGGAAAATCACAGCAGGTCAGGCAGCATCCTAGGAGCAGGAGAATCGATGTTTTGAGCATAAGCTCTTCATTAGGAATGAGGGGGTGAACAAAGGGGGCTGAGAGAAATGGGAGGGCGTGGGATTCAGGGTGGGGGTGGTGGAGGTAGTTGGGAATGTGATAGGTAGATGGAGGTGGGGGGGGTGATGGTGATAGGTCGGAGAGGACGTTGGAATGGATAGGTGGGAAGGAAGATAGACAAATAGGACAGTCAAGAGGGCAGTGTTGAATTGGAAGGTTGGATCTGGGATAAGGTGGGAAGTGGGGAAATGAAGAAACTGGTGAAATCTACGTTGATCCCACGTGGTTGCTGCATCCCAAAGCAGAAGATGAGGGATTCTTCTTCCAGGCATCGGGTGGCTAGAGTTTGGTGGTGGAAGTGGCCCAGAACTTGCATGTCCCTGGAGGAGTGGGAGGGGGAGTTAAAGTGTTTGGTCACAGGTGGGGTTGCTTAGTGCAATGGTCCCACAAGATGGCACACTGTTTCCCCAATGTAGAGGAGACCACAGAGAGCAATGGATACAGTACATGACATGTTCGAAAGTACAGGTAAATCTCTGTCAGATGTGGAAGGACCTTTTGGGGCCTTGGACGGAGATGAGGAAGGGTGGAGGGGGGAGAGAGTGTGGGCGCAAGTTTTGCACTTCTTCCCGTGACAAGGGAAGGTGGTGGGTTGTTGGGGGCTGTGTACCTAACAAAGGAGTCCCTGAGGGAATGGTCTCTGCAGAGCACAGATAGGGTTTGGGAGGGAAATGTATCCCTGATGGTGGGGTCTGTTGACAGGTGGCAGAAATGCCGGAAGATGATTCGTTATATCCGGAGGTAAGTGAGGTGGAACTTGAGGACCAGGAGGGTTGTGTCCTTGATGCAATTGGAAGGGTGGGGTTCAAGGGTGGGCATGCGGGAAGTGGAAGAGACATACTGGAGGACATCGACGACCATGTGGGAGGGGAAATTGTGGTCCTTGGAGGCGGCGGCCATCTGGGTTGTTCCATGGTGGAATTGGTCCTCCTGGGAGTAGATGTGGTGGAAGATTTGAAGTAGATGTCCGTGTTGAGTCTGGTCATTGGCAACAGTTCATCTTCTGCAACTACACCAGCACCAACCCCACCTTTTCCTCAGCTATATCGACGACTGTATCAGCGCCATTTCATGTTCCCATAAGAAGTTTGAACAGCTCATCAACTTCATCACCTTCCACCCTGACCTCAAGTTCACCTGGACCATCCCTCTCCTTCCGGGACCTCTCCATCTCCATTTCCGGCAACAGACTCAACACAGACATCTACTTCAAATCCACCAACTCCCACAGCTAACTGGATGACACCTCCTCCCACCCTGCCTCCTGTAAAAACGCTATTCCTTACACACAATTCCTCTGCCTCCACTGTATGTGCTCCCAGGAGGACCAATTCCACTATAGAACATTCCAGATGGCTGCCTCCTTCTAGGCTAAATGCACTGAACAACCCCACTGTCCTGTGGCTGAACACTAACTCCTTCTCCACCGCCAAACTCCAGCCACCTGATGCCTGGAGGAAGAATCCCTCATCTTCTGCCTCAGGACCCTCCAGTCACACGAGATCAATGTGGATTTCACCAGTTTCCTCATTTCCCCTTTGGACCCTATCCCCGATCCAACTTTCCAACTCAGCACTGCCCTTTGAACGGTCTATCTTCATTCCTGCCTATCTGCTCCACTCTCCTTTCTGACCTATCACTATCGGCCCCTACCTCCATCTACCTATTGCATTCCTAACAACCTTTCCCCAGCCCCACCCCCCCCCCCATTTATTTCTCAGCCTCCTTGGGCCACCCCCCCATTCCTGATGAAGAGCTGGTGCTCGAAACGTCGGCTCTCTTGCTCCTTGGATGTTGCCTGATCGACTGTGCATTTGCAGTAATATATACAAGTGCATCACCTACACATACGAAACTCAGGAACAGCCATCTCTGTTAACTGAAGTTCCTGAAACATTTTTGACGTTGGGAATTTCAGGCCCATAGTGTAAGCAGAAAATGAAAGCTCCACTACAAAATAAAGAACTCAATTATCACCGCCACCCCTGCACTGCTTTCTAACATGTTAGCGCTGTATCTCAATGATGTTAGCTACGGAAATGCACACTCAGGATAAATGACTATTGTCTGAGGTTTGTGAAGGTTTGTAGCTCAGGTTGAGGTTTAGGGTGTAGGTTTGCTCGCTGGGCTGTAGGTTTGATATCCAGACGTTTCATTACCTGGCTAGGTAACATCATCAGTGGTGACCTCCAAGTGAAGCGAAGCTGTTGTCTCCTGCTTTCTATTTATATCTTTCTCCTGGATGGGGTTCCTGGGATTTGTGGTGATGTAATTTCCTGTTCGTTTTCTGAGTGGTTGATAGATAGCATCTAGATCTATGTGCTTGTTTATGGCACATTGTCTGATTTGGCTAATGTGATCTCCTTTGTTTATTTGGCTAATCATCATTGGTCTCTAATATATCAACAAGATGAATAGTATTTTCAGAGACCCTGAGTTTCATA
This sequence comes from Hemiscyllium ocellatum, assembly GCF_020745735.1. Classification (NCBI taxonomy): domain Eukaryota; kingdom Metazoa; phylum Chordata; class Chondrichthyes; order Orectolobiformes; family Hemiscylliidae; genus Hemiscyllium; species Hemiscyllium ocellatum. The sequence goes on from NC_083425.1 coordinate 52,510,261, forward strand.
GTGATGGTCAACACATTCAGGCCTATCCCTCTCATGATTTAGTGAACAAAACAATGTGCAACTGAACTATTCAAACAAGGTCATCTTGAGTCTGACTCAGTGTGTGACCAAATTCATTTGACTTCAATATTACATATGGGTGAAGTCCTATTGTGGTGATGGTATACAATTTTCAAAAACAAAATATGTTTCTTGTTGTACAAACTCCTCTTATTTTAGCCCAGATCCTTTCAAAGCAATATCAATCAACAAACAAACCACCCGCCGACTGACTGAACAGGAAACAGGTCATACACTTGCATTACATAAACCACTATGCAACAGGAAGCTTGAAATTTAAAATATGATTGTGATCTCCAGCAGCAGGCTCATCTGAGCTTTACTTAGCTGAGTCCTTCAGGTTACAAATGAAACGCCAATGCCACTGCTGGTGCTGCTGAACAGAAATCTAATTTTATGAATTAAATTCACACAAAGCATGCTCTCTCGGCTCAGCTACAGATGGAGTAGAAATTAGCAGCTTAGGGAGGAATTTAAGATTACAAAATTATAGGTAAATCACATTCAAATTAACAAACGCAAAATCAAACAGTAAGATGTGAAACGGCTGGCAGAAGCTACTTGTTGTGGGGCTTTATAAGCCAAAGACTTGTATAGCACTTCTGGCCAACACCCACCGTGTAAGCAAGACAGCATCTACTAATCAGACCAGAAAACTGGTCATAGGAGATGAACAAAACTTCTGACAGTTTAAAATCAAGATTTTCAGTTTGTTCAGGTTCCATTATCTGTGACCAGAATACTAGAAATACTTCAAATACTAGAACATTCTAATAAGAAAAGGGAACAGTAAAAATAACCAGATTAGGCAGAATCTGCAGGTAGAGAAACAAGATTAATGTTTCAGGTTTATAATGTTTTATCAGAACTCCATAGAAACTGTTAGAGATAAACAGCTATTAAGCATGTTGCAGTCATATACACCTGCTTTTTCCTGGTTTATGTCCAATGTTTGAGTTCTGATGAAACACACTCAGATGAAATCTTAACTCTGCTTCTCTCTCCACAGAGGGTCTCAGATCTGCTGAGTGATTTTAGCCTTTACTGTTTAAATTCTGGTATCTATGAGATAATCACAGTCTCCACCATTTCTCATTAGTTTATGTATTCACTCGAGCTGAACTAACAAATCTGTCTTAATCTGTCACAAACCTTCCCAAATCCAACATGTGTTTCATGTATATTCACCATTCAGTTTATTGATGATTGCTTGTAGTCTGGCTACAACTTCACCTCTTTTCAGTCTTCCTTGTCTCCCAATCACGTATAGGTTGAGGAAAAGGAGTAGGAACAACACTGCAGCATTCAGTACTGCGGTGCCCTGGCTATCAGAGAAGAGAGAAGGAAGCACAAGAATTACCTGCCTGCAGTCAATAAGCAATCTTATAAGTTGTATTGTTCTCATTCTGTGGAAAGTTCTGAAGTGTCTCAAAGAAACCACAGAAATTGTTTATTAAGATTTATGTATTCAATGTGGGTCACTTGCGTTTACTGAGACCAATAGAGGAATGTGATAATACATGCTCAATATACAGACAGCATAACTGTAAGAGGCAAATTCAATAACATTTTAATCAAAAGCCACAGACCAAAGCAGTAACTTCCTAAAGGTCACTACCATGGGTTTGTTATGTGTGCGTCTTGCTCCTTTTCTATATTTAAAGCATTTATTAAATACTCTGCAGCATTCAAAGCTAGCGGGTTGTGAATTATAACCATTATAAAGTAAGTAGGGGGCCGTTTCAGGATTGTAAATTCGGGAGAAAGTGTGTCATACCTCACCATAGGTGGGCCTGGTACCATGCTATGAGTGCTGCGTAAGATAGAGAATGAAAATGTGGATCTCTAATTACCTTTGTTTCAGCTCTGATTTCTACACAAGAGGAAATGTATCTTTCCCTTATGCCCATAAAGATAACTCATATGGAAATTTATTTTGGTACATTGTGCAAACATTTAAAAATTACTTAAGTAAGTAAAAACAAATAAAATAATCATTGAAATCTAATTTTCTTTAAGATATATTAAAACCATACCAATGCAACTGGAATAAGTCATTAGTGAGTACATATTCCCATCCATACATCAGCTCCTGTTCTTATAGATAAAAGGCACAACTTGAGCCCAGGAAGCAAATTTTCCGACAACATAGGGATCATATGTTCTTTCTGAAATGCCTTCGACAGTAATACTGAAACAAGGGATATTTTCATTGTTTACACCATCTTTTACTTCCATCAAAATCCTTCAAGAGCAGATTTCATCAAGTACAAGAGTTTTCTGATTGTTCGATCTACTTAAAAAGATTTTCATTTTCTGAGCTATATAATTGTTTATGTCCCTTGGCCACTCAAGTACGTCAGTCCCTAGAATCCGTCTCTCATCCACTTCACCTTGATATTTGTGGTTATTAACTATTTTAATGTCACATCAATCTTGAGTTTAGAGATAGAGGTTTAATTATCTGGATCACGTTGAAATAAGTAGGGAAGATGTGTTGGGTAGGCTAGAGGTTATTAAGGTGGACAAATCCCCAGGACCGGATGGGATCTATCCCAGGTTGCTGAGGGAGGAGAGAGAGAAAAAATAGCTGCTGCCCTGACAGATGTCTCTGTGGCATCCTTAAATACAGGTGAGATGCCGGAGGACTGGAAGGTTGCTCATGTTGCCCCCCCTGTACAAGAAGGGTAGTAGGGATATCCTGGTAACTGCAGACCAGTGAGCCTGACGTCGGTGGTGGGGAAGTTGCTGGAGAGGGTACTGAGAGATAGGATCTATTTATATTTAGAAAAGAATGAGCTTATCAGTGATAGGCAACATGGTTTTGTGCAGGGGAGATCGTGCCTTACCAACTTAATAAAGTTCTTCGAGAAAGTGACCAAGTTGATAGATGAAGGAACGGCTGTTGATGTCATATACATGGACTTTAGTAAGGCATTTGATAAGGCTCCGCATGGTAGACTAATGGAGAAAGTGAAGTCACATGGTGTGCAGGGTGTTCTAGCTCGGTGGATAAAGACCCTGGTTGAATAACAGGAGACAGAGAGTAGTAGTTGAAGGGAGTTTCTCGAAATGGAGAAAGGTGACCAATGGTGTTCCAGAGGGGTCAGTATTGGGGCCACTGTTGTTTGTAATATACATAAATGATCTAGAAGAGGACACTGTTGGTATGATCAGCGAGTTTGCAGATGGAGTAGCAGAAAGCATAAGGGACTGTCAGAGAATACAGGAGGATATAGATAGACTGGAGAGTTGGGCGGAAAAGTGGCAGATGGCTTTCAATCCAGACAAATGTGAGATGATGCATTTAGGCAAGTCTAATTCTAGAGCGAATTATACAATAAATGGAAGAGCCTTGGGAAAAGTGGCTGGGTAGAGAGATCTGGGAGTGCAGGTCCATTGTATGCTGAAGGTTGCTGCACAGGTGGATTGAGTGGTCAAGAAGGCATATAGTATGTTTGCCGTCAATGGACGGGGTATTGAGTTTAAGAGCTGGCAAGTCAAGTTAAAATGGTACACGACATTGGTTCGGCTGCATTTAGAATACTGTGTAAAGTTCTGGTCACCACATTACCAAAAGGACGTGGCTGCTTTGGAGAGGGTGCAGAGAAGGTTTGCGAGGATGTTGCCTGGTATGGAAGGTGCTAGCTATGAAGAGAGGGTGAGTAGGTTAGGTTTATTTTCACTAGAAAAAAGGAGATTGAGGGGGGACCTGATTGTGGTTTACAAAATCATGAAGGGTATAGACAGGGTGGATAGAGACAAGCTTTTTCCCAGGGTGAAGGATTCAATAACAAAAGGTCACGCTCTCAAGGTGAGAGGTGGAAAGTTTAAGGGGGATACATGCGGTAAGTACTTTGCACAGAGGGTGGTAAGTACCTGGAACGCATTGCCAGCAGAGGTGGTAGAGGCAGGCACGGTAGATTCATTTCAGATGCGTCTGGACAGATGCATGAGTAGGTGGAGAACAGAGGGATACAGATGCTTAGGAATTGTCCACAGAGGTGGTTGGGGCCGGGTCTGGAGGGGGGAGGGGGTTGTTGAATGGGGTTGGGGGTGGGGGCGGGGGGGGGCAGGTGGGAGTGGAGGCAGTTGGGAGTGGGTGGGGGGACGGTGTTGGATGGGGTTGGGGGCGACAGGTTTGGGAGGGCAGGTGAGGGGGGAGGCGATGTTGGATGGGGTTGGGGTGGGTGGGGGGAGCAGACAGTGTTGTGGCGAATGGTAAGTACTTTGCACAGAGTACTTACTACCGCAGTTACTCTGCACCCGCTCCGGGGTGGGAGCAGAGGGAGTTGAAGGCAGGCAGGGAGGTGGTGTTGAATGGGGTTGGGGATGGGGTCTTGCGTGTAGTGTGCTTTTGCCTAGTCTCCTGAACAGGGAGCAGACTTCACAGAAAACTCCAAGCCCCAGAGGAAATCAATTAATCGAATAATCAATTATCCGAACAAAATAGTGCCCGTCCATCTTGTTCGGATAATCATGGTTCCTCTGTATATAGCGACTGATGCTGATGGCAGTGTGGAAGATCTAGCTGGTATAATGGTCTCTTTAATAACACAACAAGAGGGATATATTGGTGTCAGGTCACATCTTTGGAGCAGATGACGTGAAGCAAGTAGGCTCTGGTGGAATGGATAAATACATAGTAAGACTGCTGGCTAGAGTTTAACGTGATATTACATGGTCTACAACAGATGCATATTCCTCCAAGATACAACAACCAATCAGGAAGGGTGAACCAACCATGTGCAACAAAAGGTGTCAAACATTGTGTTAGATTAAAGGAAGTGGTTTACAAAGATCTCATAAAAAGTGATAAACCCAAGGGTTGGGAGCAAATGAAATCCAGCAAAGACATCCAAGAGACTGGCAAAGAAATGCAAATCAGGATGTGAGTGCAAGCTAGAAAGAAACAAAAGCAGACTAAAGGGCCTTTCAGGTGAAAGTAAAGGGAAAGATTAGCAAAGACGAATCTGGGTCCTTTACAGGTCAAGACTGATGAATGTGCAAAGGTGGAGAGGAAAATAGCTGAACTAGACAACTACTTTGTCTCCTAGAAAGTTACAGGACACTACCACACCCTACTGCCATCCAACCAAATACTAGGCAACATGGCACTTGTGAAAATAAGGAATTGAAATAAATTAATTACACCGTAATAGTTGAAAAACCAACTAGTTTGAAGTTTGATAAGTTTCCTGGAACAAACGACTTACATTAAGTAAATATAATCCTCCTATTTAAAGGAGGGATTGGGAAAAAGAATAGAAAAGTATAGATTAGTTTTGGGGTCAGTAGTTGGGAAAATATTTATAAATAGGCAATCACATGACCCAAATTATCGTCCAATAGTGCTCTAAAAGCTTGTGATTTCAAAGAAAACAATTGGACTAGGACCTTGTGCTGTGAGATTTCTGACTTTGTCCACCCCAGTCTAACACCGGCACCGTCACATCATTACATGATTGTAATACGATAACTGGACACTTAAAAAATAATGATCTGACTGGACAGCCAACATGGATTGGTGAAAGGGGAATTGTGTTTAACAAAACTGTTGAAAGTTTTGTTTTGAAAACGACTATGAAAGTTCAACAAAGAATCAGTGGATCAGTGAAGTTGGATTTCCAGAAGGTCGTTGACAAGCTCCCACTTTGGATGTTAGTTAGAGCATACTATAAGACCATAAGGCTTAGCAGCACAAGTAGGCTATTTGACCCATCGAATCTGCTCCACCATTCAATGTGATCAGGGCAGCTCTAATAACCCTCAACTCCATTTTCCTGCTTTAGTCCCCTAACCTTCAATTTTCATATGGTTAGAAATCTGAATCTCAACCTTGAATAAACTTAACCACCCTGTCTCAACAGTCCTCTGTAGTAAAGAATCCCACAGATTCATCACTCTCCGAGAAAACATTCCTCAACTGTTCTAAAAATGTGGCTCCTTAATCGGAGATTATGCCCTCTGGTCCTAGGCATTCTCACAAGGGAAACAACCTCTCCCAGTCAAGTCCCCCTAAGAATCTTGTACGCTTTCAAAAGGTCTCCTTTCATTGTTCTAAACCCAATGAATATAGGCCCAGCCTATTCAATCTCTCCTCATAAAAATAATCCCTCCCAGCACAGGATTAACCTAGTAAACTTTCTTTACACTGCTTTCAATGCCAGAACATCTTTCCTCAGATAAGGGGACAAAAACTGCTCAGTGCTTCAGCTGTGGTCTAACTAGTGCCTTATATAGTTTTAAAAAGTACTCCCTATCTTTATACTCCATCCCTTTTGAAATAAAGGTCAACATTCCATTTGCCTTCCCTATTATCCAATGAATGTGGGTGTTAGCTTTTTGCAATTCACGCACTAAGACTGCCAAATCCCTATGTTGCAGATTTCTGCAGTTTTTGTGTAACATTCAGTTTTTCTTCCCTTCCTGCTAAAGGGCTTAACCTCACACTTCTAACATTAGAGGCAGCATAATGACTCAGTGGTCAGCACTGCTGCCTCACAGCGTCAGGGACCCAGGTTCAATTCAAGCCTCTGGCGACTATCTGTGTAGAATTTGCACATTACCCCCGTGTCTGCGTGGGTTTCCTCCGGGTGCTCCAGTTTCCTCCCACAGTCCAAAAATGTGCAGGTTAGGTGAATTGGTCATGCTAAATTGCCTATAGTGCCAGGGACTGTAGAACAGTACAGGCCCTTCAGCCCACGATGCTGTGCCAAACATTTATCATAATCTAAGATCAATCTAACCTATACACCCATAGATGTGTAGGCATTAGTCAGGGGGCACGTAGGAGAATATTTCTGGGTGGAATACTCTTCAGAATATCGGTGTGGATTTGCTGGGTCAAATGGACTGTTCCGACACTGTTGGGATTCTATGATTATATTCCATCTGCCAAATTTGTGCCCACTCATTTAACGTGTCTATATCCTTGTGTTATTGTCACCACTTTCCTTCACACCTGCTTTTGTGTCAACTGCAAAGTTTACTATTGCCCATTCATTCCGTCATTCATTAATGCACATTGTAAATAATTGTTGGCCCAGCACTGCCAACTCCGGACTCCACCAATTACATGTTGCCAACCGGAAAATGGCCACCTCATCGCAACTATGTCATTTATTAGTTAGCTAACCCTCTATCCATGTTAATTTACTATCCTCAAAACCACGAACGGTTAAGTTATTAAATAGCCTTGTATACAGTACCTTAGCAAGTGTCTTTTAGAAATCCAAATGTATTATACCTACTGACTCCCTTTGATCTACATGAAAGAACTGCAATAAATTTGTCAGGCATCATTTCCCTTGCATGGTCATGTTGATTCTGCGTATGCATTTCTAACTCCTGATATGACATCTTTAATATTTTTCCTGAGACAGATGTAAGCTTACTGTCCTACAATTATCTGTTTTTTGTCTCCCTCCCTTTCTGAAGAAGGATGTTACCATTGGTATTTTTCTAATTCAATGGGACTTGTACAGAATCTGAAGATTCTTGGAACATGATTACGAGCACATCCAGTGTCTCTGCAGCTATTTCCTCTAAAATCCTTGGATGCAATCCACCACGTCAAGGCAGCTTATTAGCGTTTAGCCCCACAAGCTTACCTAGTCCTTTTTCTCTGGTGATTATTGTATTTATTTCCTGCTCTCTTTTGTCCTCTCGATTAAGTATTTTTGGAATGCTATTAATGGACTCTACCGTTAAAACTAATACAACATACTTGTTCAACGGTTCTGCCATTTCTTGTCTCCCCATCGTTTCCCCAGCCTCGTTCTCCAACGGGCCTATGTTCGCTCTTTCTTTTGATATTTATAGATGCTAGTTTGTCCTCTGTTTATTTTCCACCATATTTTGATTTGCAAGCCTGTACTTCCCCCTCCAAAATCCTCCCTCCAATTAGTTTTAAACACATTCTACAGCCCGAGTTATTTGATTGACTGGGATGGCCCCAGCATGACTCAAGTGAAGCCTTCTGACTAAACAGCTCCTTTCTACCCCAGTTTTGGTACCAATGCCCCACAAACTAAAATCCATCGTTCCCATGCACTTAACTTTGTCATTTTATTCATACCAAGCCAATGGCTCAGGTAGCAATTCTGAGATTATCACTTTGGAGATTCTGCATTTCAGTTTCCCTTTTAGCTGTTCAAAATCTTTCAGCAGTACCCCTCTTTCCAGTCCTATGAATGGTCATACTACCAACGAGGACAAGAACTGGATTCCTCCCCTCCTGCTCCTAATTTAAGAAGTGCAACACCTTTCTGGAGTAGTGTCCAGGTAACTTTTCCCCTCCCTGATGTGGAGCAACGTTTACAGCTCAGACTCCAAATTCTCAACTCAGATCTGGAGTTGCTTGAGCTGCAAACACTTACTACAGATATCAATCACACTGGAGTCCAGCGGCTTTTAAAATCACTCCAGTGCACTTGTTTTTGTGATTTATTACATTACTTCCTTTTTATAGCTCATTACATATTGATTGTATACCTGACATTTTTGTTTTTTAAAAAAAAATTGGAGACTTGAACAAACTGAAGACCTTAAAGTTTACTTTAAATACCAGAATATTCACCAATCAGCTACAGCAAAAATCCACAAATACCTCCTTCCTTCCTGCACTGAACTCACAATACTTAATGTACGCACTCTAAGTACCCATAGATTGGCTACTTATATGTTTCCAATAGAGGGCATAGCTCACTCAGTTAATGATGATCCAGTTTCAACCAGTTCTTAATTAAACTGCCCTTACAATGCACATCTTGAAAGTAAGCCTGGTCAAAGCTTACAACCACACAATTTAAAACTGACGATTTCGTGTTAAACAATCTACAAATTACAATCTAAGTTGTGATGGGATTTGAGGCTTGTCCTCATTTCCCTGAAAACCGGTCGAATGTCAGGGTTTGGGGCCTGGCTTTGCCACTCCTCTCCCAAGCTGTTGCTCTGTATACAGCTGTTAATGTGAATTGTTTTGTAAACTATGCATTGTTTAATAAAATAATACAATCGAAATTAAGTTTGTGTCAATTGAAGATTTAAACACTTCTTACCCACCAAATGCATTCACTACATTTTGTCTAGCTTAGTAGCTTTATACACAAGACTTTTCTTACCTTCCATTTGGTTCACTTTCAAAGCAACACAGCAGCAAAATGGCAGCCAACAGCATAAGAGCTGCTCCAGGCCAGTGGAAGCTGGAGGATCGGTTACTCAGGTTAAGGAAACCCTTAAACCATACATCCTACAATAAGATCAGTGTGGTCAGATAGGAACTGATAACACACAGAGAAACATCACACAATAAACCCCAACATAATAGATTCACACATGGCACCACTTACTGTGAGACACAAGCTTAGTTTCCACAGTTGATCCTTACAATCACCTGTGGCACTGGCAATTAGAGAATAAAAGATTTGCCAAACGAGAAGATAATGGACAGAAAATTATAAAACAGAAACCTATTTACCCTGACGAATAATTTACAAGTCTTCCATTACTTTATCTGTGAATTATCAGGCAAAGATCTGAAATGAGGGGCTCAAGAGTTTTTTGTGAATGTCCTTTGAATGGAGGCTGGACTGATGCATGGCTTCAAATCATTTCAAAGTATCTAAAGAAATATGACACTTAATTCGAGCTGAGCAGTGAAACTATCACAATCCCAATTTGTGTGGAGGACACAATTGTGTCCTTCACAACCACCTGCTGAAGGAGCAGCGCTCCGAAAGCTCGTGTGCTTCCAATTAAACCTGTTGGACTATAACCTGGTGTTGTGTGATTTTTAACTTATCACAATCCCCGAGGTCACGGCTGCAGTGTAACCCAGGAAAACATTGCCAGATCATTGCCCAGGCCCTTCAAACTGCTTTCACCATTGAGCACAGATTTTATAGTCTGTTAAACTTCCTTTGAAAATAAGAGCAGGGAAATGGAGTAGGCAAGGACATCACAGTTTCAAACAGGTTGTTTTAAGATGTTCCTTTAAACCCGAGAAGTAGGGGAGATTTAGAAAGATAATTCCAGAGTTTAGGGTTTAAACTGAAGACTCAGCCACCTATGGTGGGATGAAGGAAACTGCAGATGAACAAGGTAGCCAGAGCTGGAGGCATATTGAGTTCTCAAAGGATGTCTAGCTTGGAGTGAAGGGTTACAAAAATTGAGAGCTGTGAGGCCATGGATGCATTTGAACACAAGAATGAGAATTTTAAACATTGGGCTTGGTAAACATGGAACCAATGCTGATTAGCAAACAATAAAAATTAGGATACAGACAATATGATTTTGAAGGAGCTCAAGTTTATAAAAGACCAGTTAGAACAACAGCGAAGCATGGCTTGAATTTATTATGTCCCTACCTTCCAAGAGCCCTTCTTTCTCTGCTGCTTCTGGTGCTCTTCCAGGATTACTGTGAGCTGGTTATGCAGTACTGTCAGAGCCTGTCTGGTGGAAAGGCCCAAGCTAGCGACCATTTCATCCTGTGGATGAATCACAACAGTATAACTTAGCTGATACCTCGAATATTCCCACGGGTGGGGAATTTATAATAGATTGGAAGACCACACAAACTGACTGTGACTGTGTTGGCAACACTGTCACCACTATGTTTTAAGGAAGAAATAATTTAAAAAAGTGATTTTCTTTTCATATTTCAACAGTGAACAAAACTGCAAGTTAATTTAAATCATATTCTGTTAAACCTGGGGACTGGCTGGAGAGACCATTGTGTCGCAAAAGAGAGATCAATCAGTGACTATCTCTGTCACTGTTAATTGCGATTCTGAGGAGATAATTAAGAGTATTCCACCAAAGATAATGTTTCACGTATCTCTGCACCTGCTGCATCTTGATACAGAAAAGAGTTTACACCCTTTTTTTGAGGTTTATTCAACACTTGCCATTTTCCTGCCATTGCAGTCCCTTGAGTGGGTTTTCCCATGCATTCAGTGGCATTGCTGTGAATGCGAATGTAGGAAGGGAATAATATGTTGCTGTGCCTCACCAAGAAACTCCTCAGCAATAGCTGGGGGGGGCAGAGGAGGGCAGCAGTAATGGGAGAACTTCAATCTGAGGTGACAGGCATCCAAGAGGTAATCAAGTCATCCCCAAAGGAAACAGACTGGTACTATATCACCATCATCCTAGGACAGAGTAAACTGCTTGTGAACTTAGCTCAGCAAGCAGAAGTAAAAATGAAGTAGTGGGAGAGCCCTATAACAAAAACCCACATTAGAACAGAATCATTTTCTGTATATATTGCAAAAGTGGTTGTTGATTGAGTGGGACCACCAACTGATTCTTAGGCACAATTCCTAGGCAGCTTAGCAGCTTCAAGCCCTAGATAAGCGGATGTAATTAAAAAGGGCAGTGATCATTTGAGCAGATTTTTCCATGATCTCACACCAAGTCCCTTTTCTAAGTGGGACAAGCAGATTAGTGGACTATCCCTGCATGAGGATACCGCCACATCACAGATTATCCATGTGCTTAGAACTGGCATAATTTCCTCCAAGTACCTTTTCTTTCTGTGGCTGGTATTCTGACTTTACCTAATACTGTACCATTTATTGAGCAGAATGGCCACAGAGCAAATATCATGACCAACTAAGACTGGACTTCAGGGTACTGCTAACATTTAGCTTAGCACTGCTCTCTACTTCATGCATATATGGTGAAACATAAATATGCTGCATCATTCTACCTCAAACAATTGAGTCAATGGTTTTAATTTTGAGACAAACGTAGAGAATGTTGGAGAAACGCAGCAGGTCTGGCAGCTTCAGTGGAGTGAGAAATAGAATTAACATTTCAGGTCTGCATGACCTGCCTTGAGAAGCATGAATTCTGCTTCTCCCTCCACAGAAGCCCCCAAACATGCTGAGTTTTTCCAGTATCCACAATATTTTGGCTTTAAGTTGTGGCTTTACATGCTTATAATTCTTTAGTGCATTTGCCTGTTCCGAGATCACAGTGTGATCAAAGAGACAGCACCCTTCAGAGTTCTGTTAAAAATACACTTGCACCAGCTGCCAGTCAAGCTGTGACCATCATCATTCCACAAATAAATGAAAAAAAGTTGAGCTGAGCAAAATCAGCTTTCAAATCCCTTAACACAGATTAAAAATCAATGAAACACACATTAAAAATTAATTTTCCATCTTACATTCACAGCAGGCAACCCATCTTCATTTTAAATTGAATTTTAATCAGATACTGTTTAAGGATATTATTCCAAGTAATCTTTGGGAAGCATTTGAAGATGTCAAAATGTACCATAAAACATTATTGCTTCTGTATTATGTACATTACTCTCAAATATCTTTCAGATTTTAAATTCCTCAATTTGATTTGCTTTCAATTTCTTTTGGATCCATAGCAATCATGACTAAACATCAAGTGTCACAATGACAAACAAAATGCTTCCCCTCATTGTATATGATTGTCTCAATTATTCAAACCATTTCAAATACTATGCATTGTTTAGAGGTTCATGAATGATCTTGCAGATAAACAGAGCAGCAATTCTACCTGAGATCCAAAGCTGAAAGGAGATGATTGACTACTTCATGTGTCTTTTTGGTAATAGTGATTGAGGCAGGAACATGATCAAGATATCACAAGGACTCCTAACACTTACAGTAACATTGAGGAATCCTTAATACCATCCAACCAACTGGAATGAGAAGGTAAATTCTGGCTTTGGGTCCTGATTTAATGACAGATCAATAGAACGTAAACAGCACAGTACAGGCCCTTCAACCCTCGATGATGCGCCATCCTGGGGAGCCAACCTGAAACCTACCAATCCTACACTATTTCATTTTCAACCATGTTTACCCAATGACCATTTAATTGCCCTTAAAGTTGGCAAGTCCACTACTATTGCAGGCAGTGCATTCCATACCCCTACTTCTCTGAGTAAAGAAACTACCTCTGACGTCTGTCCTATATCTATCACCCCTCAATTTAAAGCTGTCTAGCCATCACCATCTGAGAAAAAAGGCTCTCCCTATCTAACCCTCTGATTGTCTTATATGTCTCAATCAAGTCACCTCTCAACCTACGTCTTTCTAACAAAAACAGCCTCAAGCCCCTCAGCCTTTCCTCATAAGACCTTCCCTCCATACCAGACAACGTCCTGGTAAACCTCCTCTGAACCCTTTCCAAAGCTTCCACATCCTTCATATAATGCAGTGACCAGAACTGCACGCAATACTCCATGTGTGGCTGCACCAGCATTTTGTACACCTGCAGCATAAGCTCCTGGTTCCAAAACTCCATTCCTCCACCAATTAAAGCTAACACACTGTATGCCTTCTTGACAACCCTATCAACCTGGGTGGCAACTTTCATGGATCTATGTACTTGGACACCAAGATCTATCTGCTCATCTACACTATCAAGAATCTTATCATTAGCTCAGTATTCTGCATTCTTATTGCTCCTTCCAAAGTGAATCACTTCATACTTTACTGCATTAAACTCTATTTGCCACCTCTCAGCCCAGCTCTGCAGCTCATCTATATCCCTCTGTAACCTGCAACAACCTTCAGCACTATCAACAATTCCCCTGACCTCAGTGTCACCCGCAAATTTACTAACCTATCCTTCTACGCCCTCATCTAGGTTATAAATGAAAATGACAAAACAGCCCAAAACAGATCCTTGCGGTACTCCACTAGTAACTGAACTCAAGAATGAACATTTCCTGTCAATCACCACCCTCTGTCTTCTTCTTCTGAGCCAAATGGCTAAGTCACCCTCAATCCCATGCCTCCATATTTTGTACAACAGTCTACTGTGGGGAACCTTATCAAACGCTTTACTGAAATCCATATACACCACATCAACCTCTTTACCCATATACTAAGGTACACCCTCTAGTGTTCCTGCTTAATTTAAACCAACAACACAGAAAAGATTTATACTGTGCAGTAATCTTTGAAAATTGGAGAAGCCAAGAACTATTTAAAGTAAAAATTAACAACTTTATTTCTTAAAAGTATAACAGAGAATAATTAACTAACAATGACTTACAACTCCTTCCTCTAACCTATCTTTTACCTTCCCCGTCTACAATACTAGTCCGATAAAACCCCCGATTAAGGTTGACCAAAAAAATCAAGTTTTCAAAATCAGCCAAAAGTCAAATCTTCTCTTCCTCAGTCTTCCTTTCTTGTTAGGGATTTCTGTTTCATGGGATACTGGTTGATAATAGGTACCTTTAAGAGTGCTATTTTTCGGGCAATCTCTACATGCTGGTGGTGTGGCAGTTCTCTGCCAACTGCTCGATTTTCCCCGGGTCTTATACTCTAAAGCATCAGATTGTTTCACTGGTTTTTAATATTGTCAATATACTAAATTCAAACTTGATTGGAGGTTTTTTTTTGGGGTATAATTTAAACTGATTGGCAAAATTCAATTTTTTTTTGTCTCCAGGCAACCAGCTACACTAACTACTGGACTACATGCAACATTATACCTTGATGAGAACACTTGGTGCTGTCAGGAAGTTCTGTTAACCTTTAACTTTCTTCGAGGTACAATACACCCACGTCTTCATAACACGAGTTATGCATTCAACTCTCAACAGACCAACATGTTGCGAACCTTAATCTTCCTCATCCAGAGAGGTGAGCACTATCAACTGAATCAAGCTGACTCAATCATCATTGTATACCATTAATGTGAATAGATTTTACACTAGGAGTTTAAATGAGATTGCATCATTCATAATGCTCTAAATT